>NW_005054418.1:1766683-1860440 GCF_000277835.1 Geospiza fortis | reverse complement strand
AGAGAGGTTATTTTTCATTACCAGTTTCTGAAAATCATTTTTAAATAAAGAAATTTGGAGAAGGAGTGGTTATAACTGGAGAAGAGACACTGATGAAATTATTTTTTCTCCAAGAAACAAAGAGTAAATACCTGTCTCATTCAAGCTAAACAAGCACTGCTCTTCTGCTGATCAGAAAAATATAAGGATTTTATGTAGTTAGGAAGGTCCTAGCAGTCCAGACCATTAAAATTGTGGAAAAAAAATATCTCCAAGGGCAGAGGTAGAACTAGAAGATAGGAGACCACAGGGGACAAACACAACATCAGATTGGTTTTCTCTGCTGCTGTATGCCAACAAAAGAGGAAAACAAGGTTTTCCCAGTAATTCCTCAGTGTTGATTACTCACACCAGTGCACAAAAAGAATTTGGGGCATAGCTTTCTGTTTTCCTGTTCATTCACTTGCATTCAGATGTTCATGGACAGAAAAAAAATAGAAAATTACACAGTGCCAGAGCTCTGGGGACCTGCCTATCCCTGCCCACCCCAGTTGGCTCCCCCAGCTCTGCCCATGACTCAGGAACCTATTTAGTCCCCAGGATCAAACAATGCCATAGCAGAGCAGAGTATGGGGAGATTTTCCACAGTCTTAATGAGCCTTCATTAGTAAGATCACTGAAAAGATGTTTTCCTGGTTTGTAGAGGCTTGTCATTTGACTGAGAAAAGCCTTACACTAAACTTTATTTGGTCAAAAGCAAACAACACATTAAACATTCATTGCATGTACCCAAGCATGATAACATGGGACATACTTAGATTTGAACCAGACTGATACTGGCATTGTACAGAATGTTTACTCAGTGGCTAAAGCATGAAGGAATTTCAGTACCCACAAAAAATTGTTCACCCTGCATTTTTTCTTGGGCTTCTTTCTTTCACTATCTTGTCATAAAAAATGCTAGTTTTAGAACTGCTCCACCTATTTTGATACTTACAGGACTACTAAACCTGTGCTAGTTCCTGAATTAATAAACATACATGCAAATACACTAGAGTATCAAAACCCCAGGAAATTTGTCCATCAGGAATATAATTTTATAGCCATGAGATACATGTTTTACATAGATGTGAATCTCCTACATCATAAATCAAGGCTTCTACTTTTTCAAGCAACCACACACATGACTTTATAAATTTATTGGGTTCCATATTAGAAACTAGGATTTTAATCTCATTGCTACTACTGGATGGCTGTTCAAAATGTCATTTCTACAAAGGTTAGAAACCCTTCCCTAATTCACAGCTTAATTGTGTTTACACAGTTAGTTTCTGTGCCAGGCTCATCCTTTAATTTAACTAGACTTGCCTTCCCATTTTTGCAATGCACTTTCAGAAACAGGTGACATCGCCTCACAGCTTTCATCTTGCTGAGCTAAAGAAAACCAGACTGCTTTGGAAGAGTTTGCCTTTTCATTCTTTATCCTAACATCTTATGTCTGAACCAGCTGCAGTTTTTTTTTATTACAAATGACCAGAATAATTTACTGTGTTCTAGATAATAACTTACACATCATAAAAAAAGTATAAATCACTTATGAATCATATTCTGTTTTGGTAATACTGTACTTTGCCCTTTTAGAAGATGCATGGCTCCCCTCTCATTAGGTAGAAACATGTTTCTCTTTATGGTAGTTTGAGTGCTGACTTCAGTGAGGCCAGTATTTAAGCTCTACTTTTCAGCAGATTTAGGAGTCATGGATGCATCTCGACATTTTGTGAGCAAAATAAATCCCTTTAATTATAACAAAATGTTAAAGCTCCACAAATGTTCTGTGGATATTACACTACAGGGATATGAGGCAATACTTTAAAAAAAATTCAACCAAATATTTGAACTGAAGAGGAGATGAACGGGGGAATAATGTTGTTTTCTTTATAAATGGGGGGTTATATTTACAGTCCTTCTTGCCCACTGTCTCCAGAAACTGGAAGAGCTGTCTGTTTTTAATGACACTTATTTCTTTGATCAGTATATGTATCTTCTAAGGATGCAGTTTGGACAAACAAAGGGAGAGTATGGCTACACATGTGGCTCAGATAATAATTAGTGGTTTACAGCATTTATCTAGACTGAATCAAAAGTGACTTTTATTTGCTATATAACAAGTTCGAATTCATCTTGCATCCAACCCAGTATTTCCAACTGTTGCATTTTAAATACCAGTCAGTAGCATCTCAGCAGAACTGTTGCACATCCAGTACAGCAAGAACCCTTCTCCTGTTTTACTAACAAGCTGCTGGCATGAGTAATAAAGAATTTTCCTGGAGACACAGACTCCAGGATCTGATAAAAATTGGCAATATATCCTGATGGCATCCTGTTGCATGTCTTTTCTTCAGTAACCTCAATATCAAATTTAATTATGTAGGTTGAGGTTTTTAGACTTGTCTCAGGATATAAAATTAATTCCCATAAATCTCATGCGCTCCACATTCTGGTCTGGGCAGAGGTTAGTGAACTGTCCCCCTGCCTTGCTGTTCAAGAGGGCTTTCAAAAGGTCTGCAGTCTTAGGCATAAATATTATTGAAAGACTGACAGACTTCTGCAAAACTAATTTTCCCATCCTCTTATCAATGATTTGTAGACAAGCAGGCACCTAGAAACTCCTGTTTAAAGGCTGAACTGTGCAGGCAAATGCTTCTAAGGGGAATTGGCTGCCTTGGGTATATTTATTTGTTATTTTGCCTATTTCTATCCAGGTTCATTCTCCCGTCTCTCTTCCCCTGGAGTCTTAGTGAATAGTTGCTTCACTTTCAATTGGTTGAAAAAGAAACCAGCAGAGAAGATGAAAGCTCACCTGAGAGGCATTAGGAAGAATTGCATCGCTCAAGTTTTCCTTAGACTACCAAGTCAGTTATTCACTGTTGAAGACTTGGCACTCAAAAACTCATCAAGAGATGGTCAGTGTCTTGCCAGTGTTAATCTGAGAGCTAACTGTCACAAACACAGATTGGGAGTGTGATTTTCAGGCAATTGTTATCACAATTCTATGTATTTTATGGCATTTTTGGGTCCTTCATGCACTCAGTCTTTTGAGACTAGTGTAATTGTCCAATTATCCACAAGGATATACTCCATGGCAGTTTCACAAAGAAATACAGAAGGCATTTGTGGAATAACATGAGCACAGAATGCATATCCAATAGCCTCAGTAGTGCATTTTAGTAGCATCTTGTAAACAATGGACTTAACTCTGCATTTATGTATAATGTGTATGATTTGTCAGCACAGTGGTAGTCTGTTTAAAATATGAAGCAGTGAGGTTATAGTTGCATAAATTGAACTGGCCAGCATTTTTCCAATGGGAAATACTATTTGATGGAGAAAGATTTTTGTAGGTGATAATTCTTAAATTGCAAGTATTCACAGTTTAGTTTCCAAAGTGGTGGAATTTATGATCAAAACAGGAAAGCTCTTTAGCCACAAGAACAGCTGGTAGCCTGAAGATTTAAGAATTAGGTGAGAGATCAGTATGAAGATGCTCTTCTGTGGGATTCAGAAGAATTTAATCTGCAGACTTTTCATTGTTAGATGAGTGGCCTGATCATCACACATTTCAACTACTCTGGATGTATCCAGAGGAACTTTTTAGAGAGTTCCACTTTGCATTAAAAAAGAGATTAGTTTCAGCACTGCTTTTGGGTACAGGAGATGAAAGGTCAGATACTTGTTCTGAAGGATGTTTATTTCTACTTATAGCAAGTAGCAGCTCCAATAAGAGATATTAGAAAACACTTCAATTTCCTCAAATGCTTAGTAGCTTGGTGGGCTAGATATTTGTCTGGAATTTCAGGCTGAAATTTCAATTGCTGGACTTAATCACATGCAATGGGAAACATCACAAAGCATAAGGAATCCACAGCACTCTGCCTTTTGGAAGTCCTCCCTCTGGCATCTGACCTCACAGTACATACCCATAGCAGGGTAGAAGATACCAGCATCTCAGTGGTACCATCAAGTGATGTTTGAGCAATTTCCTTTCTTCAAGGTTGCACCAACTGTAACTGAGAGCTCCCAGGGCCTATTCTGTAGTGATAAAAAAGATAACTGTAGTAGCCTTGCAAGAATTCTCCTCTAATTCAGTCCTTCAAATATGTCCTGTGGAATATGTATGAGTGTCCAATATTGTCAAATAAATTACCCATCTACAGCACAAACTCATGAACATCTAACTAGGAGTTCTACAGACAGATTTAGGATAACCGTGGACTAAAAGATATGACACAAAAACTATTTTCATTCCTTTCAATATTAGGAGGGATCTATGCTGTTAGTAACAAGAAAAGCACAGTTTTGTCAGCTAGTTTTTCTGAAGCTTGCTGCTTTTTATTTTTCTTTAAGATAATCTCAAAGTGCCAAAAATATTTACACTTCTAACAGAAATAAAAAATTTGCGCACGCCTAAAGCCATTTAATCTGAGTCATGTCTATTTTCTTCTCCTTTTCTCCTTTCTGCTTTCATCCTACTACATTTATTTTTGTTTTTCTTGCCAATGGATAGACATAAATGCTGTTGCAGGAACAATTGGAAAACAGGAACACATATTTATGTAAACCAGTATTGATTCAACTTTAAAAAAAAAAAAAAAAAAAAAAAAAAAAAAACAAAAAAAAAAAAAAAAAAAAAAAAAAAAAAAAACAGAAAAAGACAAAGAAATCAAGACTTTCAATGTTGTGCTGAAAATCATTATGACCAGGGCTGCTCATGTGCAAAGAATACCTGACTGAGTTATTCTGCTATTCCTTAAGTCTGCTATGAATTTACAGAGTTAAATTGTTGTATCTAGTTAAAAGTCTTTGCCCAATATTCATCATCAGAGGTAGACCCTTGTGTTGTTTTCTTTTAGTCTCTGAACAGTGATGGCTGTTTTATTTGTTTATGCAGGTCTGTGCTCTATGGCTGACACGTCCACATTTGGGAACATCTGAAAAAGAGGTCACATGACCTTTCCAAACACAGCAAAACTCTGTTCTTCTCAAGATGACCTGAAATGTTCTAATTATTGGTTATTCCCTCTAGTTGGTGATGCAGCCAACAAGCACGCAAAGTTCAGTGAACCCACAAGTGTACAGCTGTTATCTTTGACTTGTGGCCAAAATAAAAATTGGAACAAAATTTACCCAGACAAGTATAAAGCCTCCTGTTTAAAGCAGTTATTTTCTAAGCCAAATAATCAGATTGAAACTAAGGAAGAGTGAATCCTTTTTCTAGAAACACTGTTGCAAACGAGGTCAACGTTTCAGAGATGAGATGTTAACACAGATTACTGACTTGACTGCACAAGTCTCCCAAAGAACATCCAAGTCTCAAATCTATTAATATGTGTGCAGTTTTACCTTGTAATCCAATTGTTCCAATTCCATCATATATGTCATCTTTTCTTGCAGTCTGGAAGTTGATTTTATTTGTCTCCTGCATAATCAAGGTGAAGGTTGAAAGATGGCAGTGGTAGGTCAGCTGAGGTAACCTTTGACACACACCAGTTATACCTGTCTGATGTACCATTTTGGAGCAGCCAGAAATGAGAAAGCAGCAATTCCCTATTCTTTTCAACATTAATGTTCCTTAGGAAATTTCCATCAGTAACTAATCTGGGTCTTCTTATATGGGGTCAAAAAGGAACAATAGAGATCAGAACCACAGCAGAAATTGCATGCACCTCCTCTTCCTACTGCTTATCCAGGGACCTCTGCCTGATCTGCCCTTCAGATCAGTTCTGCACTACCTAGGACTATAGGGAAGGGAGACAATGTAATCAGAAATAAAGTTTCACCGTGCTTTTCATAGCTGTGTTTGCCCATGTTGTACAGCAAGCAGATATAAAAAGATGATTCCTGAACTTGTGTAAGTCGCATCCATAGTAAGCCAGAGGAGAGAGATCTTTCCACTACAGTAAATGTGTGTATCAACTCATCCGAATGGGTATTTGATTTCTGTTGAACTGTATCATGAGTTGCAAATCAGCTTCTACTTTCCAGGTAGTAGAGCCTGCCTGACTGATAACAAGGCTTAATTAATGTGCATCTGAAAAGCTCCTTCCTGACTCTTTATTTTGAGACAAGGCACATTTGTACAAGGATCAGTGCAGGTCTTACTAGCAGATGTAATCTGTATCCAGAATTCCCCCTGCACTATCTGTTTGTGACAATAACAGAAATGCAGCAGTGCACTGAGATTTTACTTTTTCCAGAACAGAAAGCACCTTGTTACATTGGATTGCAAAACCAGTTGTAACTAAAACTTCTGACAGCAAAATTGGTAGTAGTTCACATTTTAGATTATTAGCTTGGTAATGTCATCAGCAACAGTTTTCAGAAGCCTGTTGAACAAATGAATGGATGTTCTCACTTTACACCTTAAAAACCAGTGGCTGCTATCCATTCTTTCGAAGGATGGATTTAAATGGAAAGTGCTTTCAATGGAACATTTTTGTATTGGTGGGAAATAAGATTTTTCATCAAAAAAAAAAAAGAAGATTTTTCAAGGTAATGCTTGATAGACTGAGAAATAACTGGCAGCTAGTCAGTGGTTGGACAATTATGTCTATAAAGGCAATGTTGCAGTCAAAAGTTTCTACGCATGTAGCAGGCCATCAAAACATTTCATTGCAATTTGTGCACATGTTAGGGACAAAAATGCCAGCAAAATACATCCCCTCCTAAACTGTTTCCTTTCTCTAAGTAGCCAACAATATCTTAGGCAAGAAATTTATTTTATCTTGTCTTTTTCCTTTCAATAAATATTGATTTGGATATGTTAAGCAATCTTTCTACTTCATTAAGTTCTTGCTAAGATATCTCCCCACTCTGTAACCAGAAAATTCACAAATAAATTGCTGGATAGAGTAATGTATAAGTAGTCATCTTCAAACTGCAGGCAGTGAAGTGGACCTATTTTTCTTCAGTATTCCAGGTATTAAAATTTCTTTCCTGTGGGACATCTCAACTGCTTGTTTCAGGTTTTGGAGTGGTTTTTTCCCTCCTTCCAATGGGCCATGTTGGTTGTCTTATCTATTTCATGTTTTACTTGTGTTATTTGAAGTACGTTTTTCCTAGAAGACAAAGGAAATGAAAGCTATTACCAGGAGGCAAATAAAATGGATTAATCTCTATGTGATAGAGTACTCAGATTTCAAGATAAAAACAGAAGAATTACCATGGAATGTTATGAGAGATGCGCACACACTACACAGAGGGAGGAAAGAGTATCGCGCCAAATGATATAAATTTAAATAAATTTGCTACACAAGAAGTCTGCCCCTTATAAAGAACACATTACAAGTAAAAAGCATACCAATAGATTATTTTCAGATCAATTACAAGTAAAAGTCTTGTATCATTAACTGATTTTTGACCAGACAAGCTGACTCGTGTTTGTTTCTCCTCAGATCCTTCTATGCATTTCTAGTGCAATTTCTTCTGCAGGAGGAGTGGGACAGAGTCAAGTGCTTGGATTAGGAAATGAAAGGATCTCTTGCTACTTGTGGGAAGGATATCCAGATAGGGAAGCTTGGTCTGTTGCCCAGAAACCCTGCTTGTGCATGACATGAGTGAGAGTTTGACAGCCACAGAGAACATCAGGTTGCAGCTCAGGTGGGTATGTGGCACAGTCCCACCTGATGAACCATTCAAATCTTCCTGGCTTCTGCAGAGCTGATTAAATTTTTTTATGTTTTGAGAGAGATGGAAAGGGATGTCCATCAGGTAGAGTAACAGGGAGCTTAAACATTAGCTGGAAGAAATGCTGGAGAGGAAATGTTAGTGAAAGGAGACAAAGACAGCATAATCTTAAGAATTTGATGTGATATGATAGGAGCCATAGAAGAAAAGTAATGTATGGATAGCTGTCACTGAGGGGATGGCAGATGAGAATGCTGAGTTTGTTAGAAAAGCTAAAGAGAGAGTTGGATGAGGACAATACCAAATATTCGTGTGAAAGAGAAGGAGTGTATGTGTTTGTGTGTGTGTGAATAATCAAAGTCGTTCATTGAGCGGTCAGTAAGAAGCCAGGCTGTTTGAATGGCTTTAAGAAAAAAGGTGCTATGATGTTGAGTAAGAGAAGGAAAGGAGAGGAGAGAAAGGAGGGAGAGGCAGGAAGCAGATACTGTTTGTGAAGGGTGATGGAGTGATATTTGCAGGGTCAGAAATGGCACGGGACAGTTACAAATCAGAAAAGAAGGCTGAGGAGGTATCTGAATGGAAATCAGTGGAAGAATTATGGAGGTTTATTTTCATTCAGGTATCTGGTGACTTGCAGGGCCAAATGGTGGAACTGAGCAGTGTCCATAGAGTGAATGTGCTCAGCTGAGGTAGGCGTGATACTGCTGTGTCTTGTGGTCACTGAGAGGCTTGTGCCAGCACACTTAGCCCTCTGAATGTCAGAGAAGGACATTTACTAATAAGAGCCAAACAAGCCATACCACCATTAGCTAAACAAGTTTAAAGAGTGTTTGCTACACTCTGAGAGGAAAAGCGATTTTAAACATTTAGTGTCCTAGATTTGCAGTTATCCTCTGCTCTGGTGCATCACAGAGCATTACTAAGGTTCCTGACATCACACTGTAAAACACAGAACAGTAGAACTGCAGGATACAGAGTCACAAAGTTTGTGATGAAAAAAAAGTACTATAAACAGACTGAGGTGTTTGTCTGCTATAAACTATGGCAACATCAGGATTGTTGGTTATATGGCATAGTTGTTCTGTTAACCAGTTAAACTGTTGTCTTATTTAAACTATCTGCGGGTAAATTATTCTCTGTTTAGGAGGAAAAAATATATAAATGCATTAGAAGGACATCTATCATCATTTATCATCTGAACAGAGGGACAAGGTCTACTGTACTTGGGATATGAGCACGAAAAGATCATGTTAGATTTATGAGTCTGCTTGAGAAAGAATCTCTTCTATTTCCTGTCCTGCAGAGCCCCCTATCTATGGGCTTGTTCTGTGCAACTTCATTAATTTGGGGGATGTCTTGTAAACTCATTTCATTTCCCCATATACAATGAGATATTCCTTGCCAAAACCAATGTTCTGTCTTTCTTATATAAGGGCTTGTTATGTTTTCTGTGTTTTGCTCTTAAATAAAAGAACTTCACAGAACTGCAGTTTGTAAGTTAATGCTGTTGCTGTGCCAGGTGAAGGAAATTAAAATATATAGAAACACAGTGCAACAGATCCTTTTGAATATTTAGGCACACACATAAATTGATGCCAGTTAGTGCTCACTGCTACAGTTCTGTAAGATCAGAATGATTTTTAATGAAGCCCAGAATCAATGTCTGCTGGTCAGTCATGAGAGGGAGTGAGTCCATTCCTTCTATATGTGTCACCTTTGAGCTCTGAGCAAATCAGATGCCAGTAAATGTGGCAAAAACTTGTGCAAAGAAAAACACCATCAAAGAACTTCAGGGAAAAGTTTATCTCCTGGCTGAAATGAAAAAGTGATATTTTCCTGTTCCTATTTATATTTTAAGTGTCTGCATGGAAAAGCAGACTTCTACAAAATAAATTACTGGCACAGTGAGAGATCATAGTGAGTTTCAACTCCTTTTCTGCTTCAACTTTGCCTACACTGAAGCCAAAAATGCAGTGCAGCTCCTGTAGGCTGCCAGGTCTGCTACAACAAAATGCAGTAAAAACAACACAGAGCTTAAATCTTGCAGAAGAAGTCTGTGCAGACCTCAGGCATGTAACTAGGAGACATAACCCTGCTGGGCTCCCATCTGCCCTCATGACACTGCTAGCAGGATCCAGCTTCACTAATGTTAAAGCAGCCTGTGCTACATCAGGATGAGCAACACTCTTAAGTTTGTAGTTAGGAGTACAGTGACCAGGGAAAAGTCATTCTTGGCTCTGGTCCCATTTCAGTGTGTATGGTGGAACAATCCAGCACCAGTGAACACAAGTGTGTTGCTACACAAAAGTGGGCCAAAGAGCTTGACCACTGGACCTTAAGTGTCATTGTAAGATTATTGGGTTTTTACTTTTCTGTGCACTGGTCTGCTGCCTTGAAGTCCAAGATAGACCTTACATGATTATTCGTAGACAGACACAGCACAGTTTAATTTGTGGTCTGAGTCAGACAAGCGTGGGACAGTGTCAGTATTAGAGCCATGCTGTGCTTTAACTCAGTTCTGTGCTGGTATAATCAGCATTTGCTGTATTTGTTTTTAATTAATTCTGTCAGCATCTTTTAAATATTTTTCAGCTTGGGCAGCTATGAGTCTGTATGAAATCAAACCATCTCTGCCTTGGGCTTTGGGACTTTGGCAAGGGCTAGGTATCTGTCTCCCAAGGCATGGTACTGCTGAGCTGTATCTAACTTCTAGGTGCCAAGAAAATGCTAAGACCAGAATTCTGTTTCTGATAGTGGCAAAAGAAAAATGTTTTCTAGGGAGGACACATGGGCTTGGCTTCTTTCTATGATCTTTCTCCTTATACTCCCATGGCATCTAGAAGTGCTGTATTAGAGTAGTTAAAGTTGTTGCATTCCTGTCTAGTCCTTTTAGTACCCCTTAACAGATGTGCTGTCTATGAATTTATCTAACCTCTTTTAAGCCCTGCTGATACTGTCTGCTTCCATAGTCTCAGTGCTCAGAACACTATCTGCTGCTCAAAAAAAACCCTTCTTTTATTCCGTTTAAACTTAACTCCCACAACTGAATCCAGTTTAGTATGCAATATTTAGCAAATAACAGTTCTGCATTCAGCTATTCGATTGCCTTCTTATTTTTGCAAACTTTGTTCATATCCTCTCTCCTGCTTAGCCTCTCCAACATGAAGATTCTCAGCCTCATCATGGGCTATTTTAACTGTCCTCTTCTGCACCCTCTCCATCTCCACTACTCCCTTCTTTGAGATGCAGAGAGCAGAATGGCACACAGGACTCAGTGTGTGCACAGCTGAGCTTTTGCACAGAAGCAAAGTGACATCTTTTCCTGTCCACCACATCCATCCTGGTGGTGACCAAGATTTTGCAGGCTTTTTTGGCTGCCCCTGCACACTGACTCAATGATTCAGAGAACTGCCAACTCTGCTGCTTTAAAATCTCTTTCACTAGATTTAGTATCAGTTCTGATGTCAGCACCATGTAGACAGGGTTCAGAGTCTTTTTTTCCTAGGTGCATTACTTCATGTCTGTCTAAACTAAGGCTCACCTGCCAGCCTTTTTGCCTTAGGTGGCCTTATGTCTGCAGGCTAGGAAATGTTGCTGTTTATTTCCTTCTCTAAGACACTGATGATCTCTGGGAGACCATTGAAGATTCTTTTTAATTTAAAGAAAAGACCAATAACCTCTCTGTGTAGCACCTAATCTTTAATCAGCTTCCGGTCTACAAGAGAGCATTTTCACCACATACAGTGGCAGCTTAATTTCTTTCATAATTTTTGAAGTAGAATATTATCAAAGACTTAAAAAAAAAAGAAAAAAAAAAAACAAAAACCCAAACATATTATTTAGGCAGGTATTATCTTTGTCCAGGTACCTCCTGTTCAAGTAAAAAAGCAGATTAGTGTTGAAAGATTTCACTTCATAGAAGCTGTAGCTGTGCTTACTCTTTTTGCAGCAACCCCCATCCATTTGGGCTCTCAGTGATGTTACTCTCTATTATAAACATCACTGTCTCAACAACAGTGGAAGCCAGAATTCCCAACCTAGTCTGTAGGTCTCAGGATTTCCTCTAGTACCCTTTCTATAAGTGGAGTTCATCCACCTGTATGTTGGCACAAAATCTGCTTGTGAAAAGAGGCTTCATGACTCGGCCATCACCTCTACAATTCCACATTCAAACAAATAAAATACGTAGGGGTGAAGGTGGTCAATTAAGTATTTTGGTACCTGGCTAGACATCCAGCTTTGCATATACAGTGGTTTCTCCAGTAACACACACAGTGCACATCCTATGTGCCTTAGAGCCTCTGTGTA
The DNA here is from genome assembly GCF_000277835.1 of Geospiza fortis. Lineage (NCBI taxonomy): Eukaryota > Metazoa > Chordata > Aves > Passeriformes > Thraupidae > Geospiza > Geospiza fortis. The sequence continues at coordinate 1,848,470 of NW_005054418.1, read as the reverse complement.
AAGCTGATATTGCCTTTGGCAACTACAGAATGTCTCTCACTCCCAGCTTCCAGGAAAATGGAAGATGCTAATACTCTCATGCTGTTCTTCACCTTGTACTTGCTGTTTCGCTCAGTATGTCAGTACTTGAAAAGTGCCAGGCATATGTTGGTTGCTGCATGTCACTCTTGCTGTCTTGGAGTCTTGAGACACATACATTAGATATGTGACATATGCTAAGAGTGAACTGTTGATGTTTGAAAAGGATTTCCATTGCCTAACAAAAGCTTTCTGAGTGATAGCCCTCCAGCTTCTCCTACCTAATTCTCTGTGTGCCCCCTGACTAGTTAACTCTGTGCTCTTATGAGCCTGCGCACTATTGTGGAATTTGCACCATAACCATTCCGTGAGTTTAATCAATTGTTATCAACCTTTTTTTGACCTCTGCTTTGGGAGGATGAACCGGGAAATCCATAATGCTTCCACCCCCTGACCTCCTGTGGATTCTTTCATTTGCTTATTCTTCTCTTGCCATTTAACTATTAAATAAAAAAAAATAGCTCTTATTTTCCCCTTCTCTGTATTTATAGCTTCTTTTAATATATTTATTGATGCTTTCCTATTTGATTCTTTAATCTATCTTTCAGTTTTTCCTTTCTCCAATCCACCTATTCAGTCTCTCATTCTACAGAGTTTGGGAAGCTGATATTTCCAGAACCAAATTAATTACTTGGGTCAGGAGGAGTGCCATTTTATAATCAGGGTGTGATGGGTTAGGACAATCTGGCATAAGAAGCTACAGTCCAGTTTATTCTTGACAGATCAAAATCCTGGCTATCAACTCTTCAGTAGTTATAAACTAAGCTTTATTTGCACTGGATGATTCAGTGGCACTTACACCAGCAAATATTCAGCCATTGATAATTTTTAGTGAATGAGAGTTGCGCTGTGTGCTGGGATTTTTCTGTGCTAAAGAAACAAAAAAATCTAAATAACTAGGTAATGGCTGTATCACAGTGAAAAGAATGATCTAAAAATATTGCATATACCAATTTTATTCCAGGTATAATCTTAATCAAGCCTCTATTAATATCATAGAACACCTTGCTAGCATGAGCAGTGACCTTGAGTGAACCTCATTGAACCTAGAGTGTTGTAACTGGGCTTTTTACTTCATCAATTAGAACTTCAAAAAAAAAATTAGAGATAGTGTAGGAAGGACATAGTTTTACATATGTAAAATACATATGTAAAAAACATAGCAGACATAGTCTGCTATGTTTTATCCAGGAGGAGCAAAAATGCCTTGCTTATGTGTAGAATAACATTGTAGAATTTAAAGGTTGTATTTGAGGTACATATGATAAAACAGACTGGGGGCAAAAACACAAGTTTGATGAGTATTTTAGGGTGATTTAGAACAATTTGCATAGTGGCTGGGCATGACCCACATTTGCCTTCCTTCAGTCACTGCAAGAATCTGGTCCAAGTATATTTTGGGTGAAGATGAACAGATGAAGCAAAGAAGGTAATTTTTTGCAGATTTGCTTTTGCATATAATGTCATTGTAACGGTCTGATAACTAGGGTTATGCATGATCTAATTTCTGAGGATGATGTCATATTTCATAAGCATCCAGCAGAGATGATACAATCATTTCACAGAGGGAGCTATATGATGTAATTGCCAGCAACACCCCATGGATCAGTGACCCAGCAGGTTACATTCAATTCATATTTTATATGGTGCTAATATGTCTTTTTTAGGTGTTTTTGCATCTGAAGATGCCACAGGGAAGAAATTTTATTTTATGTTTAGATTTTTTTATCTGAAATCTGACTTTCTTGTTTGTTTTTAAAATATATATTTCAAAATGTCATAAGATTTTTTTTTAACTTTAGGGGTTTCTACTTGTTTTGCCCACTTTTTAACCTGATACTAATTGAATTTGCATGGCAAAGTTTTGGTAGCAGGGGCTGCAGGGGGTTTTACATGGGTGATTTCTCTGAGGAGCTGCCAGAAGCTTCCCCCATGTCTGCCAGAGTCAATGCTGGCTGACTTACATGTCTCCACTAATGCCTGGTCATTCTGTTCCACAGCCTTCCTTCTGCCAGCAAGATACTACCAGCTCACAACTAATCACAGGATGCAAACAAACAGAAGATCACATCATTATCCCCTTGCTCCGATTTTTGTTGAGGCTAGGTGCTCTTTGAGGTCTTTAACAGTCCTGCTTAAATAAAGATTGGGTTAAGTAAGAGTCAGTCCTCTGAAACTAAGAATAAGGGAACTAAAATTACTTCCACATGTAAACAAAGCAGAGACTGGATTCAGAATTCAGACAAAATTGTGAGGCAACTTTTACTTTCCGGGCCTTCCCTCCATTCTTGCCTTGTGAAGGATCATTGAGCAAATTAGTTTCTGTCCTTTCAACTCCTCTCTTTTTTCCAGCATTCTTCTTTGCAGGTACATGTTCAGTTGCACTGATCTCTTCTTTATGCACTCTCTTCTTTCTTTGGGTATTTTTCCCCCTCTCCCCCATCTCATTTACTTTCATGCTTCCAAGCTCTGTTTCTGAGATTATGCGAACAAAAATTCAAATCATTCAGATTCTTTCTTTGAGATGATTGGTACTGTGGTCCTTTGCATATTCTTCTTCAGATTCTAAAGAGCAGAAGCCTAAACCCCAAAATTTTATTTCACATTTAGCACATGATCATAAAAGAGGGTACTTGTGCTGTGCAGAGTTTAGAAGTAAATAGTTGCCACTTTTGACTTCTAATTACATTTAAAAAAAAATCAGCAGCACGTCCCAGTGACAAATTTCAGTGTCATGCACTCTTTTTAGGTGTCCAGCCCCAGAATAAGAGGCTTTGCTAGTGTGGAATCTTTTGAAATTGCTTAGCCACAGATGCCCACCAAGGCTCTATTCCCACAGTTACTGAAGGAAAAGTGGAGTTCTCCCCTAGCAGACATTCCCCGTTTGACTGTACATGCATTACGGCATCACTCTCGGCTTCCCTCACTTTTGCCAAGGCTTCAGCAGCAGTGGCCAGTGACAGCAACACCCCTTTGCTCAGCAAAAGAGTTTACCAGAAATGGGAGCAACTCTGCTCAAGTTGCACCCTTGCTCTCTACCCATGCACAGCCGGGATGGCTCTAGTGGGGAACTGCTCTGTGCAGGTGAATTCACCTTGGGTAACACACACGCACTCTCAGAGCCCTGAGACTGCTGTCCAGCACACATTGCTCGTGCATTTGTGTAGGAGAATTGAGAGTTTGCTTGGCAGGAATTCATACTAGGAAGAATAAAAATCAGCACAAGTTTTGATGAAGTGGGCATTGCTTTGTCAGCCAAGTCCAAATGCAAAATGTCATAGGAAGAGCTGTGAACACAACAGACATAAAAATACAGCTGCAGTTTTCTTCTTCTCTCTTACAGGAAGAGAAAGATTGGTTTTTGTGTCTCTGCTTGGATACATTGGAAAGACACAAGCATTACTCTGATCTGACTGCATAAGTATTTAAAAGATACAGACCTCATTGTTTGATGTTGAATCAGTATTAAGGAAATTCCAAAGGTGCAGCAACCAAAAATTAAATTTAAAAATAAAAATATAGGAAAAAGTGGAAAAGTAGTCAGATTTTGTTATAGTAATGTCATCAGAACTGCAAGGTGTGAAGAAACTCAATTTACAAGATGCTATCAGTCCAAATTGTTTTGAAAACATAGTAATTAATCCAGCTTTCCTGGCATCCACAGTACCACCCTGGTATTCAGACTGAATTTACTGTTTGGCCACCCTGCTCAGTTATAGTCAGATGTGAACTGGATTTGACATCCATATTTTAAAATTATCTATCCAATCTCATATTTTTTTTAGTTGTTAAAAATTGAATTGGGACCAGTTTGACTCTTTTCAGTTGTAAGCATATTTACTCAGAAGTTATTTCATTTTCTTTTTTTTCGTTAATCTCTGATTGTTCACATTTAGGTGGTCACTGCCTTTTATAAAGTAGTTATTTTTCCTGGATAATGTATGTTAAAAAATTGAAAAAAGTTGACATTCCACTCTATCATCATGAATATTTTGTTATGATATTTCTGGATAAAAATATATTTCTTCCTTATTTTTACCCATGGGTCCTTCAGGCAGTCACTGTCCATTATTTTAGACAGACATGGACACCAATCACTGTTGCTTGGGGACTAGCTGTTGATCAAACACTTTAAAATGCAATTCCTTTGGTTCTACATTGAATAAAGAACTATCTTGTCCATTTCTTTCCCATTCGGACCTTGCACAAACTTTTGTGTACGCTTAGATAGCCCTCTTTCCTTGACCATGATCTGCCCACTCAGTTGTAGTGAATTTCTTTAATGCTAAGAAATAAACATGGCTTGCTTCAGAGCAAGGGGCAAGAACAGAAATTAGAGGAATGTAAGGATGTTGTAGTCCATTTGGTTCTTACAATGGATTCCCTGATTTCTTTGGGGAGTGGTTGCCCAATTTATGCTTTTACAGGAACTGAAATCAAGCAATTACTTTGAAAACATGTCCTGACAAATATGTCTGTGCAAAATGCAGTCTCCATCATTTCCTCACACTTACTATTTGTGGTTTGTTCTCTTCAGAAGAAAAAGAGGTTGTTTTCTGTTTAGAAAATGATATTGTTTTACCTCTCATCTTTTTTTTGTTCAAGCACAGACCTTCAAGTAGAGAAAATGGATCTACCTGTAACTGTAGACGTCCAATTCATGAAGCTCAGTGACACAGAGCAATATATACAGTATGATATTTTCTAGTCAGGCCTCAACATGATAGCTAATATAATCAACTTAACAGCTTCAGACATTTTTGAAATGTCTCAAAATAATTTTATTATTTGGTTGCAATTAGCAATTTTAATAGTACTCCCTTCTCCTTTGTCTTGGGGTGAGACATCCTTTTATCACAGGACACTTTCCTTTAAAGCCTTTTTATTGCCATCTTGTTAATGTTTTCTGGCCACGATACTAATTAAAAGATTGAGGTATTCTCCTTTCATTCAATATTTTGCAGGAAAATGTGATTTAAAGAGCGACACTAAGCGTAGAAAACTTATAAACTTCCACCTAAATAAGCAGCTAGAGAAACTGTAGATGTTTCTTAGATTGCATTGGTGTAAATGGTACAGTATAATAGACACACAAATACAGTCAATGCTAATTGTAATGCACTTTTGTCAAAAATAGTGCTTTTTTTCTTAAACTTAATTTCTGATATATTTCACTTTCCATAGAGTAAGTCTGCAAACCTGGTATCATTTGCATTTCATGCCTACTAATGGAAAGCTGGATTCATCTGTGCAAGATTCATCTGGCTTAAGTATATTAAAACAGACATGCTTGATGGGAAAGTGTCTCAGATATTTAGAGGAGATTTGGTTTTTACTTTTTCATGGTATTGAGTTATGTTTCTTGGCTTGGTATAAACTTCAGAATGTTCAAGATCTTTCAAAGTCTGAATTTCTTGAAATTCTAATCTTATGTATTTGTACAGTCACGTAACTCTGGTGGCTTAACTGTGGAATTAGAAGCAAATAGGTTTGGTGGGGGGTTTTCTTGCTATAGAAAATAGCATGAAGTTTTTGCCATTTAATTTCTGAAACGTTGTTTAAGCTTTCACATAAGATCTTTGGGCAGAAGCAGCGCTGTGTACATTGTATACAATATCTGGGAGTGGAGCATTTTTCAACAGGGGAGTGCTGCTGCAATATCAATTGTAGCTGTTCTGTGAAGTAAATGGTTGCTTTTTAAATAGGTCACTTTATCCTACTCTGCTTTTCTGGTGACTCAAATAACATTTTATAGGCCATTTTTTGTTAGTAATGCAATACAATAGAGAATGTGATTGTGTAATTAAGGGCCTCATATGAAAGACAAAAGGAAGGAAGAAAAAATGGCTGAGACAACTGTTATAAGGAAAGCAAAATGTCATTAGGTAATTGAAAATATTAAAGAGCTATTATCTTTCTGAAGTATCAATATTTTCTTCTATCCATAAGACAGAACATATACCCATGTTACATGTATAGAAGGTGAGTTTCTTGTCCCAGTTGCTCAAATTTAAAAGGAACACAAATGAAGTTAGTCTGGGCCTTCATCAATCTGCTGCATTGCCCATTGATTTAGCACAATTGTATTTTATATGCACTCTGTTATGTACATCTGCTCAGACAGGTCTCCCACTATTACAGTCTAATATTTCACAACCTGTATAACAGAACTTTTTTTTCCTGATAAATACTACTTCAGAATACTTCTTTTTCTGCCCTATTTTCTTGGAAGGAAACAGTATTATACAAGTGCCTACATCCATACAGCTGTGACAGAAATAGAGAATATTGGTCTGACTTCAACATACTCCCTGAAAAATGAACAGAAAATATTCTCTTTGTGAGAATGCCAGTCTGTCTTTTACTGTTGCTTGTAGAAACACTGGCTCTGAACAAGGAAGGCTGTATCTCATACCAGCATCATCAATGGGAAACAATCTCATTAGCCTAATGAGGGCAAAAGTGGACAAGATTTAACAGAGCTGATATGATCTGCAGACACTAGAATTGCTCTTTCCTGGATGATGGTGGACAAATGTAGACTGTGTAATGACAGACAGGTCATCTCTGAATTTCACCATGAAGGAAAAGAAAGGTTCAGTTCAGATTCTCACCTGACTTTTTAACACTGCGGCTCTCTGTGTTCCCTTCTGAAATCTCTCTTAATGCATTCTGATATTATTTAGATTAAAAATGTCATTCACATTTGGATACAGCTAAACCTTTAGTGTCTCCTGTCAGTGTTCTATTTTCACAAATGTGGCTCTATTGACTAGGTGAAAATAAAGCTTTCTTATATTATTAGGATTGTTGGCAAAATGACCCTCTACAGTTACTGGAAATGTTTCTCTCTCTCTCTCTCTCTTTGAAGTATGAGAGATACATGAATATGAAAGATTCTGAATAGTTGAAGTCCACAGTATATAGATAGTAATTCTTCTCTCTCTTGGACTATACCAGATATTTTAATCCAGGGAAGAGCTATTTTGTCCCACACATGACTTGTGGGCAGGCAAAGATATAGGGAGTGACAGATGTCGAGTGAGATGCAATAGTCCTGAGACAGTGTTTGCTTGGAAACCTTCCAGATCTGGTCTTACTTTTTTGCAGCCTGAGATCACCAGATCTGAAGCCAGAGCTAAACAGAGCTCCCATCTCTCACAGCCAGCAGGTACAAGTTGTCCTTTTCTGCCACGACAGTGACTGAGAGCCAGACTGCCCTTTAGACTCCCACAGCTGGGGAACAAGGCACAAACACATGATGCCTCCATGGCAAGGACCCTGATGGAGGACAGGAGTCACTAGCCCTGGCCTTCTCCACCTCCCTGCAGGAAGCACACTGGTGAGGGAAAGGGAGGTGGGGAAGGAATTGGACAAGAAAACTTGCTTCAAGTGTTCTATATTTGAAAGATTTTGCTGGAAACCTGAGTGAGTCTATAAGGAAAGAGATTAAGGGCAGGCTTGAAAAGCCTGGTCACAGAGCACATTATCTATTATATAGCTGTACATTCACTCACATTCTGCCAGCGCTGTAGAATGGCTTACCTTCTCCCATTACCCATCCCTGCACATGTTAAAACTAGGGAATCAAAGACACAGATCAAAACTCTTTAGGTGGTGATTCCTATTTCAGTTTTCACAAAAAGATACATCTCACAGGCCTCTTCACAGTATATTCCTATACGAGGTATTTGCCATGATCTTTCCTGGAATGGGGACAGATCCTAAGCACACCTCCTTGAAGTCAGAGAGACAAGAATTTATCATTTCCTAATAACAAAGTTGATTTCTCTGCTTTTCTTCAAGAATATACTTTCTGAAGTATTTCAGGACCCAGCACAGATTAAATTATTCTGAAAATGATAGAATGTAATAAAGGATTATACTATCTCAGTGATGCAACTTCACAGCCGTCACTTCTTTTCAGATTCTTTAGGATTTTTCAGAAACCACAAAATGTCTGCATTTTAAAATAGTTTTCTGAAAAGAGTAAAGAAAACATCAGTGACCTTAAAGCTTCATATAAATCTTTCCTTACTGTATGATCATGGCAGAATGATGAGAAGCAGCTTCATTTTTGCCCAAGTAATTAAATATTATTCCAGCCATTCTGACCTCAACATAATGATAAAGGACTGCAGCCAGGAAGAGAGCTTTTGTGGGAGCCAATCAGAGACTCTTTGCTTGCTTTGAGGATATATAAGTGCTCAGTTCACAGAAACATGCTAACTAGTTGGGGTTTTTCACAGCAGCATTTTGTTGCAGAGAATTTTTGCACATAATGTAGAACCCATGTGGCACTTAGACCTGCTAATGTGCCTATTCTGGCCAGACTAGACCACTACTGCAAGATCCTCATGAAGACATTTTTTATTAATGTTCCCTGAGGAAAGTGGATAGGGAAATTTTTTGTAGAAGCATATAAATATTTGGGTTGGACAAAATGTCCAATTCCCATGCCACTTTCAGGGGGGGACACCTTCCACTAGATCAGATTGCTCAAAGCCCCATCCAGCTTGACCTTGAACAGTTCTAGGGATGGGACACCTGCATTTTCTCCAGGAAACATGTTCCAGTGTTTCACCACCCTCACAGGAAGGAATTTTTTTCATAATTTCTAACCTAAATCTACCATCTTTCCCTTTGAAGCCTCTCCTCCTGTCCTGTCACTACATGGCTTTGTCAAAAGTCACTTTCCAGTTCTCTTGTAGCCCACTTCTGGTACAGGAAGGTGCTCCAAGGTCTCTTTGGAGCCTTTCTTCAGGATGAAAAACCCAAATTCTTTCAAGGACAGGTCTTCTTTGGAGAGGGGCTCCATTCATTTGATCATCTTTGTGACTTTCCCCTGGGCTCTTTCCAACAGGTCCATGTTCATCCATACAGGCCTACTGGTAATTTTGTCTGAATTCCTCATGATGTGTCACTCCTGAGCTTGAAGGAAGTGTTCCTTGACATTATCCAGCCTTCTTGGACCCCCACTGTAATGCTCCCTTGCCCCTGCTTTCAATGTCTCCTCATCCAACCCCAGGTGGAACTCCATGCACTACAGCAGGCCACTGACATAGAGCATGACACTCCCTCCTGGTTTTCCCTGCCTGTTTTTCCTAAAGAGCCTGTATCCTTCCATTCCAGCACTAGCCATCCCATCACATCTCCATGCTGCCAATAGGATCACAGCCCTGCAGGCATGGAGGCCTGACTCCATCTCTGACTCCTTTTGCTTATTCCCCCTGCCATATGTGTTTGCACAGGGGCATTTAACTGAATGACAGTGAAGCTGATTTGCTGGCTGAAGTGGCTGGAATTCCTTTATGCTGCACCTCAGGTGCTCTCCTGAGTTGCAATCCCTCTCCAGCCTCTGGGCATTTCTCACTGGCCCTAGCATCAAACTGGTAGGAGTGGTGTGAAGTTCCCTTCCTCCAGCAGTTTTAAAGCTCTGTTGTTTGACAGCATCAGCCTCCTCTATTGTTCCTTCACAGATATATATTTCTCTCACAGCTGGAGTTTTGGAGTTCAAAACTAAAGTAATAGTAGGAGAAACTGATGTTAATCTCCATAGGCCCCATTAGCTCAACAACTTGCTTATTCTCTAATGTGTGATAGCAGGGTGCAAGAGAGGTTGTTATAGTGTTAGCCTGGCTTCCTGTGTGTCTTTTCGTCTCTGCAGCTCTGCAGAAATGCCAGCGTAACACAAAAGTAATTGTTGTGCTGTGATAATCAGGATTGCTGCCTTTTGTCAGCTCATTAGGAAGGCAAATATATCTCATTTACAAAGGAACTTTTTGACTGATGATTTAAATACAGGATAGAAAGCCAGTTACCTAAAAACATGTTTTTATCTCGGTAGTGTTTGGGGGTTTTAATACATCTTCTTTTCTTTTTTTTTAATTTTTGTGAAAACTTTGATTAATCATACTGTGCCTCAGTTTCCTTTCAGGTACAAGGAAGTTAATATATTGGAAACTTTTGATTGACAAATTTAATGTTTGTCAGGTACTTTGACGTGTATAGATAAAAGGGTCTCTTGAAGTGCAAATTACAGAGGTAAGCATGGCTGAGGTGAAGGTGCCCTATCCCCGTTTTAGTATCAGCATCTGCCAGTATTTTCACTGATTTTTTGTGAAAGCCTGTCTGGTAGCACTGTCTGTGGTGTTTTTGTGAGGGTCCCCAGGATGAGGTGAGAGATGAGAATTTGACTCCATGTTCTCAGAAGGCTGATACATCAGAAGGCTAGAAAAGAATGATAATGAAAGCTTGTGACTGACTCAGAGTCCGACACAGCTGGCTGTAATTGGTCATTAATTAAAAACAATTCACATGTTTGCATAAACAATCTCCAGATCACATTCCAGAGCAGCAAAACATGGAGAAGCTGAAGCTTCCCAGGAGAAGAAATCCTGGAGAAGAGATTTTTCAGAAAATATCATGGTGACATTGTGTAATGTTCTGTTTCATTTTTTTATGGGGAAAGAGCCTTGTTTTGCTAGGAAGCCATTGATTTGTTTTCCTTTCCCTAGAGAAAAGTTATTTTTATGGAGTGTTTAAGAATCTCTGTAAGAGGGATATATAATAAATATTGTCTATCAGAGGTCTGGAAAAAAGTATTGATATTTATTGTGCTAACTTTTCACCATGGAGGTAAAATGTCAGATTGTAAGGGTTAATTAGTTAATGTTTAGGCCTGGGTAAAGCTTGAAGTATGTTAAGTCCACATCTAGCCATATTTCAGAAAAAATCACTGTTTGGAAACATGACCTCAAGATGTACAGTTGAGGTCTCTTTGTTTGTCTTGAGCCATCTCCTTTCTCAAGTCATCAGGTGTCACCTTTCTTGGGTGGGATCTTCTTTTTCCATTTGTGAGTAAGGTTTAAGGAGGAAGTTGTTCAGTGATTCCCTCTCTTTGACTCGTGACCATCATGAGTTTAGCTTGCAGGAAGAACAGAAACAAGTCCGTTAGAGAGTTCACATTGTCCTCTGCCTTCCTACCAGCTTCCGGTTCTGGGTATATTCCTTTGGTGTTACTTCATGAAACGAAACCTAATATACCTACAGGAATTCTTGGAAAAATAAAAAAGACAGATATTTTAAGGGGAAGGTCTTCATTAGGTTCTGTGAGTGAACTCTTCATATTTTAGAATTTGCACAGCATTCGAGAGAAAATTAGACCTTATCAACAAAAAGGGACTTCATGTCAGGGCAAAGGATATGTAAATTAGCCTTAGTCTGTTTTATCAGAGGCTTTTTCATCATATCTGCATGATGTTGAGAGAGGCTGGCAACTAGGGGAAGCTATTAATCTTGCATTGTTTTCACTGTACCATGTGTATTTTTGAAAAATTACCTTTGATTTAAGCGCAGTACTTTGAAGAAATAATTATAATTTATTAACCAAAACCTTTTCCAACCATCCACAGTGATATAAGTGTGCATGTTTGTGTGCACCCATATGGTCCTGCGGGAATGAGTTTGATTTTGTGGACTTGGTGTGTCTTCTAATTGACAAGGTCAGCACTTTGTAGGAATAAGTTAGTAGATCATCCACCAAGTTCACAAGTCATATTGGCTTATCACTGTCTTATCTGAAAGGTCATAAGTAATATTTACAGTATTGACTTTAAACTGTTCATTGAATATAACTGTCTATAGTAAGTACTCTCAGCAATGTCTCATGGAATGCAACTAGTTATTTCCTATTAATTATCAAAAGTCTTGCACTCTCCTACATTTGTATTTCTAGAATTTATCAGAGACTGTACAGTTCCCAGGAATCTGCTCTAATCTCCAAAAATGAGGCATGCTAGGAGCCAAGAACATTTCAAGATCAGTGTATTTCAAAGCAAACAAGGACAAAAGGTAGCTCTATCAGAAGCAAGATAAGGAAGCCTGGTATCCAAAGGGATTTGGTCATTTGAATTCTTTGATCTAATTCAGCTGAAGTGTTTGCTAGCTGGAAAGTTCCTAACATGCATTTTTGACCACAGAAATTTGTTGTTGAGTAATATCTGCAACTTTTCCTTTGGAGAAGAGGGGGTAGTGATGGAGAACCGTGTTTATTAGTTGCCCATTTATGTAAGCAAGATTTTTCTGAAATACGTCTCCATTTTCAAAAATTGTAAGGGAAAGGACAGTAAGATGTGCATGCATGCTCATACTTGCATGTACTGTGATCCTGAACAGGCTGAGACCTAAGGAATCAAGGCTGAAAATTAAACAAAAAGCATTAAAATTAAACAAGCAAAAAACCCCAACCCTTGCAACACTAGGAAGAAGTGTGCTAAAGCAACAATAAGGTCATTTTGATGGGATTGTGCCTTAAATGTTTTCTGCAATCTCTGCTGAAAACCTTTAAGTTGATCTAATTCAGGAAGACAGAAAGTGCTTCCACCTTCCTTTGTGCTAACTTGCCTTGAGAGAAAAGAAAATTTCCTAGAATCGAGAATTATCAAATCTTAACATATCCTAAGTTGGAAGGAACCCACAAGAATCATTGAAATCCATGTTCTGGCCCTCTACAGTGCTACACCAACAATCACGTGCCTGAGAGCATTGTCCAGGTGCTTCTTGACCTGTGGTAAGTTGGTGCTGTGAGTACTTCCCAGGAGAGCATTCCAGTGCCCTACCCACTACCTTTTGTGTGAAGAACCTTTTCCTTATATCCAGCCTAAGCCACCCCCAACTCGGCTTCAGGCCATTTCCTCGAGTCCTGTCACTTGTCCCAAGAGTGAAGAGATTGGCTCCTGCTGCTCCTCGCCAGGAAGTTGTGACTGCAAAGAGGTCTCCCCTCAGTCTCCTCCAGGCTGAACAGACCAAGTGATCTCAGTCACTTCTCACATGGCTTCCCCTCATCCCATCACCATGGGTGGCCCAGATTAGAAAGGTGTGGAGGCAGCAATCCTACTGCCTTGCTGTGATTCACTTGGAATTACTTTTCCAGCCCCAGTTTCCCTGATGCTGTAAGCTTTCTTGCACTTTAAACCCTGTCCCTAACCCAATTTACCAGGTATTTTTCAGAGGTAATAAGTGTAAGAATATGTCATTACTCTACTCTGCTTTTGCAAACTCTGGTAGGAAAAGTCAGCACCATTATGAAATCCATTATAATCACAAGTGCCAATGTGTCGGAGTAGTTGCGGGAATTGTTGAATCCCCTCAGGAGTGTTTATTTCAGTTGTTTCATTTGTTCTAGCTATTTAGATTGTCCCTTGTCTGGATTCTTTCTCTATTTTCTGTACATTGAAAGCAAATGCATACCTCAGAGTCCCAAAAGCTGACAGCTCTCTTGAGCTTAACAGAGGAACATTATTTTTCTCCCCCACCCCACACTCTGAATAACTTAAATGCAATGATATGCTCCCTTGGGCTTTTATATTTCCTAACTATATATAAATAAAACAGATGCATTTTTTTTAGAGAAGGGTTCCTGTCATTCTCAATTTGTCTCTAAATCACATCGGTATTTATCTTGGATGTTATCAAAAAAACCCCAAACCTGTCTTATAACTGATAAAGTACAGCAAAAAAAAAAATATATTAAAAGAAAAAAAAATCAGTAAACTTCATTCTAGCTTTAGAAGTATCCCCAGCTGTCTCAGGATTACTAAAATGTGTTTCTTCTTTCCATGTGTTTGGTTTAACTCCAGTCAGCAACCAAGCCCTACGAAGCCACTGATTCTCTCCCCCACCAGCAGTATCAGGGAGAGAATCAGAAGGGCGAAAGATAGAAAACTCTCGGGTTGAGATAAAGATGATTTAACGGGGAAAGCAAAAGCAGCACACACTGGCAGAGAAAATCAAGGAATTAATTCACTGTTTCCCATGGTTCAGGAGGTTCCTGTTATGCTAATTCCTGTACACACAACTCAAATCATGGTTCACAACAACTGAAAGGCACACCCATTTCAATCTCCACCCCTGGCCGTTTTGGGTCCAGTTATCCAGTTTAACATTGCAAAGAACTCTTCCCCTTGTTCCCAACCTGTTCAACAAGGGATTGAAGCTGGAGCCCACCATTAGTACAGTCTGTATCACAGTCCTCCATGGGCTGCAGGGGCACTGCCTGCCTCACCATGGTTTGCATTGCAGGCTGGAAGGGAATCTTTTCTTCCCCTGCTCCATGGTGGGGTCCTGCGCCCAGGAGACACTCCTCCTTGAACTCCTCCAACATGGATCCTTCCCACAGGCTGCAGTTCTTCACAAACTGCTCCAGCATGGGTTTCCTGTGAGGTCACAAGTCCTGCCCGCAAACCTGCCCCATCTCAGGCATTTCACAGGTCACATGTCCTTCATGCATGGATTCTCCTTCAGGCATCCACCTGGGATCCTCCACAGGCTGCAGGGGATCTCTGGCCCCTCATTCACACATCCCAGTCCCTTCATCTCAAGTTCACGCTGGAATTTCAGTCTGTCCAGCAGAGTAGCACAGAATTACACACCATGTAAATTACTTGATTACATATACTAAATTTAAGTCACTCCTGATTTTCATACTGTTTTTGTAGAATTTTTAGTGTCCTGCTGTAAAATTATCTCAACTATTCTTGCAACCATAGTGAGTCGATGGATTTTTTAATTTGAGTCAGATATTTATTTCAGCAGTGTATTTCAGTATCTTCCTGGGATTCATAGGATTTCATGTTTTGTTATACTATTCAGTTACAAGGATTTCCTTGAGGACTTCTATCTTCAGGCAACAACCACAGTCCTCCAGTGGTTCCTTACCAGCCTCTGAAAGTGTTAAGAAAGAATTCTACCTGATTTTTAATGTTATCAATCTCTTCCATGACCATTTTTCCCTCTAGGTAATCAGCAAAAAGTTACAAGGATGCTGGAATTCAAGCAAAATTTAACTCAGTTTGCAAGGGACAGTTCGATTTTGCTCTTATACTCAGTGGCAGAAGTACCATGCGCTTCTGAACAGGGAAGTGATGTAACAAGAAACTCTTTGCATTTATAAAGCTTTAGCTGAGTACTATTTCAACCTTTTGCCTGGCAACTCCATAGGATATGAGTATATCCTTACAGGATATTGAATTCAATAAAGCTGTTCACAGTCCAGGATGTCCCTGTGATAAGCTGAGAACGAGACTACTTCTGCCAGCCCAAAACATGACAACAGAACAAAATCTCTCAGTGGTACCAAACAGCATCAGATATTCTTGAAGTCACATCAAGCATCCTGCCTGCAAAAGGTAATTTAAAATTTAATTTCTAGCTACTAGACACTAAATCAGCCTCATAATGTATATTATTCCCTAATAGTGTCTTTTTTTTTGGTTAGAAATTTCTTCCAGACAGATATCAGTACTTATATAAGATACACAGAGCATCAAGTTTCAGTCTTTATGCAAGTAAAATCAGGAAAGAGTTCTGTGTTGGTTAAACATCCAAGTCCAGTCCTTAGTGAGAATGGTGGGGGCAATCATAACTTCTCCTATATTGACAAATGCTGAGCAGCGTAGCTCATAACATGTTTTCATCAATATGAGAATCCATCAAGATATGTATTTTGAATCTTTTTCTTAGCCAAGTCCTTTTCTAAACAGCAGATTTGATTTACTCTAATACCCACATCATTTGGTAATTTTTATTTTTTCTGTATTGAACACAATTTCATTCTGATACTGCCTTGACAAGTAAAAATGCCTGCTATAGCATCATAGAATCATTATGTTGGAGAAAACCTCTAAAATCATTGAGTCCAACTGTTAACCCAGCACCAATATGTTCACTAAATCATGCCCCTATGTCCCACACCCCACTGTTGAACACTTCCAGGGACGGCAATTACACTACTTCCCTGGGCAACAGTCAGTATAACTGCTTTAGGGAGAAGGGAGAAAAAATATTTTTAATCTTGCCTGTAACCTTTTATTTTTGAAGTACTAATATCCCTTGATTTAGGTGATCCTAAGATAGAAAAAATTATCTAGAAATAAAAATGGAGATTGATATCCAAGGACTTGTGTTTGTTATCATGAAGTTTGACAGGTTCCGTCATGCTTAGAGTGTTGCTTGAATCTTTAGAGCATTGCTTGACTGAAGGCTGCAACTTTGGATTAATCTGGACATACTAATTAAAGGAAGATGCTTCTTTTATTTGCTGTCAGTATCTGGCAAAGCTGGCTGCATTCCAGCACACGAGTAGATATCAATGTCCGTTATCAAACACGGGTGTTTAGATATTTTTCAGGTAACAATAGTTAATTTTCTGCTTGAGGACTGAGCTTCTGTTTTTCAAGCACTGTCCACTAGTTTAGCATGACAGGTAGAGTGCTCAGGCTCTACCCAAATTTGTGAGTTCTGCTTGACGAGTAATTAGAGTTATTAGGGCAGGTATTTTGGCTTAACTGGTGGTTCTCCAGGGATTGCGTGGACTACCCTAATGGACCTGGGAGTTAGAACATCCCTCTCCCACCAGCACACCTTCCCCATAGTTGGGCCACGGGAGCTTTCCTGTACCAAGTGCAGAAGTCCCCCTGCCCCACTGCAGCGCAGCAGCCCCAAGGTGAGAGGTGCCGCTGAGGCAGTGTGACAAGGCAAGCTGGGATGTGCAGAAACAGGCTCTCACACTCCTGCTCTCTCTCTCAGTGTAGGACCCAGTGCTGGCTCTGAGGTTAATCATACTCGTGGGGTTCCTAGTCCTTTCCATCACAGGGTTGCCTTGGTGAGACCTAGATGAAGAAGTGCAAGGTAGAAGAATGGCATGAACTAAGAGTGGAATGATGAGGAGCCCACTGATGTGCCTTGCTCCTTGGACCTTTTTTATTCCTCTATTTTTATTTCACTCCATTAGCTGGAACTTTTGTATGTGCTCCTGAGAAGAAGAAAAGAAAGGTACAGACCATAGCATCTTAGTGACTTTTCCATGAAATACTTTTTATAGTATTTTTTTGAGAACACAAAGATGGCAAAATGCAGCCTTGCCTATAGAGGTGAGAAGTCTTGAACCAAGCATGCTGACTGATAAAAACATCAATTCTTGCAAGCAACCAGAATAGGTTATTTAGTATTTATATTTCTTTTCAAGATTTTCAGATTCCAACTTGCAGGCCACAGAAAAAAAATCCTTATAAAAATCTCATTGATTTTCATTTCCAAATCCTGTTCCCGGAAGTAATTTAGGAGCAAAATGACATTAACTGTCAAGGAGACTTATGATTCAAAATGTCTCCCCCATTCTGAAAATGAGCTTTAGCTTCAAAATCTGCTTCTTTTGGGAAGTCTAAACTGGGCAAAATGCAAGACATTTTTTTGACAAAGAACAGATTATAAAGACTACAATATGCATGTTTCGATAAATATGAATGGTAAATATCAAAAGGTGTTTTAGTTATTCTCACAGCTGGCTGTGGAAATGCTTTCATTTCTTGAAAAAGAACATAAAGTAAGTAAGTGTTCATCAGTTAAATAATAACCCATGCTTAGGACCCTTAAATGCTGTAAGGGAAAGCCATCTGATACTGAAAATATTTATCAGCAATTAGTTTGGCCATTTTCCTGCTGTATGTATGTTTTTACAATAGCTTTCAAAATCATACACACCCAGGGCCTATGGAAATTACAATTATTCACCTGTTACAAAGAAGACATTTTTAAGGGAGGCAAAAAAGGATTATTTTGATTCATTTCTCTTAACTCAAAAGCTTTGTATAAATACAGGGAAGAGATATGTCTCTTCATCTTGTCTGTATACTTGCCAACAGTTTCCAAAATTTTTTCCGACTTTTTACTGAAAAATGGCATTAGCAACCACAATCTCTGTTCTCCATAACATATTCAGCAACAAAGACTGGCAAAGCAAAATCCTTCTTTGTCCTGCATAACCTGTAGTGCGTGCACTGGCACGTCTGTTATCAGTGCAGTGCACTGTGCGACTGCAAACAGTAATACAATCAGGTTTTCATTTATATTAATGCGGCTAAGCTCTGTGTTTGATCATGTTAAAAGATATGCACTTGCTAAATGTAATTCCCATATATTAATATATTACCTACAAAAGGCCATTGTTTACGTAATGTGATTCGCATGAAGATTCTGAATGAAAATTTATCGGTGAGATTGGTAAATATTCTCATTTAGTTTTAGGTTAGAAGAATTAAAGAAAAAAAGGATTCTCATGAAATTGGTAAATGTCCATCAGCAGCAGATTTACTATCAGCATCTCAAGACAAAACTCATCATCATTTATAAACCAAATCCCATAGTCCTGTTCAGGAATACATCCATTATTATCAAGTGAAAACTGAACTTTGTATTTCTCTTATGGAGAAATTACCCCCTTCATGCATGAGGAACTTTGGCAAAATAAAATCCAGATTTCAGCGCTGTGGCCCAACATGATCCCTATATTACAATTAGAATTGTACTGGTAATGGATTTTCCAGCAACTGATGTTCATAAGGTTGAAAGTAACAGTCTTTTCTACAGTAAAACAGGAGTTAAAGAGACATCCTCAAAAGGCAGAAAACCTGTCTCAGTGTCTTCCTTGGCTTGGGTGGACTCAAACTCCCATTTCCCAACAGGTCCATCTTGCACTTTTTTTTAATTGAGCATGAACAAGAAAAAATACTTAGATGTAAGGATTCACATGCTGAGATGTCCTACTCTCTCATATCATAATCTTGTGCTTTTCCTCACTGGAAAATTTTTTGTTTAGGTACCAACACTGTCTTCAAACTCTTTCAAGAAATAGTAGGAATTTATCCAGACACTAACCATGACCTCAGTAAGTGCACTCCCCACTGAGGTATGAGCAGAAAGGGATATATGCACGTACTGTAATGCAGCTCTCCTGAGGACACAGGAAATTGCATTCTTCTGGATACCTCCTTATTACTGCTTTTCACATATAACAGGTGCTTAATTTGTAATAACTGGGGTCCTGTTAGTAAATTGGAGTTCAGTTCCCAATTACTTCAAAAATCTATCTGAAAAGCATTTATATCCATGTTACTTGGCAGTGGATGAAACCCATACTGATGTGATTGGTACTCAGTTCTCTGCGTACCTCCATTTACCGGTAGGTAGCATCCTGCCTGCCCAGACAGAGTTAAAGATTTTAAGAGGTAGAACCAGGAGAGCAGGGAAAGCTATGGGAGATGGAAAAATAATCAGTATTATACCATAAGGGTGTTTTTCTGGACAAGTTAGTTTTTGAGAGTAGTTTAACTAGATTGAGAAATTTTAATCTGTCTTACTAGACCTAAATTTTAAGGAGATAATGAAGCCCTAATGATGACAGGTTTTAATAGGAATGAAGATGAATGAAGTAGTCACCAACAGGTGGGTAAGAGTCTCTGATGAAGAAAGGAGTCCAATAAACTGAAGGAAGTGTATTGAGCTGACTGGAATGTATCAAAGCTTCAGGAAAAATTTTCTTTGAGAGAGGAGGGAAATATCCAGAAAAGGTTATTTTATTTTTAGCTCTCTTCTCTGCATGTGTGTAACTTTGAAAAAGAGAGTGCTTTGTTCTGAAAAAAAACATTCTGAAAAAAACTGCAGTCGGCTCAGCAGTCACAAATCCCTGAAGTAAGAAGGGCTCACAGATGCCAGATGCACTTGTCATGCTACCAGAGCTGGAGAAATGGGAATGTCTGGCCAGTGATCCATTTCAGATTTCATCTTTTGAGAGAGTGGCCTGGTCACTGAGTACATGGAAGAAAGATGGAAACAGTCCAAAGGGAAAAATCTCCCAAAGACAATAGTGCTCAGTGTTGTCCAGTGACAATTTTTAGCCGGTAACAAAGACAGCTGAAGGAACCTCTGTCCCCAGGCACTTGTTCTACATCTCACCAGCCCATCAGTTTTACAAACATTGCTTTTACTGGGGCTGCTCTGTAACCTAAAGCATTAAAACCATCAGACTAAAAAGAAACCACCCAGCACGGACTGGGAACTTCTTTAAATCACAGCTGGTCTTTCTCCTGACCTCCGTGTCAGCATGGCCACTCAGACACACTCAGCATTGCAAGGAGGGAAACAAACAGCAGCATTAAGGTCTGAGGGAGCAGCTACAGGTGGCAGAGGGGCTTGGCACCCTGTCAGCCCACCCACACAGCATGGTTTACACCCCTGTGATGCCCACATTGCCCACGGTGTGCACCAGGTCTGGCCATGTATTGCAAACTGCTGCATGTGTTTAAGTTTTGGTACGTACTGGTTGATGGTTTGCCATAGATTTGGGAAAGATATGGCCAAATGACCTTGGGATTAATGGAGACACAGTTTAGCTTTGCCAAGAAAGTGAAGAAATTTCTTTTTCTGAAAGCATATAATACTCCTGATTTTTTGCTTGCATTCCATAAATCAGCATTCATTTACAGAAAAGCTCAAAGTAAGAGATCCAATTATCTTGGAGGTAATTAAAATCTTATTCTTATCCATGAGCAGGGCAATAACCTGGGAGGTCCCCTTTTATATTTTATGGAGTACAACATAAAACCACTGAAGCAATATCAGATGACTCTTTGACAACATATTATGTGGTGCCGCCACATTACTGGAAAACTACTGACATTTTTTAAAGGGAAAGTTGTGGTGCAGTTTTCCATGAGATACTGATTAATATGCTATTGAGTCTATAAATAAGGTGCCAACCAGCAGCAGTTGTGACAGCATTTCTGCACCTTGCTAGGCTGGGGCTGAGATCAGTAAGTCAGTTCACATAGGCCAGTTATCTACGATGTAACAGTAATGAATGGTGAAAGGCAGGATATGAGTTGCTATTTAGAGGGAAGGTGTTCAGAAAAATAAGGACAAAATGAGAATTTCTTCATACAACTTTAGCCATATTACAAACATACTCAGACAGAAAAATGAGAGAAGTGTCTAAGTGCAAAACAAGCAATAAATCTGAAGATAATAAAAAGCAGTGAGTGGCAGTCCAAGGCCACACACTGCATTTTATCATATGTGCCAAAAAAAAAAAAAAACCAAAACCACAGAGAAATAAGACCCTAAACAACCCTCTGTTCTTTTAAGGCTTGAGGTAGTTAGTCCTGTGGGCCTGTGTCTTTTTTTATTCAGCCCAGTTTTGCTACAGATTCAATGAATTTTGAGTACATAAATAATAGCATAACCTTTTCTTTTTTCTGTGTTCTGGACAAGATTTTAATTTTGAAATATCTTCAGGTTCCTCTCAGAGGTTTATACTGTGGAAATAGTGAGGCTGCAGTAGAAACATTGGTGGAATGAGGGAAAAAAATTAATGAATGAGGTCCCTGGGATGCTTTGATTCGGGAATAACTCAAACACGTGGTTTGATCAGGCAGCTGTCTGTGTGCAGTTTGTCATTTCTAAACTCTGTTTTTCCAGGAGATTAATTAAAGTCCATGCAGTGTTTTTGTCTCAATTAGAAGTAATGAAATGGGGGAGCTTCCTTAAAATTACAATGTATAGTGGAAAATCTAAAATGAATGGACAACATAAGAAAAACTAACCTCTCACAAATTATTCATATAGACTATTGAAATAATAATATTTTCAGTATCCCAGACAGAGGCTTGTTACTAATGGATGTGTTAAGTTTTCTTATGGCAGTTGTATATCCTAACCAACACTAGTTTATAGAAAAACTTATTCACATTTCAACAGTCTATATCAACAATTTTTGTGACATTTCTTTTGCTAAAGTTTTGCCATTGGTCTTCTCCAAGGAAACCATCCTCAGGTCAGTCTAGTGCATTACCACATCCATGGCACTTCACTGGACTCACTCCAGCACGTCTGTGTCAGTATTGCACTGGGGAGCCCAGAACCGGACCCAGCATTCCAGAGATGTCTCGCCGGGACTGGACAGGCAGGAAGGATCACCTCCCTCTGTCTCCTGCCAATGCTCCTCTTGCCACAAAGGCCTTCCTTGATTTCCTTCTAACTAAAAGAACAAAATCAAAAACAACCAAAACACACATACACTAAACAAACAAACAAACAACCCTGCCCTTTTTTTTTACAGGTCTTTAAGAAACATTACATTGTATGCAACTATCAGGAACAATACCTCATAAACTGCAATGGAATGTAGACATAGCATACAAATTTAGGAATCATCATACCTGAGGGTATTGACACTCGACACTCATTGATTTTGGGCTGTGTGTATATTTAAAGAATAGTCTGCACCACATAGCAGCTACACCAAATGCTTGTAGGATACCAAATGATGGTAGGATATCATCATAGGATATCATATGGTTCGGAATATGTTTTCTTCTTACAGATCAGCCCTGAAACTCTAAATTCCATCTCTTTATTTTTGTTTGGCATTGCTTCTTGATGTTATAGCTGGACAATTTTATTAATAGGATTATGTGCAGACTTCCTTTAATTTTGCTGGTTTATTAATCTCAAGAGTGCCCTGTGACAGTCCGTTTAACAGGATGGTCACACTTTTCTGATTTCTCTACTCAATCAAACTGTTCTTTATTCAAATTCAGAGTTGTTGTCTTTCAGTGTGCCTGGATGTCCTTTCAGTCTTATAGAGAAAAGAATGAAGAAGATAGCAATTATTTTCCTCTTCACTATTCATTACTTACATTCCTTATTTCTTGCCTCCCTTGTGATTTAAATGCTTTTGCATTAAAAATACTATTTTCTTTTTGAGATTTTCTTTTTGAGAGTTTTTTCCTGTATTAATCATTCTTGTTGTCATAAGGGCTTTGTTTTTGCAAATGATGTCAGCAGAGTAATTTTATGGCATTTTAGCTTTATGCTTCATGCTTGTATATCAAAGTATATAATCAGTTGTGTCGATGATTGACTGATTACTGTTTTCTGTGTAAACATGCACAGAGGTATTCTTTGTATTTCACCCTGACAGTGAAATTGTAGGCTATTTTCCTTTGTTAAAGCATTACAAAATCGGTTTGCCTACTTTTTGGTATTTCTTACCTTTCCTAAACAAAAATTCCATTCTGTTCTTCATTATTTCCTTGTTGTTTACCAGAGGGACATCAATTAAAAAGATCAGGCATTATGAAAAGTCATTATTGCTTAAAGACTTTTAAATCCATGCTTTTGTGACTCCCTCGTTACCTATTTTCATATAAACTCTTCCAAATTTGCTAAGCTGATACGAATTGAGATAAATTGGATCATTTGTAGCCTAGCCTTTACTGCCAAATTTGGATCTGCAGTCTGTGTGCTTCCCTGTACAGAGCATGGCATTGTGTGCTGGTCCTTTTGGAGGATGAAATCTCAGATTTGCTGTCAGTCCAGACAGCTATTTTGCTTCCCCAGCACAGCTAGCAGTCATTGCTTCCCTCATTTTCTCTCCACAATTGTCAGCAATTACCTCCCATGTGCTTGTTCTCTCCAGTGCTTTCTGTGCCAGCAGTTTGATCATAGTATCCCACACTCTTTGATAAATTTTAAGAATACATACTTGAACACACCACTGCAGATGATGGTAGCAAGAATCCTCTGCTTCATAGTGGTAGCAAGGTACTTGATTAAGCTCACATTTCCTGTTTACAAGGAAGGTGGGGATTCATTCATCTTAAGTGACAAACTTGTTGAAACCTTGTTGAAATATTACCTTGACTCATTTTGAGTCAAATAGTAATTCTCAATTTGAAGATCTTATGAGACTCACACAGGAGAAAATATTTGAACTTGTGTGAACTGTGGTTGATGCAGTATTGAAATAAATGATTGATTCTGCAGTATTTAGACCTTCATTTTGCGCTTGATCCACTTTTTTTTTAAGAAATAGCTATATTATAGAGTTCAGTTCTGTCTGTGGGACTCTTTGAAAGATTGGCATTTCTGTAATGTAAAGTGGAACTTTGCCAATTCTTATCTGAACTTTCCAAACTGCAATGGTTTTGAACAGAATCTGCTTTCAAAAAAGCTCCCAAGTTTGGCTTTGTAACAGTGGACAAGAGCTTAAACAGGAGGAAAAAAACTGTTGTACATCAAACTGTACCTGTGAAAACTACCAAATGGAGATTTTTGGAAAGCAAGGCTGGAATTACACTAGGAGTCCTGCAAGCTGCTGGGCATTTTTTTACTATGGAAAATCAGGTATCTTACTTCTAATTTAAGAATTCACGATAATGACAACACTGCAGTTGTTTACAGAGACCTGGTCCCAGGCTGTGTTCACCCAAGGCTTTGCTGACCTGCTTAAATTGGTAGGTTTGGTTTTACTTGCAAGACTACTGCCTGCTTCCAAATGCCACAGGTGTGCTACAGGGAATAGATATGAATGGATCTTCTGTGGTTTGAAATGTTGTTAAATGTAGATTGATAGAAAATCTTTCATGAGATGCCTTGCAGCATGTGTGTGAGTAGCTGTTTTAAGGTAGGTGGAACATGGCTGAGGCCACAGCTTGGAGGTGGGCAACATTTAAAGGAGTAAAGTGCTGCTGCATTAAGGATTGTTCAACACCCACACACACACAAATGAAAAATAAGTATTTAAGCTCAGGATTAGGAATCATGAAATAACCAGCAAAGGTCATGGAGACCAGACGTTCCACCACAAGCCAGCTGTAGTTCACTAGCCAGATAAGCAGTGTGAGGGAAGAAGGTGAAGGAGGGATTCACTTTGCGTTGGAGCTAATCTGACTTACAAAAGTGCTAGCATGGCTACAGTACTGAAGCAGTACTAGGTGGCTGTATTCATATAAATAATACACAAAATAAAACTTTATTTTAAAACTTCTTTACGAATAAAATTGCGGTTTTGTATATTTATATTTCTTTACAGCTTTTGGATTGTTTAGGACCTGACTCAATCTTGCCTTCATACACAGCAATTATGAACCCACTCTCTACTTAAGTTAGGGCTCAAGGAATGAAAAATTACCAAAAGTGTTTAAGGTCTGTGTAGCCCTGTACAGAGCAGAGTAATAAAATATCACCTTATGTGATGTAAATTCTCAGCATTAACTTTTCTGGGAATATAAGTACACAACTGTCATTTATCATCCTGAGTTCAGGGGAAAGTGGATAAACACCTCAATCAAGCCACCTGAAAAACAAAAACAACTCCAAAATCTAGGCATGGCTTATATTATGGCTAACTTCATCTGAGGAGGTGGTGCACAATTTATGCTTTCAGAAATCAATGGCTAGAACATACACAAGAAATAGCTAAACTTCATTCTAACCTTTATTCAGCCTAAAATTGGTTGAACACCAGCCTCTGATAAACTATGAGAATGCTCTTAGTTCATTGGAGCATTTGGTGTACAAAGACTTAAAAACTCTCTTGTTAAATGTATAGCCAGGCATGCAAGAGAGCTTGAGAGCATAGCTGGCAAAAAACTCACCACCCAACAGAAGCAACAGAATCCAAAAACAACAACATCAACAACAACACAAAAACAAAACAAATAAAACTCAAACCAACCAAAAAAAAAAAAAAACAAACCAAGAAAAAATAGGAAGAAGTAAAAAATAGAAAAGAAAAAGAATAGGAAGAAAAGGGAAAAATAATAGGAAGGCATTCTTTAGCCTTGTGCCTGGGACACCTAGACAAAGTGATAAAAATCAGCTCAGGTGTTTACATATTACACTTATGTCATACCCTGAAATGAGGAGCAGACCCCAAAAATCTCTCTTTCTGTGTATTGCCCTGAGCTAACTCTGGACTGCCTGTTTATGCCCATGAGCAGATCTGGTGCCTTTTGCTACCCTGGCTGCGCAGAATGCCAGCTATGAGACACGCTGAGAACACCGCTCTAGTGACTAAACCTCTGTGGGAAGTTACATTTCCTTCTGTTGAGCCTGAGAACCTCCCCATCCTCTTGAAGTGAGACCTTTGTGCAGCACCTTTGTGCTCCTGCCACAGTGCTCTGCTCCCTTTCCTGCAGATAAAGCTCCTGACCCCGAATCCTGACCAAAGGAGGGAGGAGCACTCAGTCTGCACTGGACCGACAGCCAGTTTCTCACCAACATCTCCTCTTCCCTCTCCCATCCCGCTGTCTTTTCCTGTATTTGCTGTGGGCTGAGCAGTGGGTGGCAGGACTCTGTGTCTCTCTATTTGTGTCTCTGTCCTTTACTTTCTGTGGCTGACACACCGCAGCAGCCAGCAGAGCTGCTGGGCCAGAGGGTGCTGTGAGGACTTCAGAGGTGTAAGGGTAACAATTGGACTCAAGGACCTTAGAGGCCTTTTCCAACCTGAATTATCCTATGATTCTATGACTAAGGAGAAGGAGAGGTGTGGCTCGACTACCACTGGCAGCAGGGGAACCTCCAGCAAGACTTGGAAAATACAGCAATGGCAATAGCCTAGATTGTGATAGTTTCTATATTATGCTGGCTGCAGCATTCAGAGAATTTCAGTGAGATCTTTTCTTCTGTAAAACGATATGCAGGACCAGCATGTAAGTTCTTGCTGCAAGCACACCAGCTTCACTTGGAGGAGCATTGTGCTGCGCTGAGCAGCCCTCACCAGTGACATGGTGGTCGACAGGGAAAAGCTGTATGAAAATCGCTGGCGTAAAGGAAATAATGTAAAATAGACTCATCTTGGTTATTCAGCAATAAGAGTATTCTTGCACAGTAGCTGCTGGAAGGGAATGTGATCTGAGCAGTTCTGCTTTGGTAGCAGCACTAGAACGGAGACAGGACTGGAAGACTTAAGTTTTACAGTGTCTGTTCACAGCGTGTCAAACTGATGCAAACAGACAAAATGGGAAGACTGTCTGACAAGAATTCATGCCTCTGAGGAGATCATCAACTGGAGATTTTGAAAATAAAATTAATGGTCAAAATGACTAAAAATTGGACACTTTGGGGGCAGGGGAGGGGTAAAAAAGAAAAAAAAAGGCAAAAATCTCATCAAACAGTTTTTGGAGTGAGGTTGGAAGAAGGATAAATCAGATGGCTCTGAGGAAAATGAAGTGCACATGTTGCATTGCTCAGAAAGGATGGAAGGGAGGCATTACCATGAGCCAGTGGAGTGAATGACCTCCACAGCAGATGTGAGCTGATAATGATCTGTGAAGATGCGCTGTAACAGTGCAGAGCAGGACTGAAAACTCCACTCTTCGCATATATGTTAGAAAACCTGGTGGTGCATTCTTTCCACTGTGCAGTAAAAAAAGGCAAAATAAAAGCATATTACAAGGCAGAGATTGGTTGCCAGAATGAGAATTGAACTGGCATCCTCTTTGCACTCGCAGTGTGAGAACAGTCAGTGCCAGATCAATCATTTGTTCAAGCAGAGTTATGGATCTCACTGGGTGTAAAATGTAGAGTGTACATCCAGGAGGAGATCTAACCACAAGGCCAATTATTTTTGCCCTCAGAGTAAAAATGACCTAAAGACCAATTTAGACTCGTTGGGAAACAGGATATCACTTCCCTAGTGTTGAGTGGATGGCACTA
Organism: Geospiza fortis; assembly: GCF_000277835.1. Taxonomy (NCBI): domain Eukaryota; kingdom Metazoa; phylum Chordata; class Aves; order Passeriformes; family Thraupidae; genus Geospiza; species Geospiza fortis. The sequence goes on along the minus strand of NW_005054418.1, from coordinate 1,821,056 downwards.
GGAATAAAAACACATTATTGTTAATTGACTGTGAGTTCCTTCATTTAACAAGGACCCTCTCAGGCTACAAAATGTAATAAATTGGCCAGGCCAGACCGCAGAGGAAGCTGGGGGACTGCTGGAAGGATTGGGCTGGTACAAACACCCTGGAGGTGTTTTTGTCTGTCCTATGCACTGTAGCATGGTAAATTAGTGAGATAAATATAAGTTAGGAAGTGTGTTCATCCTCCTGCTTTGAGGAAGAGCCTGCCCTCCCTAGCGTACCTTGCACTGGTGTTTGTCTAACCTTTTCCTTGAAAATCATTGATGATGGGTGTCATGCCTGGGGGAGAAGGGGGAGCAGTCAATTATACATTTTCTGATACTTTTCATCTCCAAGAATGACAATTTGCAGCACAATCATCCTGTGCTGACTCCCTGTAAAGTCTATTCACCAGCCACTGAACCTCTTGAGGGCTCAGATCTCTACATTCTGCCTTAGGATGATCATTTCCAGAGAGGCAGTGCTTCCCAGTTTATCATCTCCACCCTGGTTCATCCCATGACATTTGGCTCATCCTGTGAAACTAGGCTGTCTTTGTAATGAAACAAATTACAAGTGTAATTATCCAGTTGTCATATATCAAAGGAATAGATACACAGGCTGAAAGAAACAAGATTATAAGTGAAGTAAAATTCATCTTAACAATGGAATACATCCCTTGTTTCACTGCTGGCCTGAGATGCAGACTGCCTGCTGTTTCTCCTCTTTTTAGTAGAAGATCTCTAGGCTTCAGGATTAGCAGCTTCTCTCCACAGAAAGGACATTAAAAATCTCTTAGATTTACAGCACTCCATGCATGGTGCATTGCAAAAGTGTTGGTTGTACAAATGTCCAATTGTGTCAGTGCCCTGCAGCATACTCTCATTTTTTTGTTATTTAAAAGGTGTACCACAGGAACAGATGATCTCTCATGGGTTGTCTCTAAGGTCAGGCTGTTCCTCAGCTACTCTGGTGTGGGGGCACGGTGAGACCACAGCATTTCTGTCATACCTACTAATTTGGTGATATTCAAATCCACTTTTGCAGTGTTGTGATCTGAGTGAATCTGACCCTGTCTTTTCTTTCAGTGAGTTTGGACAATGACTGGCTTTAGTCCCTTCATGTGTGCATGAGTGTAGGTATAAGAAAATAATGAAGTATATACATACACAATAAGTAGATATCTGAATGAATATATCAATAAATACATCCCAAAATGCAAAAAAAAAGGGCAAATTAGAATGGTAATTTGTTGTCTCAAAATAGGATTTCTTAACAGTACACTACTGTATTAATCAAGCTTTCCACATTGTTATTGTTCTATTAATCCTATTAAGTATTATTCTTTGTTTTTTACTAAATAGCATCATGCTTATTTCATACTATGTCTCCAATTTACAGAACAATTTAAGACTTTAATCCTATTATTCCAAATGCTTGCAAGGCCTCACGGTCAGGTACCATCTGTACATTTTCCAAATGTAACCATTTCTGCAATGCAACCAATTCAAAGAAAATTTGGCATAGAAGTGGATCCATGGTCAATCTTTTAGGATCTGGTTCTCCTGAAAAATGTTCTCCTCATTGTATCAGTGTATTACTTAGAGCAGCTCACTTGTGAGGCCTTTTTTGAGCAGCTGTGAAGGCATCACATGGCAATTTCACTTAGATAAAATTACATGGGTTTTGGTTATTAAAAAGTTACATAGATTAACATCAGAAACTCTAGTAAAGTCAGAGTATCTCAAAAGACATACCCCTTCTGATCCATCACATCCTGTCAGAGAATGACATAAGTCTGTCACATCCTGAAGTTTATCTTTCACAGCTCTCTCTTGGTTGTCCACCCCAGCCTCAACCTTTAGGCCAGTGTCTTTTAAACTACTCATGGTCCAGGACACCACTTTAAGTGGGATGGAGTTGGTTCATGATTGGCATCTGATCCTTAAGGAGCCACATTTTTTGTTGTCCTCTTCCCAGCATCCAGCCTGCCAGGTCTCACCTCAGACCTACTTGCTCTGCTCTGTCTAAGGAGCAGACATGTCTAAGGACACGTCTCAGGAGATAAAAAGGGTCAGGAGTGCAATTCCAGAGCTTGTCAGTTGCTGTGGAGTCATTTGTTCCTGTGTGTCATCATGGATGAAACTTTAACGAATTATTCTTGGTTGCCCAGGCTCTTTTTGTTTAATCAGACAGGGGATATATTTACCTTCCTCTTGATCACGTCAGCCTGCCTTGAATCCACAAGTTCTTGAAGACCACAAGGATTACAGAGTCTGATTTTTCTCAATTCTTCCATACCTTAGCAGGCATTTCTTTGAGGATTACTGACAAGTATTCATCTAGACTATTTAAGTGTTATTTCTTTATTCTATTCCTCTCCTAGCTTATGTTTCTGTCTCCTTCTGAAAAAACCATTGCTCCAGGCAGCTGATACTCATAACAGTTTTTATGAAGACTGGTGCAAGAGATTTTTCATGCAATTTTGTACCATTAATTATTGCCGTCCTCTGATTTGAATAATCAGCCTGTGTATTCTGTTGTCTTTTTCACACTTCAATTTATTTCTAAATCTTTTTCTAGTTTCCTTTCATGTCCTTTGTTCCTTGTAAAATGGCATTTTCTGATTTTATCCCTTTCTGCTTCCTTAATAGTGGTATGATCAAATAAAGTAGTTCTAGAACTAGAGTGTTACTTATTTCTGTAGGCAAACATGGAAGTTCAGATCTAAAATCCCATCTCTGTGAGATGTTGAAATGGAATCTTCAACGCTGACATTTTCTCTGAACATCACAACGAGTGTGGTCTTTAATGCTGAAAGAAAATTGGTTTGGATCACCTGGAATTTTTTTTATTTCCTACTAGTGCAATGTGAACTTATCATATTGTAGTAGAGAGGGGGAAAAAGACCTTTCACGAGCAATCTTGAAAAGTTGCCTATTTAAACACCAACTGAAATAATCTTTATATTATAATTTTCTTAGAGCTGCTGTGAGTTTATTACCTTTTCAAAACACACAGCTATAGCACAGCTGAGATGTAGCCAACCTGCAGGGAAGGGCAATTGCCAGGTAGGCTGTGGACAAGACAGAGAAAATGTTGGTGAAGGACAATGGGGCAATCCTTCTTTTAATGAGAGAAGTGTCACTCATTCTTTAATGCCCTTGCAGAGCAGACAAGGCCTCATTTTTTACAGTCTGATATTACCATAATGGCTCTCTGTTACACACTGAGGAGTTGCTAACAAGGCTACCCCCTGCCCTTTCCTTATAATTACTTCCAGGTTAATGCATCACGTCTCATTCAGGTTCATTTGCCCAGCCCATGTTTTTCCCCTTTCTGGATTCCCATTTTGGCCTCTTTGTGCCTCAGGCCTGGACAATGTGAATATCAGTCTCAAAGCAGATTTTTCTGCCTCAGACAACTCTGCAATTTACACTTAGCTTTATTTAATTTCCTAGGCTCTGCAAGTTACAGACCTGGGAACATTTTGGCCTCCAAAACCTTTTTCAAATAGCTGAAGCTGCACTCTTATCCTCCTTTCAAACCATCAGACACCAGGTGCTGACCCAGTCCCATTAACCAATTATATACAGGTCACACAATCTTTCATTGTGATTTGATCAAGTTCATTCCCATCTCCATATTATTCTTTACAAACCCACTGTGTAAAACCTGCACAATTTTGTCACTGTTCATTTTGCCCTGGTCTGCACTGCTTCAGGTTGGGAAGTGAAGTGACTGTAAATGTAATTTACAGAACCATGGGCTGTATAGAAACTCTTTCAGTATGACCTGATGCAACAGGGTGTAATAGTTTCTTTGGAACCACTCTGGTTTGTCAAGTAGTCAGGCTTCTTTCGTTAAATATCCAAAATAACTGATTTGTTTGAGCAGGATTAGGTGGTGTTCAGAGCTCTATTGCTGTCTTGTCCTTTGTCTCCTTTGTTTCACACAAATCCTTTTTCTTGCAGCCTTCTGCTCATACTGAGCTTTGGAAAGAAAAGGAAAGGAATCCTAGCAGACAAAACTAGGATTGGAAATTGAAAACTCCACCCTCACCTTCACCTATTTGAACTGAATCCAGTGAAAGCCTTTGCCATATTTGGGGCGCAGCACCACGTGCTGCCTCTTGTGACTGAGACAGACCTCTGTTCCAATTTCCCTCCCACATGCCAGGGACAGGGCTCTGCATCAGTATCACATCTGCTGAGAACAGGGCAGTCAAATATTGTGGTTTGGCTCCAGAGAAAGAATAGCAATGTGGGACACACATCTGGGGATGATCTGCACCAGTACATCAGCTTAGGTGTCAGACATTTATTCTGACTACCGTATCATGAGGGAGGAGGAGGATGAAAGCCCTGTTTTCTTAGATGGACAAAAAACACAAGAGGGCAAGAGAGATTGTTTACTTAATCCATCATCCTGCCATATGTGAAGTTCAACTCTAATTATGGAAATCCTGATAGATGATTGACTAAGCAATTAAAAGACATCCAATGTGAGGACTGTGCATCCTCTGCAGTGAGGGATGGGTGTGATGGTAGCAGGATGTATGGTGGAATCACTGCCCTTCTCCATATGGCTAGGAATTCTCTTTTATTGTCTGTCTGAAGCACTGTCACTTCAGTTTGTCTGTGGCTTTTGTCCTAACCATTAAAGGTTTGAAGAACAGAATAGTCCTCTTTGTGATCATTGTCCCTGCGTTATTTTGCATACCTCCTCATTTTTACTTAGGTAAACAAGCCCAAATCTTTCAATTTTTCCTTCTAGGTAGGCTTTGCTACATCTCTGATTGGTGTCCTTGCTCTTAAGATTTGTGCACAAGAGATTACTTCTGCCTACAACAAAATATATTTTTCTAAACAGCTGTGTAACTATTTGGAACTGGTTTTGCATAGTCACGTTTTCCTGCAAGAAAGCTCCAGAGCATGGTGTGAAATGCGACACGGAATCCAGGGTATATGACAGTCTAAGATGGTGCCGTAACCCTCTTTTCTGTTAGTATCATCATTACTTCTTCCTGTCCTAATCTCTGACCCCTCCTGAACCCTTAGGAGTTCTCAAGGATGGTCTTTGTATGAACTGGAATAAAACTCCTGAGACCCAATTGATGTGAAAGTTTTTGACTTCTTTATGCCTTAAATGCTTCCTGGCCTTTATTTCCCTGCTAAAAAGTGTGGCATTGTCCCTTACTCACACCTATGAAATGGCAGCAAAGTGATTGGTTTTCCTTTTCAGCAAAAGATGCAAGAGAGTTAAAAAGCTTTCCTGAAGCTGTCTCATGATTGCTTTCCTTCTCCATTGAGTATCAGACCAATACTTTTTCTCGATCTTGGTGGATACCTCAGTATTCTTGCAAACCAATTTCTTGTTATCTTCCATGTCCTCTATTAATTGAACATCATGTTACATTGCTGATTTTCTTTTTTTTTTCTCCTGTGTCTTTGAATATTTTTCTTTTTCTTTTTTTTTTTGTCATTTGAAACCTGAGTTATGTTTGTCCCATTGTGAAACCTCTCTGACTCTCAAATCCAACTTACTCATATTTGTATCTGCTAACATTTTCCTCTACAGATAGTGTCGCTATAGGACACAAAATAACACAAGCGCACACCGCTGTTTTCAAGGTGAAGGAAAAAAGGGAAGTTTATTTTCTGACTCTAACATTTATAGTTTTCCAAGAGTGACAGTGGATTGGAGGGTGACAGTGCTACCTCTCCAATGACACCAGTCAAACTAATAGTCTATCAACTCTCTCCTCTTCCATAAAGGAATGCAAAACAATGAGTTATTTACAGAAAGTGTGTGAGAAAGTTCACTACAAGAATGTCAACATCAGAAGGCTTAGAAAATCTTAAAAAACTAAAGTAATAGATAGGTACCTCTTCCCATGTTTTATTTGTTTCATTTTGGAAGGGTATTTTCTTAGGAAATGCCATCTTTAACACTTATTTACTTTGGATCAGAATCACAGATGATTTTACCAGGCAAACCTCTGAATTCATTAAAGTCTCCCTCTGGAACCCTAAAGGTTGTTATAGTATTCTCCTTCTTCTGGTAAGCATTATCCATCTGAATGTGTTACACTGATTCAGTTACAGATTTGATCGTGCATTTGCCTTTCCATCATCTCCTGTTCAGGTACTTGCAGTAGAATACAGGAGCTGAACTGCTCTGGCCAAGTTTAGCATCCTCCTCTATGAACCCTATGGCATATCCTGATTTCCCCTCATTTTTAGGGCAGTCTGTTTATAGAATCATAGAATAGTTTGTGTTGGAAGGGACCTTTAAAGTTCATCCAGTTCCAACTCTCCTGCAATGAGTAGGGACACCTTCCACTACATCAGGTTATTCAGAGCCCTGATCCACCTCACCTTGAATATCTCCTGGGATGGGTTGTCTACCATACCTCTGGGAAATCAGTTCTAGTGTTCCACCACCCTTTTAATTAAAAAAAATAAAAATCTCCTTGTGTCTAGTCTGAATCCACCCTCTTTCAATTTAAAATGATTACCTTGTGTCTAGGTAAAACAGACCCTGTTAAAATGCCTCTCTCCATCTTATAAGCTGCCCTTAAGTGCTGAAAGGCTGCAATAAGGCCTCCCCACAGCCACTCTTCTCCAGGCTGAACTGACCCAGCTCTCAGCCTGTCCTCTCAGGGGAGGTATTCCTGCCCTGTGCTTGTCTTCATGGCCTTCCTCTGGGCCCACTCCAACAGGTCACTGTACTAAGGACCCCAGGGCTTGATGCCACCTCCAGGATGGGTTTCCATCTTTCCACTATCCTATATTAAATACAAGCACACTCACTATGTTACCTTAATCCTTACCCAGCTGCTCATTAAGCAAAAGCCCATAGATGAGAAACCAGCCCTCCAGTGCCACCACCAGAAGTCCATTTCTGCTGTTACCCAAAACATGATTCTTGTTAGGAACAACTGGCACATGCCAGGGTTCCCAACCACGCTCCAACTCCTTGTAGTCACTTTTGTTCTGCCATGGTCATTCCTGTCAGTATTATTAATACCATAGGGATGAGCAGCACAGGAGCACTTGGTGTTAGCTTTCCCTGGATGCCATGCCTGGTTGACAGATACATTCCTCTGTTGCCCTTAGGAAAGAGGCAGCAGCCACCACCACTGCTCTTTTGCTTCTTCCTGGAAATGATGATGAATTGCTGAGCCTTTCGAGTGCGCGGCTTTTCCTAAAGTGCCAGTGAGACTGGCGTTGTACCTGCAATGTGAGGATTAGTGCCAGCACAGGGTGTCAGTAGGAGTCAGGCTCAAAATAAACAAAAGGAGATGCCGAGGGGGGAGTAAGAGAGTTGAGTTCCTTGCCAAAGGACGCTGTGAACAAGAGATGTTTACATGACTGGAAAAGCAGCAGAAAGAGAGATCAGATGAGTACTAGACATGTTTACAGGACTGAATCATTTCCATAGCACATAGCTTCCAACTGCTAGACACAGGTAAGTCCCTGCATTCCCCTTCAGGGAGCAGAGATGGTTTGTTTTTGTTGCTATGTTCCTTTACCAGTATTCAATTACCTTTAGAAAATCTCATGGTTTCTTTTGTGAGCTGCTGGTATAAAGGTTTTTTTGCCTTCAGTAACACAGCAATCTTTGCTTAGGAATAAAATCTCATTGCTTTTTGTCTTGACACCATGTCTGCAGCAGTCTTGGAGGATTGTGCATTTTGCTTTTCCCATTACTTAAAAAAAAAAAGTAAACATATCAACACTAGATATTTTGCCATCTGATAGCAGCTGTGCCTTTCAGAAGCCCTCTGTGCAAAAGTAGCACTCTTTACCCTTTTGGAACATGACACAATCCCCCCTCTGCCTTCCCTGAAACAATGCAAATCTGCTGTAAAGCCCGAGGCTTTCAGTGTGCTGCTGCACCTATGGTCTACAAAGCATTTTGGAAAGCTGCAGCAGGGCATTATCCAGTTCTGCATGTGGATATAATTAGGTGAGATAAAGGTGAAACTGGGAGGTCAGCATTCTGAGATGTCCTTGTTTTTGCAAGCTTAAGTAATTTATCCTATTATGTTCACGGGGCTTTCTGAGATAGTCTCTGAAAACACAGATGGCAAGTCCTTTGCTATGTAACACTAAAGTTGTACCTTCTTTTTGCTTTTATAAAAACCGTAAAGTCATATTATAAACCTGCAAGATGAAGTTCAAGGAGTTATTCTTGTCATCAAGAGCCTGAGGTGTACATTTTATAATAATAATAATAGCCTATTATATATAAGAATGATAGCCTATTGTACATTTTATATATATTATTTTTAAGAGAGAATTTTCATAGCTGCAGAATATGAGATGGAAAACAGGTGACTGCATGCAAGTGCAATTCCAGGACCTTTATGGAAGTTGATTATTCCAAATATACAAAGGCTATGACTAGCTGTTGTACCAGTCAAAGTCTGATGCAAAGCACAAAAACACACGGGAGGAAGAACAAAACTAGATACCTTCTTGTCAGGTGATTACTACAAATTTATGCTGCTGGGAATTTTTGACCTGCAGTGCCTGCTGCTTTGATGGTGGGTTGATTTTAAGTGGATGGTTGTTTTGCCATAGGCTTAATGAGTGACTGCTGGTGGATGGGTCAAAAGTGGCAATTTAATTTCAAGGTCCAAACTGAGCAGAAAATCCATGGGACAACAGGCAACAACACCACAGGGTCTAAAACATGCAGTCTGTGGGATCACGCTTTATGTGTGGTAGCCTCCAGCATATCATCAACTGAAAGGCAGACAGAAGGCCCCCGGGGAAAAGAATTGTCCAGGCACTTGTGTTAGGTTCTGAAAGGAAAAAAGTTGTGCTAATACCATTCAAGGAGAGAATTTTCTGCCAAGAAGACTCAATTCACCTCCTTCTTTTGTGAACATGAGAGACATCTGCTGTCTCAAGCCTGGCAAGAAAGAGTAAAGCACATGGAGCTCATGACATGATGCTGAGCAGGGGCTCCATCTTCCCTTTATTCTAGATTTAGGTGGCACACTGGTTTCCCTAATCATTTGCAAATGTTCAGTTACACCTGCCCACACCTGAGCTGGTCCCCTCAGGCTCTCTTTCTAGTTGAAGGAGGGAATAGGCATGGCTGCAGACTGCCTTCTCTCTTCCCAATATATGCAGTTGAAAGAGTTCAAATTGGCCTGTTCTGTGTAGGAGGAAAGCTGTGATGAGTGATAAAGAAAAGCTGAGATGAATGATGATCTCAGCTGGGGATTTTAACATCAGCAACATCTAAAGTGAGGTGATATGAAGCCTGCACAAGAGATTGTGTATTGTTCCAGGCAAAAAAGAGTTTTCCTTTCACTTTTATTATTAGCAAGAGCAAGTTGTATAAAATGCATTTTGCTCTCCATTATAGCTGGACTGTGCACAGGGAGCTCAGGCTTCAGTGGCAATGCTCCCCTGCAGCCCTCAGCCTGATGCTGCTAACAATAAACATCTTGTTTTCTTCATGACATCTCCCAGGGAAACATGGAAAGGTGTCATATCACAGACTTCTGGGCCCCATTTTTATATAATTAACTGGTTTGCCACCTAAAATGCTGTAATTAAGCTTTCATGTGTAAAGCGGGAACATATGCTACTGTCAAAAGAATATGAATGAGACAAGTCAGGCATTTCACGTTAATTTAACCATACCACGATTAACTCTCTTCCACTTGTTAGTGGTGACCAAAGGCAGAAACTACTGGTGGTGCTGCTGCTTGCACACAGACCTGGCAGGGCTCTCAGTGCGGTGCGCTGTGCCGAGCCCTAACAACATGACCTACCTCAAAGGTAGGAGTTGTTTCTGTCCAGCGTGACTGATCTCAGAGAAATCTTCTGTTACTGGTCAGTACTGCATGCCTGAGTTAGTTGTGGATGGACAGGTGAAGTGTGGTAACAGACTTTGTTTTTATAAGAATACTAGATTGTGGATTTCAAGTTCACCAAGTCTCTGAGTATAACAGTACTCTATAGAAGTCATAGCATGGGCTGAGGATTGGCCCACCATCCCCCACGTCATATAATTGTTAATCTGTCCCTGAAATAAGTGTGACCTATGCCAATATGCCCATGCACAGTTTGTGGGGTGACATAACAAACACCACAGAGACTGTGTGACCTGGGACATGGTCTTTAAAACTGCTTGCCCTTTGCCTTGTTCCCAGTTGGCTCAGCCATTGACTGGAATGCTGCCTTGTAGACCATGTGTTTTTTGCTGAGTGGTCTTTATGATTGTGGCTCATTTAAGGAAAATTAGAATTGTACACAATCCTGAGTCCTGCGGGACATAAGAAATCTGGTTACAGGATCATTTTTGCTGGTTAAAATTTCAGGCAGTAATTCAACTCTCCTATCCAGCATGATATTTATTGGACTGGCAACAAGAAAATTATAATTATACTAAAAAACTGCACAGATTGGAGCTGGAAGCAATGAGACAATAAAGCCCCACAGTATCAGCTGTATAGCTGCCTCCAGGCTAGAACTGCACTTTGAGTCATCCTATTTAGGAGCTGTCTCCAGCACTCACTGAAGTCAACAGGAGCCTTTGATTTCTTCTCAGTAGGTGCTGGATCAGACTGTTACAGTCTCCTTTTAAAGTCTAAGAACAAGGGGGCAAAAGGCAAGCTTCGTGAGCCACATTGTACCAATGAAATAATATCACTTTAAGAAGAAACATTCTCCTTGGAGGAACATAAAATTTCCAGGAGGACGAGAGTTCAGGGCACTGCAATTACCACATAATAGTAAAATTTCATCAGTGAGCAAGCACAAAGCTGAATTTCTGGGGTAATTCTTGATGTGCAGCATGGGAGAGGTTTATCAAAAACAAAATCCATGGTTGGAAAATAGGCAGCATTTAGAAATAAAAGCCACAGCAATTAGCAGTGCAGTTTGCATGCAAGGGGCTTGAAGTTAAAAATGTATTATATACTCATCTAAAACTTTATGGTGCTTTGAGATGTATCTGCTGTATATATGGTGGAACACGCCAATCATTTGGCAAAAAATTGCCCAAAAGTTCAGTGAATGAATTAGTTAGTTGGAGCATTATCCATTTCTTTCTGAAGGCCAGTCACAAAGGGGTCAAGTTGTTCTGCCAGGAAAATGTCCTAAGGGGAATATTTTATTTTACCTTTGTCAGCACATTGGAGAGGATTTTGCTCAAGTCACCTTTGTATATTTTATTCATTAGGGCGTGATCCTGAAAGGCTACACTCACCCTTTGATCAGAGTAATTCCATGCAGCCTGAGGATGACGAGTACGTGTGAGGACATGCTGGCGACCTCACAGGACAAGGTTTTGGGCATCTGTGTTCATATATTGGACTTCTGAGCTGAAAATGGGGCAGGTTAATAATTTCAGACAAGGTGCTGAAACTGCTAATCAAAGTACCAGTGCAAAAGGTATAAGATGAACATTGAGTCTTCTTGGTTTTATCTAATTAAAAGCAATTTTAACTTTAATATAGGTTTGTGTATTTAGTATTAAAGATATTGGAGATGGAAATGGAAGAAATGATCCTGCACAGCCTCTTTCATGAAAGACTTAATTTGTTCTTGCCTGCTGGTTTTGATGCTCTACCTAGGTGCTGTTCAATTTTAACTGTTTATTAGATAATGGAAAGATTTACTGTAGCACAGTCCTTCTGTGAAAAATAAAAACATCTAATGTCTCCTTGGGGATTTGGTAATCAAAGAACAGCAAATTGTATTCTGGAGCCAGTTAATGAGAGCTCATTCTGTTCCTTCTAGACGAGAGTGCCCCATGTCCCCTGCTGAGGGGACAGGGAGAAAGCTGGCTCTTCCCAACCACTGTCCAGAGGCTTGAGCAATTAATTTGTGGTGTGGGGTTGCAAGCTAGAATCCATTACATCCGAAGTGAAAAAATTCTCATACTGCCGTGGTTACTGTTCCTTCTGATTCTCCACAATGTCAGTGGATTCCAGGATGGAGATGAAGACAGGGGTCTGGTTACTTGTCATGATGCTGCAGCACAAAAAGGCAAGGTGCCACCTTGCAGGAAAGGTTTTCTGTCCAAGTGTTTTTAATGCAGTGCCCAGGCACTTGGAGATAAATTTGTCCATAAGCAATTCCATCCCCTTCTAAAGGGATGGAAATCTCTCACCCCATTTTTCATTTCAAACCACTTTTTGTGGTTCCTCTGCCTCAGTGGTTGTCTTTCAGGAGCAGTGCTGATGGGTTGTGCTCTGAGATTCATTACTGAAGAAGTCGTGAGTAAAATTGATGGGTCTTACATTCCACTATCAAGGTGACTTGTTTGACTGGACTGCTCTGCTTTTCTATCCATTAGCAGAAAGTACCCTTCGTTAGGAAGGAATTCGACCAACAGACTGCATAATTGCCATTTCTGTCTTAGTTAATGGAAAGAGTCATGTTGCACTCCATGTTTTCAACTATGTGCAACAACCCTCACATTAAAATGCAACAAATTAAACAGAGCTTTTACAAAAGCCTCTTTTTAAACTAACAGTTATAGACTGCAAAGTTTAAAATGGCTTGCTTTGGACAGAAAATTTCAATTAAGGGCTAAACTATATATAAGAAGGCAAAATAATTGAGAATTTAAGCTCCTTCTGTGCAGCTTGCATGGAGTCATTAGACTTGGAGAGTGGGTGTAATAGCTGTCTTTAGGAGGCATAAGGAATATGTGCACATTCTGGTGCTGTTTTGACACCTGAATAATTTAGAAGACTGTCTTTTTTAATTGTACTTAATGTGTGGCTCTAGAACCATGGGGTCTTTTTATGGTGATCCCATGATTTGAGGCCACGTTTGCTGGCCATGGTTCCTGTGCCTTTCCACAGTCTGAAACATTGGGAGGGCAGAGTGGCATCTGTGCTGCCTTCACTGTGCCAGCCAGGGCAGCTGCCAAGAGCAGCATTGTCTGGCACAGCCATAGGGAAGTGATGGCCACCGTGCGGACACCTCTCTCTCCTCATGCTCTTCTTTTAGCTACCAAAGTGAAGAGGAGCAGGGCTGGGGCTTGGATTTAAGATGAAAATATTCTCAGGTTTTATGGTAGCTCATATTTATCTCTGCCAGACTTTTCCTTCCTTTGATTCATTTGGGGGCTTCAAGAATTAACAGACCAACAGCATTGCTTATTCTGAGGATATTCTGATATATGTCTTTGAAAAGACAAGACACCTGTGGCCATACCAACTCTGGATCACCCACCATCATTTCCTTTGTGACCTTTATAGATGTCAGATGAGACTGGATTTTTTCCCCCCCTAGTTCCTTCATTCTGCACTGAATGCAATTTCAGGTCCCAGAAGTGAAATCAGGCAGCACATTAATCAACTCTGCTCCCCAGTCTCTGCACTTCTGTCTTTCCATAGTTTATTTTTTCTGGCTATTGTAACACAGATTTAAAAATAGGGGCACATTATCCTCCCAAAATACATACAATTCTGGTATCAGCAGTGGAATAAGCTCATTTAGATGAAAGGAACCATTTTCTTTCTGTGGAATGAAATATCTGCCTGTTTGGGTTACATTTCAAGTGTCACACCTCCTACAGCATATAGGGCTGATGTCGCATGCAAGTCATCTGCTTAGTGTCCTTCTGGTATGCTGATAGAAAATATTTCCCTTAATAATTCTTCAGTGTATGCCTTTGCATGGATCACAAAAATAAAAAGCTGCATTATGGAAGAAGAAGCACAGAGGAGTTTAAATGTACCCAGCTAACATATGAAACTTAATGGCTACCTCTGCAGCTCGAAGGGAGAGAAAAATTGTGCCTGAATACCTCTTGTTTATTTTGCACTGCTGTCAGAGTGACCAGAATGCTTTATCAAACATGTTTTTACAGTGAGGTGCAGAGCCTTATTCTAAATACTAGACTTCACCTAAAACACACAATAGTGCATTAGAGAAAATGTGTTTGGAAAGGAAGAAAATGTGCTTGCTTCTTGTGTTAAAAAAATGCAAACCAAGTTCATTAGTTGGTGCTGTAGTTAATTTAATAGCAGATGGTAATTTTAGAATTTCTTAGATATAGGAATCTTGGCATAAAATTAGATTGAAAAATTGATAAAGTGCAATTTGTCTAAATTCCTTTTATTCAATAAACTAGACAAACAGTTCCTCAAACTTTCAAGAGAAGTTATTTTTCTGCTGCAGTTCAGTTGCGTAGAGCCCATACATCACATTTAAAAAAATTTAGAAAATGGTATAGTAATGCTTTATTTCATTCTGGAGAAAGCAATGTTGTCACGTAATTGCTTTTTTGCTGAGCTCTTTCACTTGACCCTGCTTGCTTATTATAATGTTTTAGATGCCATAGCTTGCGGTTTATTGACCCCTGTTTGTTGCCCATTTGTTTTATAGTTACTGAGTATTGTAAGGCTTGGAAAGATTAGTGTAAAAATTATAATTTGGTCCTACTCATAAGAAATGGTTGTGGAAAAAGTGTTAGCAGTAAATGTTGTCCTTCTCAGCTTTTATTATAAAAGCTTGAAGAGCTGCAACACCTCCAGCTGATCAGCATTAACTCATGCAGTTCTGGAGAATGTGACTTTGGGTGGGTCAGGCTGAGGAATGGTTGTATGAGGGAAAACAAAGAAAACTTTGTGCTGGAGAAAAAATATTTGTAGCAACTGCATCTGAGACATTTTTTTCCTACATGTGGTCCTTTCAGTCTCCTAAGCAGTAGTGTTGCCATAATAATTGAGAACTAAAAATAAGTATTTTCAGGTTGCTGGTCCATGCCTCTTCAATGAAGCGCCCGATCCAGAGCACTATCACATCTCATGGCAGTCACCAGGCGCTTGCATTGTTGGACTTGTTTGCAATGAAAGCACTTCCTCCACTTTTTCTTCTGGGCTTACACACACTGGGGTACTACCCACAGCCTGTGAGTCAGGTGTCAAGCTTGTCTGTGTGCAGCTTGAAGAGGCTGTTGCAAACATTCCTGCCTTGCTAAGGTCAAAACATTAGAATAGTTCATACGAATTTAGACTACCACCACAAAAAACACAGTGTCTACAGGAAGAAAAAATTGATGTAGTAATCAAAATTATTTTACTGAGTGAAATGAAAAGTCATCCAAAATGCATATGAAGTATCAAAAAGATGTGTTAGACCTTTACAGTTGTACTGGCAAGAAAGGCATGGATTTTTGTGCCTTCTGTCTGCTGCTCAGGTAGGGAAGGAGCCCTGCAAGATTACTTCAAATGCTTTTATCTGAGCAGCCGTGTTTGACTAAATCAGGAAGCTCTTTTTATAAGGACTTAATTTTCAGGTGTGAATTATAGAGAGATTGTGGCACAGTATGTGAAACCTTTGTCCATTTCTAACAGAAGTGGTTCATGCCTCAATGCCTCAGCTGTAGGAGTAGGTTCAACACCTGCTAAAAATGACTAGCACATAGCACATACCAATAAAGGTCTACCCTAAGTATTCTGAGATTGAATTAACTTTAAAATTTAAACTGAATAAATGAATTAATTTTTAAATTTAATTAAAGCAATTTACTCTATATAATTTACAATCCAAGTTTTATACTTTAATAAAAACATAAAATCATAGAAATCAATGCAGCTATAATACTTTCAAAGTTTTTTTTTCTCTGAACTCGTTAGGCAATATTAGCATTTTTCATATCAAAAACATCCTCTGTATGAGTTTGTGTCTAATGGAAATTAAAGAAAGATAAAATGTAGAAAGAAAGCCTAGTGTGTACTTCAACTGGACCATGTACTTTAACTCTGAGTAGATTAAGTTACGAAGGTACAAAGAAGCACAGAAGGAGGAAAAAATCTGGATGCTGTATTTACATGTATTCTAAGAAGTTGCATAGCTTTTTATTTCCCTTGTTACAGAAATAAAACCTCTGCAAATTAACTTGATGGCTGCTTGAAAGGATTAATTCAGAAACACAATACCTTAGAAAGACTAAAAGCCCTGGAATACCTTTCCAAAAGCTTCCCAAACTATAAAAAAATGTAGCTTAAATTCTGTGATTTAAAGATAAATATTTATTTTAAAGGCTTCTAGGAGGATTTTGTTCATTGCAAAATTCAGTAGATACTTTTGTAACTTTTCTCTGCTTGATCAGCTACGCAGTAGCATCCTGAACTGTCAATTTTCTGAGGTGGAGTTTCACACATTAATTCAAATGAACAAGTTTACAGAGTTCATGAAAATAATTTTTACTTCCACCTACACACCACCTACACTACCATCCTCCAAATGTAGGAGGAACATCCTAATATTTAAGGTATGGGTCTCTAGTTTTAGCCCTTTTATTTTAGCACATCCCCAGCAATTGAAGAGATCCAGGGTACTGCTAACTTTTATTCCCCTTGAACAAGCATTTTCTTTGTGTTTGAAATGTCATTTTATGTAGTCAACCATACTGGACTTTTTAGATAGTAATATTTACTGCACCCTGTAAATAGGGGTAGTAAGTGTTAATACTGGAGGTGCAGAAGACCTTAGTAGAACAACTATCAGTCGCTGTATTTTGAGTTATACATTCAAGACATATTTCAAGTTACCAAGGTGTCTTTTGTATGATAGCTGTGCCCGTTGTTTGCAAGGGGAGCTGAAGAAATGTCTGTCTTACAGACCTGCTCTGAATCCTTCCGTGATTTGTGTTTATACCTCTCTTTTTTCAGCAAAGGCGGGAAATGTAATTAGTGTAGAATGACAGCTACAACAGTCCCAGAAACAGGAGATTGATTCCCACCATGGCTAAAAACCCCCCTATGCCATGTGTGTAATCAGGCCCAGTTTTTGAGTTCTAATTAACTTTATTAATGTTTAGTGCAGGAAGTACAAAGGCAACTTAAACAAGGATATAAAAAGCACTGGAGCATTGAAACACGGGTTTCGTGTAACTGACTCTTCTTGAAAGACATATTTTTCAGCATTTTGCAAAGAAAAATAAAGTAATTTAGAAGAAAGATATTAGATTCTTAATACACTCATATTAAGGAAGCTTTAAATAACAAAGCAAAGAGACTAACAATAGCTCCCTACTTGGTAACACTGGTACCAACTCTTTCTGATGTGCAATTAATAAATACGATAGCGAACACGCAACCCTGTACAGTGACAGTGGGATAAAAGGGATGCAATCACTTGCAAGACTCCTGTTATGCCAGCAGTAAGACTTTATGGGCTACTGGAAAATGAGTTTGTGAAAAACCAATTGAAAAAATCTTCTCCATTACATGTTCCTTTTATAGAAACATATTAATTCGCAAGTGAAAAGATAAAATATTACACTGGTAAATAACTGTGAAGACATTTTCCCCCACTAAGGACACAATTGCAAAATCTTGCAATCAAAGCAATTGTATATATTATTTTGATATAATAATCATAATAACCTTTAAAGCAGTGATATATTAATTACACATAAAGTATATTATTTGCATAGATTTTTTGTTTACTGCCCATGGATTACCATTTGGTAAATACATCTATAATTCCTCAAGCTTTGGTGCTCTTTGATGAGCTCAAACTGGAATATGGCTGATAGTGTATATTACTGTAATTGAAAAGGACACTATAATGATACATTTTTGGTGCTTTAGCCTCCTAAATATAAAAATTACAGTAGAAAATATAAGAATACCTTTTTTGTTATTTATTGACCCTATTCCCAGGCATGATGATTTAAAAATACTTAAAAGATATTCCTATTTTCAGAAGCACTCAAAACAGATGGTTAGCAGCCTGTCCACTAGAAAGATTGTGCTTTGGAACAATTTAGTGTTTATCTTCTTCCGATACTTTTCAAATTATTATTAAGTAAAAACATATAATAAAAAACAATCTTGCAATTATCCAAAACTATAGTATTGTTTTCTATAGTCTTGCAAATAAAGTTTAGAAGCAGATCCTTCATCCAGAGAGAAGTCAGGAAGTCAGAAATATGTAACGTCAAAAATGGAAAATTATTATTTCTTTAAAGATGTAGTGTAGGCTATTGTTTTTAACTTTTATTTAATCTGTTATATGATTATTCTATAGTGCTCGCAGTCTTGCCAAGAGAGCTTCTACTTCTGGAATGGCTTCTCCCTTAGGAGGGGACCCGATACGATCCATTTTCTTTTCTTTGCCACCTTCTCCATGACAGGCTTCCTTTCTCCCAACAGCCCTGTTCAACACCTTAGAACTTGTTTCCACATCATATGTAACTTCTTTGGTGACTGGGCTTCTTGTCAAGTTTAAAGTGATACTGTGGTGTGAACACGGCTTCTCTGGCTGTCCTTTCTGGTTCTCTGCAGAGACAAATCAAACAAACCTTGTTTCATATCAAAATACTCAGTTTCAATATTCTGTAATATAAAAAGATCTCTTGATCAGAGAAATTTTACATGCAGATGATGTGCTACAAGGAGTAATGAATGCCAAGGAGGTAAGACAAAATATATTATCCACTTCAAAAGCAGTGGACTAGGTCCCTTGGAAGTGATACAGACTTTACATGTCTTCATTAAATTAACACCCATATTTCTTACAAAATCACAGATATAGCATGACAGGATCCTCCTTTCTTACTGGAGTCAAAGAGGTACCTAGCACCTCTCAGTGTCTTCCAAGGTTTTACCTCATTAATTACATTTCCTACATACTTTTTAATTGTTCAAATTTTAAAATGTATTTTAAAATCTTTTTAAATTTAATTATCCATTGTTATACTTTTTTTTCCTTTGGGAACTTCTAAGCAGCTAAATAATTTCAAGAAATTGCATAATTCACTATTTTTTGCTAAACATCACTGGCATTGCCTGTCACACAAAGTTGCACTCAGTTAATATCCAGGCAGGAGTTTTGCAGGTTTGGCATGTATTAATAGACAGATTTCTTTTTCTGTCACTCCCCATCCCCCTTCCAGATCAAGTGACTGTTTTCCAAACAAGCATATGAGTGGCTTCTCTCATAGATCTCAAACTTTTTAAAAACAGGCCTACTCAATATTCATGTAACCTTGAGCAAACCTTTAAAATGCCTTCAACACACTTGACATGACATTTAAAGTTTTTTGGTTATTCGCTGAAAGATGTTCCATCATCCCAATAGTAATGACTTTGGAGCACAGGCAGTCACTCATGACAGTGTGTTTTATGTGAGTGCTGAAAATTCCTACCGAAAACAGCTTGTACATTAAAAGGCAGCTGCTGAAGATATTTACTGCACTGTCATTCCCTGACCAGGGGCTCTCGGTGATGGATGAGGATTTTACACACTTTCTTGGACAATCTCAGCGAATTTTGTAAGTACGATCACCTTTTGGGAGGTGGGAAGAAAATAAATACCTCCTTTCCATCATCTTCTAAATCAGATAAGCAATTCTTAATTAAAATTTCTTAAGACAAATTTGGCACTTAGCTGAAAAACATATTTTTTTTTTTCACTATGGAAAATAATTTGACCTTGAATATGCAGCAGCACAGTGTTCCTGAATCACAGGAGGCCAATGACTGGTTATGAACATAGCTTTATAATTACATGTAATAAACCCATCATATATAATTAAAATATCTCCTGTATGTGCACTCTTAAATGTCCCATTCTGCTTAAATGTTTATGCTTATTGATTCTGAACACATATTTGCAAGCAGCTAAAAGCATGCTACCTGTGTCAATATACAAACTACCAGCTGCACCACAGACCTTCCTGTTTACATTCAATCTAGGGGCAGCAGGAAAAATAGTTGGTGTTTAAAAATCAACACTTTTAAGTATAAGAAAACCCACTGTCGTATCATCATCAGAGATGAAGCATAGTTGTTGGATTTTAAAAAAGTCTAAAAGAAATCAGGCACTGAAAGTAAGCTTCTCAAATGTACCACCAACCAAATTTTAGCTATTTTGCACTTCAGCAGTCCTCACCCAAAAATGTAAGGGTGAATTAGGTGTGGTGAATTAGACTATATAACAGACATGGGGAACTCTCATTAATTTCACCGTAAAATCCAGCAATAAAATCCCCCAGCTTCTCATAGTGTATACAGGGCAGAGTAGAGGTGCCTTAGAGTGAGACTCACAACTGCAGCCTAAGCAGGGAGCTGCTGCAAGCTAGCTATTAATAAGTAGTAGCTCATGGGATCTATCCAAACTCTTTCACCACTTTGAAACTCAGTAAGTAATTGAAGCTTTCACTTCAGCGTGTCCCACAAATTGCTGCCTACAATCTGGAATTGTTGTGTAGGAATAGGACAGAGTAAAGCTGAAGACAGCTGTGCCTTTTTTCCCCCCTTAAAACAACAGCAGTTGTGAATTTCTAGGCACCGACTAATAAGTGCAACACTTAAACAGCGTTTCCCTTCACTCTGAAGGGTCCTGCAAAAATGAAAAATGGCATTAGGAAAGTGCCTTAAACAGTGTTTCATTTACGTGAGCAGGTTTTTTTCATCTCCTTGATGATGTCAAGATTCACTAGAAAAATCACAGTCACGCTAGTGATTAGCAGCATTCCTTACTAATGAGAACACTTTGGTCTCAGACATGTTACAAATAATATTGAGCGGCTAGAGTAAATGAAAAAAAATAGTACTTGGACACATATTTTATCTAAATCCAGTATTATCATCTCAAAGTTGTTATTTCAGCTGCTTTCTAAATCAGGTGGCATCTTTACTGCTTATGTTCTTCAGTCAAGGAGGAACTTCACAGAGCATTGCTCTGCCTAAGTGCAAGTCCAGTATTTGCAGATGTGGAGGTAGATAGTGCCCTGCTTAGCAAATTGGCTGTTGTGAATTTCATTCAGAAACACTGAACTTTGCTAGGCCTGGCTCAGAAAGCATACACATTTACTTACAGCCCTAGATTTCACTTCAGTAAGTGTGCATGCAAAGAATTAACCACTGTATTACTTGAGGTATATGTGCTGCTCGTGGCATTCTTATCAGAGCGAAAGATGACTTTTCTTTAAATCAAAGTGTAAAATTACTTAGGCACTATCAAGGTAAAAAGTCTCACTAATTCCTCACTTTTTTATTTTAAATTAACATAAATTAATTTATGTTAAATCCAAACTCTTAAGCACTCTATACTGCTTCACACACTGATTCAAAACTTGTATGCATTGGTGTTTTGGTACCACATCCATTTTACTGCCTTGAGTTGGGATTGTAACCTCACCTCCCTCAAATCCTGTGCTATAGTGGTGAAGCCAAAGAAGTTAATTTTCAACCTGTCAGTGCTGAGGTGAGTGGTTTAAAAAAAACAGTGCATCTTGCATGTGAATTCAGAAGTACATGACTGCAAACTGCTGCAGGTTAGCATGCAGCTTTGACCCCAACTGTGGAAAAAACAGACTTCCTTAGTTCCGTACGATAAAGGCTATAAAGCATATAGTTATTACTTGCAAGAAAAGCCAGAAATCAAGATTAACTGACAAAGTACAAGAATAAATAGCCATTAATTTACTGCTATTAGACATTAAAACCTTGAACCACCAGAGTAATGATGTTCTGGAATTCACATATATACATGCGAAAGCAGGAAACCATAACCAGTCATAAGCATGAATTTGATCTGTTTTTGAAGGCTGTATTTGATATAGCTGCCCAAACAGCCAGGACATGGCTTAGTGACATTGGCCACCTATGTTTCCAGAAAAAAGGAACGCACAGAAAATCCACAAACCATACCGGTTTTAACGGACTTTCCTAAAATGTTTTGAACCATTACATCATAGACATACATTAATTTGTTTTCTGCTTTTGACAATAAATTATATTTGAAACAAATTATGTATTTACTCACATGTATTGGTTCAAATACACTTCTAAAGAACTGAATATAATTAAACACACAGAAGGTTAAACAAAAACTACTCATGGAAAGGCACTTCTGCATGAATTTTTGTTAAGAAGAAAGCTTACATTTCTGGAGATGCACTATTTGTCCACCTACTGTAGCAAGGTGTACCTTCCGGCAGTAGCAAGACAAAAAGAAATCAGACATTAAAAATCACTAGATAAAGACAGAACGTATTAATTTCCTGTATATACTGGAAGTAGTTGAGACAAGTTTCTACTGTTTGGTCACTTTCAACAACTGAAATTTGTCATTCACCCATATCATAACAATCACTATGCAGATTTAAAAAAAATCATTAATTTTGAATTAATTATTAAGTTTTCTAAATGCTCAGGTTATAATAGTTTTGATATAGTTTTGACTTTACTGCTAGTGAATGCTTCCAAGCACGGGTTAGGCAGAGATCATATTGTCTACTATGAAAGTCTCAGTGTCCAGATTCCATGATATTTAAATTTTTTCTTTCCCTTGTTCAATATTGAACTTTTGTGCATCCTCCAGACCTATTCAAATGCAGTTTTTGCAGATATTAATTGTTCGAACATTGCTGTTAATCAAAAACATTCCCAAGCCATATTCACAAAACCTAGAGCCAAATAGTTACTATCATCTAGATACAAGACTTATAACAGCAATGCTCAGGAAATTCAGATGACAGAAAATTGTGCTTAAAATAGCTGTCCACAGTTGAAATGGTGTCCTAACACAGCACAACTCATAACGGTATGCTTATAACCTATTAAAGGATACATCATATTCAGAAAAAGGAAATTGTGCCCTAGTATCTGAAAAAAAAAAATCAGTAGTATGAGACTTGCCTGCTGTGAACTTGGGGAAAAAAATATGATCAGTTGGAGATTTTAAAATCCTACACAATAGTGTAATATATTACCTTTAATAGAGAACAAAAATGATTGCAAGAGACTCACTAAAGTCGACATAGATTTTTTTAAAACAACTAATAAATATTTACCATTAAAAAGGATGTTGAAAAGCTTTATTTCATCACAGTTTCTCAGTAAAAGTCTTGATACTAAGGACATATTTTGGTTTTATGTAAATACTTGTAGACTGATTGAAAAATAAAGTTGTAAATACAATAAAGAGAACAGCACTGCGTGGCATTATATGCTTGTATTACAGTCATACATCTAAATGTAGGACATGACAAAACTGTAACATAAAAAGAACAATTGCAGTTACAACCTCATTACATCTCTTACCAAGTTAACAGGGAAAAATGCTCAAAAACCCAGTGGAATATTTCTGATCTTGCTGACTTGTGCCTCACATGCTAATTCATATTCTTGAAGCTATGTCTATGCCAACATTTTCTAAAGCCCACCCATACTGACATTACTGGCAATGCAAATTATTTTTGCATTATAAGTCATGACTTGTCATTTAACTCATGTCCTAGACAACACTCTGAAGGACTTTCCCCATACCAAAGGGGTTTAGCTTGGAAAAGGTAACAGCCTGAGCCATAACTCTTACCACTGGCTCCCCAGTTTGGTGCCATAGTTTGTCTCTGGTTCCTCATTCCTGATGCATGGAACTGAAATTCTCAAAAAGCAACACCATGCTGATGCTGTACTCATGTATTTTCCCAGCAAAACATCGGGGAAAAGATCCTTCTCAAAGCTTGCCTTTTCCCTCAGAACCAGAATTTAGACATAATAAGAAAGACTGCTATAGCTAGAAGGTCCATCCGTATTACATAAGATCATTCATGAAAAAATAGGATAGCTTCTTTCTGGATGGTTTAATGGAAAATATTTTAAATACTTTTTATTGATTTCACGTTTTTGCAACAATATCTCTGACTGACAAGGGTAGGCTTGAAGAATGTCCCTGGTAAAAGGAGCACTGTGTCTTGTTATGACTTATTCCAGTTCTAACCTGCAGCTTCAACCCTAATCCATAAAGGAATGTGAGCTGTACTCAAAAGAACTTTGCTTGATAAGCAATTTCTTACACCTTTGTATTTAATACTAAGTACTCACAACTCTACTGATCTTAAGCAGGCAATAACTCATGAGACATGAAAAAGTGTTACTGATATTTGGAACATTCCTTTTTTAAACTATGCACATATCATTTATTATTTACTGTTGTTCCTGAGTGTTGCATTAAAAAGGTGTGAAACATAAGGAAGAAACACTATCAGTAAGCTCAATTTAGATGAGACAGTTTTCAGAAATAGTGAATATAGGGGGTTTATGTGCATTTCAAAGGCAAGAAATGAGTACATCAACACACAGTGTGACTAATACAGAGAATTTAGAGAAACTACATTTCAAAGACAGTCAATTACAGACTGTGAGCAAAGAAATTTTTGACAAGAGGAACTATGCTGGACCAGCTCCCTTTTACTTGGCCCCAAAGCAAAGCCTTTAAAAATTCTTTTAATCCCTTTTGTCCCTATATTTTCTCAAAGACTACTTTAAGTTCCTGCTGATCACTCCATTCAAAGTTTTAACTATCTTTTCTGAAGACACTTTGCAATTGCAATGAGTTTGAACCAATTTCTCTGTTTAAACTAATATATTCTCACCTGTGATAAGACAATGACTTTTTTTTACAAGAAATGCAACTTTCACTTACTAGGATTTTAACAAAAGTCTTGAGCACCTGTCAAGATGATAAGAGAACAAGAGAGTGGATCAAGCTGCTGACAGAAATCACCCAAGGTCAGTGAGAGAAGAATCCTCTGCAGGTGTCTTCTAAGACAACTGTTTCAGACTTAGGAGTTTGGCATCCTTCCTATTTCACCCTGAATTACAGTTAATTTTCAGGGTCTTTTAATGCATTTTTCCCCAAAAGAAGGCACATTTGGCAGTTTCTAGGAAAACTGCAAAATTGAAATTTCCAAAACAGAAATCTGCTTTGTGGTCATTAATGATTTTTAGAGCACATGGTTTGAAATATTCTTGAAAAACCAAATTCTAAGTCTCTTAATTTCAAAATGGATAAATCATAAGTCATAACTTTAGTATTAATAACTAATAAATTAATCTTCTTATTTATGTCAGACAAAGGCAGTTAAAAGGTAAATATTGATCTACATGAATACCAGAGGCATGGGGTCTTCAGGCCCCAGAGGGCAGAAACAATCCACAGCCTAGGTGTTTATAGGATTTCTCTCAAGGTACAAATAGGACAAACATCAACTTTTTCTCTTAAGTCAAAAAGTAGCAGGGAAATGACAATAAAACTGGAAGTCAGCATATTTTATAGTATTTTAAAGTCCTGAAATGTGGTTTATTACTTATTTTATTTTGTTCACAGCTATATTGCAGCTTGCATTCCAAACTATCTTTAGAGTTAACAGTCAAAAATGATGAATGTCTAAGTTAGTGACCTGTGACAAGATACACAGAGGTCCATAGTCTAAAGCTACCCTCTTCAGCTGATAATTAATGTAGATCACACATACTAAAATGCCTTCGAGCAGCAGACACATTTAGTCTCCAAACCTGTCTGCAAATCAGCTCCCTATAGATGAATTCTGCTTTCAATGTGCACTTTGATGAAAAAACTTCAGGAATATGCATAAAGACTGCTGTCATCAAAGGAAAGCCACTAGCAGATGCAATAGGGAATGATAAGCAACATGCTGATGAAAATAACTGAAATGGAAAAGAAACACAATTTTGTCTTCTTTTACCAACCGTTGAGGAAAAACACAGTAGGAAGCCTCCTTCCCCTGGAAAATAAAACCCACAACAAATCCAAACAACAAAGCAAATCATAAAGACTGACCCTGACCTAATATTTATGAGATTCTTCTCACTGCAGTTCTAAATGTTGTTATTGCTTCTGTTGAGTATATACTATTTAGCATACACATGGAAAAAAACCCCAGACAAACAAGCAAAACCCACAAAACCCCACAAAAAAACATGCCCCATTCCTAGAGAGGTTCAAGGCCAGGCTGGATTGGGTTCTGAGCAACCTGATCTAGTGGGTGGCGTCTGTCCCCATAGTGTGAGTGTTGGAATTAGATGACCTTTAAGGCCAATTCTGCCCCAAACCACTCTATGATTTTATGTCTCGTCTTGGGCTGGCTATACGATGCTTGTATCCCCAGTGATCTGTTCTGTTTATGCTGGACATTACGTTTTGCACCTTTAAGATGGGTTCAAGAGTGAAGGGGCAAAGAAGAAGCGCGCAGTTTGTTTTCAGACGCTGCACTCACTCGTCCACATTCCTGCTCCTGGACTGTGCTGTCTGCAGCATGGACAGAGGGACAGAGCCCTCCTTTGCTCCTAGTTAGGTTTTAGCTAGCTGAGGCAGAGAAGTTTCCTGGACCGTGGCTTTTTTCTTTGTCTTGGAACTGTTCAAACCTGCTCTGGACTGAAAATCCAGAAAAACACTGGCAGCTCACACCTGTGTCCTACCATGGCCCAGGATGTGGCATTTTCCAGCACAGGAGGGACTGATAAGAGACTGTGAGTCGAGCTGCAGCCCACGACAAGGACTTTCTGAATTTGCCATCTCTTCAGAACAGTGAGACATTTTATTGTTCCATATTATTAATTTTTCCACATTTGTGAGTACTTTGCTTGTTAAATAAACAATATAAACAAATTTTTCCGCTTTTCTTGAAGGAGATTTATGTCTCCAAAACTGGGGGGGGGGGGCATGCTTGAATTTGCTTTCTAGAGGGACCCCATCAGAAGTTTCCTCCCAAATTTGCCTTAAACCAGGACATGTATCTATTTCTAGTAATTGCCTTTAAAGTTTGATACTATTAATATTTCTTATCCACTACTCTTGATATCAAATGTTTACAAGATATTCCCTAGCTATTCCAGTTGCTTCTACAAATCCATACAATTTTTATTTCTTATTTTTTACCCCAGACTTCCATTCCCAGGTTTATACCAGCAATGAGAGTACTGGTAGATTGAACTGATTTAAGTTTGAATACAAATACTTTGCAATATCAGATCAAACCAACGGGAAAAACTATCTTTCTCTCATCATCTGTTGCTCTTTTCTCCTAAGGAATCAAACTACTTCTGAGCTAAAGGGAGATAGATCTACAGAGTCCTGGAAATACTTTTGGGAATGGCATAAAGAGGAGAGGCTAGAGCTGAAAGTAAATTAGGTGGGTATTAGTTTTAACAGTTGAATAGAAACACAGTCTCCTCACATAGCTGTAAGAGGCACAGGACCAACATCCTGGGGTAGCTCTTGCCCACACAGGTCACAGTCACCGAGGGCTGTCATTCACTATTATTCAAAAGATTGCAAGAATAGCATATGGCTCTCAGGCTGCTCTAACTTTAAACGTTTTTAAAAGAGGTCTCTGGAAGAAGAGCAACAGAGAGCACTACATGCTGTTAATGCTATGACAGGGAAGAGTGTAGTGATTTACTAACCTGGACAAGTATTTATGAGAACTCTGAATTCTAATCTGTGCTTCTTTATAGCATGGGTGCTTTTTAAGAGAACAGAAACAGACCTGACTGTGAAGTTTAACTTGTGTAAACTAACATCCAAGATTGCCTTCATGAATACACTGGATGGAAATGGAATGAAGACAAATCATCCTAGCTCATGTAACTTTCATATTATTATTATGGTCCTTACTTTCCTCTGACAAAGCTCTGCAGAAAATAATTGAGAGCATGCTAATGAGCAGACTGTAACCGTGGAACAGGAAATAGTACATTTTCAAGAAGATTCCTCTGCAAAAGTAAATATTGGGAAATAAAGGCAGAGGAAAAGTTATTCATCTCTCCCTCACTCTCCAAGATTGCAGAAATATATTTCTTTGATATTTCTTCTCTCTCTCTTTATATGATGCTCTAATTAATGCTATGTGCTTTCACCTAATTATTCCCTCACTTTGGGATAGACTAATTTGGCCTAGTTCATGTGTGGAGAGAGATGGAACATAAAAAAATGCTTCTACTCTGCACATGATCCAGCCATATGTGTATTTGACACTAACAACTGTACTCTGCAAGTGTGACAAACTGCTCTGAAAAGGGACACTGATTTCAACAGTCTCTGAAAGAGGAATTATTATTTTAAAATGGCTTTTACCGACTCCTCCAAATACCACTGAATTATCACAAGACAAATTCAAGCTACATTACCATGGGTAATTAATCCAGTCATTGTGAATTCAAAATGCTGTGTTTAACATCACTAATGGTATGCACTTTTTATGCAATGAGCATATTTACTGCCCTATATTTGACCAGTTAAACTCTTAGCAGCCACTTTGGTATGTTAAAATCAACAGAAGCTAACTGTAGTACTTCCTCCTTCTATTCCTAATCAATTGCACTCAAATACTATTTAGTATTCACCAGATAACAAAGGTTAATCTTACCGTGTAGGAGGGGTTTTTATTTAAATTTTCAAAAATCTAAAATACAACTCACCTTTGCACGTACAGAAAAAAAACCTCTTTCTCATGGAGGGACTTAAAATATTACCTAGAATATGAAAAACTGAACTACTGAAACCCTGAAGCCTATATATTCACTGAGAAAACAAGGCAGAAGGCAATAAGACCTCCCAAGCCACGGAAAGAGAGTTTTAACATAGACTTAAACGTAGACTTGTTTTTCTTTTGTCTGTTTTGACTTATGATGCAGTCTTGCAAATGAGTTTAGCTGAAAAGGTGATATTAAAAACAAATGGTTAGAGATCATCATGGTATATTAATTATGCAAAAGAACCCAAACCGAATTTAATCAGAAACAGGAGACTCCAAACAGGAAAAATTGTCTCTCTCTCTTTTTTTTTTTGACAGAGACGGTTAAGAAAACATTTATGGTAATGCCAGAGCATCTGCTGATTAAAGTCAAAGCTGCAGGACGCCAACATTAAATCACTGAACCATCTTGACAGCTTCTGGGTACTTGAATTTCATTCTAATAATAAATTGCTGTGAAATTTACACAAATCGGAAAATTAGCCAGAAAATGTTTACAAAGACCATAGGTAAGAACATATAAAGCAGATATCAAATTGATTTGCATCTGAAAAAAACAGAGCTAAAATAAATGTTTGGCACTCAGACATTCCAGAGCTGAATTTAATTGGTAAATCTCTAAAAGACTAAGTGCTTTAAGAACAGAATATAATTTTATCATTCATTTCCTAATGATTTTGACCTATCTCTTTTGTTCGGAATTGTTAGCATGCTTGTTTGTTTAACATAAACACAGATGAGCCATTTGAATGCAGCCTGCAACATTTAAAATCAATTTTTAATTCCTGACACCTGAGGATTCCACACAGAAAAATATACCTCATTGTAAAGCTTTAATTGATGCATCTATGTGCTGCAGAGAGTGATTACTTGAATAATAAGTATGAGACTTGCGATCTGGTTGCTAAGCAAATGTGAGAAAGAGGAAAAAGTCCAAGAAACGATGTAACAATGAATCAAGGTGCGATGACAGGATAATTATTCTGTGAACTGTCATGTTGAAGGACTCTCAGAACATTGACCTGCACTTGATCACATATCAGAAGATTGCCTGAGGGGTAATTAAAATAATAATACACAAGCTCAGACACTCACAAAGAAAAAAACATATGCTTAACTTATTTCTCTATAGCATGCACGGTCAAAGACATTCTCATGTTAAATGTAAATGCTTGAACAGTGCAAGAATTCAGAGAACAACATATTACAGCAAAGACCACTGAAGTTTATCTGAACTATCAGAAATGCTTTTCTTTCTTCAGTTACTCTGGGCTTTCAACTAAATATTATTCATACTGTAACACATAAAAGCATAAAATCTGTGAAGGGGTTTTCTGAATGAAGTTGGGAAAAATGTAGTCCCTTTAAGATATGCTTACGGTTGCAAGGGAACATGTTCAAAAAGAACTTTTCCTCCTTTCCCTGAGATTTTATTGCTGAGCATGACATCATATGGTAGAGCATCAGTCAGCTGTGTCAGTTATCCCCTTCCAACCTCTTTCCCACCCTGAGCCTCCTGGCTCTGTGTTTTGGTGTGTGGACAGACAGAAAGCCATGACACCATGCAAGCACAGCTCAGCAACAGCCGAAACACTGGTCTGGCAGCATCACCAGTCACTAAGACAAAGCACAGCAGCTTACGGGCTGCCATGGAGAACATAAAGGCCACCCCCAGTAAAACCAGAGATGGTGTAACAACTCTATGCCATTGCACATACGAATTTGATGGAAGCTGTTCACATGACAGATTTCAGACTTTAAAGGCAAACTTTTACACAATTCCATTTTTTCCTGTTTAGGCTTTTGTTTAGTTGTTTACTGTATCAGTTTATATTGCCATGCCCCCCACTGCAAGCCTAGACTTTAGTTCCAAGCCCAGACTTTAGTTCCAAGCCCATACATGATCACATCTAAGCAATGACAATTTCTTCTTAAATAGTGATGTGGAGAAGCTTCACTGCCTTTAAACCAGCCATTGCCAGTCTTGTTTAGGGGTGAGCTTTGCCAATTGTGTGAAATCATTAGTGTTTACTACTTTGCAACTGTACTGACTACAGATGCCAACTTGGTGTAGACAAAAAAATCTCAACCCATTAAACAACTTATTTCCAGAACCAAGCTAGTCTGTGATGGAAATCACTTGACTGGTCAGAAATCTCCTCAATTTTCCCCTCCATTATTCCATACATAGCTGAAGAAACTAGAAGACAGCCATGGGAAGTTCTGTGGATACTCTTCAAAAATTTAAGACCACTCAAAAAACTTGAAAGCATTTTTTTAGGACACAAGATGCACACACAGATTCACACGTGCATAAATTCATTCAGGCTAGAGTGTCTAGAGGTTATTCCTAGTTATACACAAGCACAATCACCATGCAGTTCTCATAAAGAAAATTCTTTTTTTCCCACCATGTTCTAAAGAGATGATAAAAACACCTTTTAGGAAACACATATACATAATAACTATTAAAATGACACTTTTTTCTAGAACAACTATATTGTGTAAACTCATTGCTAGCTCATCAGTTAAATTAGTCACTCATACTAAAACATTAGAGATATATTCTCAAATCTTTTCTAGCACCTTCATTAGTCTCATTTCCAAAGAAAATCTACACCTGAGTAGCTTTAAATGCTAAGGAAAAAAACAAATGCAATTGAAAAATCTCACAATGTTCAGCAGTTCACTTGACTAAGGAAAAATTATTAAAATGCAAATTTAATGCATGTTACTATTAATTTCAAACCAACATCCTATAGCAGAACTATAATTTTCAGTTTTGTGTAATAAAATAATACCACATACAACTGGTATTGTTATCTAGATTCTCAATGTTAGTCAGCAGTGTTAAGAATAACAATTCAGCTGACTCCAAGGAGATTTGGAAAAATTTTGCAGCGAAAATAGTAAGCTAGATATTTATGTG
Source organism: Geospiza fortis (assembly GCF_000277835.1). Taxonomy (NCBI): domain Eukaryota; kingdom Metazoa; phylum Chordata; class Aves; order Passeriformes; family Thraupidae; genus Geospiza; species Geospiza fortis. The sequence goes on along the minus strand of NW_005054418.1, from coordinate 1,789,815 downwards.
TTTTTATTTCAGAAACATAACTGAGGAAAACTTAGTGGAAGAGAGTGTGAAGGAAGACTTAGTCCTCTATGTCTAAGAATTCAGTTATGGCACTTGATAATTTATTTTACATCTCTTAAAAACCTTTGCTTCTTCTGAGCTTACTGGCAAAACAGATTTCTTACAGAAATTAAAGCTTAAAATCAGGACAGTTTCAATAAGCTGAAGCAGATATATAAATTTATAACGCTTTGCTTATATAACGGAATACGGCTTAAAGCAAAATGTTCAATTACATTTGTGTAGATGCATTTCCTTTTTGGTTTTGTGTGGTAATGAATACTTTGAAATATTCTCAGTTAAATTTAAAACAATAAACTGCAAATTTAACTGGCCTTATTACAACTACAACGATGAAATAGATATAACTCATTGACTATGGATACATATGTTTTGCAGGTACAGAAACAAACCTGACTCTTCAGTGTTATATAAAATCGTTTGTAACAAGAGCATGCAAAGTCCTGTGCGTCCTTGTGCCTGACCAAAGGTCCTTGATCCACTGTGAGATTAAGCGGACCAAATGAATTTGTGCTGGTTGCCTCAGGCTCCCTTCACATTCAGTGAGGAGAAACAAGCATTTTTAAACTGTGCTTCATTTCACCCTAATGTAGATATTTTAAACAGGTAAAGAGAGCCTGCACTTCAGATATCTAAAAGTAACTTCCGTATCTGAAAGGTTTAGACTTTTGACTGCAGCAAAATCTGCATAAAAGGTGCATTTCCTAGTCTGGACAGAGACAAGGGATTGTTGAGATGACACCTCCCCTATGGGGGAGGACAGGATGCAGATTTGGTGATTTTAAGGCCTGACAGACTATTAAGTATACATCTCACCACTTATTTAACAGAAGCTGTAAAATTTCACAAAGCTTTTTCTGGCTGCATGAAGAATATAATTTTAAAAAGCTACAGTTGCTACAGTGAACACTTTGGATATAAGCAGGGGAACACTCTTCAGTATGCAATATGCTGACAAGAAATGTAGATGTGAGACACCATTACTAAGCACACTGCTCAGCCATTACCTATCACAATTTTTTCCTTTTTAAATATCCTTCATAGGTTCACTAACCTATGGCTCCAGTAGATGTAGCTCTTATAGTTTAGGTTCTTCTCTCTGACAGATTTGGGATACCCAAACTTGTGTATAGCTTTGCAAGTTTCTGACAAGCTTGAAACATATTCTGGATTTAAAAATCAGCCTATAAAATAAATGATTTCTACTTCTGCATTGGTACATGGAATCCTATCCTTGCGGTGAAAATCATCACTTCTTTAAACTGAAATTGGCTTAGATTTAGTCCCAGCCATGCAAAACTTACAAAGAATTTCACATCCACAGAGGACTAAGTGTTTAAGCTTACTCTTTAGAGATGATACTTCAAAAGGGAAGGTAACCCTGCGATTATTAGATATTACTTCTGAAGTGTATGCATTTTTGTTAAGATAGATTAGTAGGTGAAAGAAAGTAACAGAGATTTGAGTTCCATGAAAATGTTTTATGAAGTCTCTAAAAAAACCAAAACACCCATAGCACTGCTTTTGCAGAGTATGCACCAAGTTAAAGACAAAGGGATAAAAACTGGGCCTTATCATCAATATTTTATGCATATATTACAGAATATTTTTCTCTTACTTGTACAACATGTTAAATATTATGTTAAATTTGAATTATTCCATAAAGCATAAAGCTAAAGAACTAGCAAAGAAAAGCATTAAGAGTTCAACATGGTAAAAAAAATAAAATGCCAACACACAAAGCTATTTTTGGTATGAAACAAAAACATGCCGTTACTTGAGACTCAATAATTTGAAACTATTTTCATAGATCTTTTCATTGTTTAACAGACTTTGATATATATTCTGTCATTCATTCAGAAACTAATCCAAATGACCAATACCCATCAGAATTAAGACAGAAATGCCATTTTCCTCATCAGATTACACACAGCTCCATAGTCACTAGTGCATATAGGAAGGACTGTGATACACAAGGATTCAGCTGAAAGGTATTTCAAATTTAGGAGACAATTCATTTATAGGAAAATCTATTTGTGGGTGGCTGAGGTTGTTTTGTACCATACTAATTACACAAAATACAGAATTTCTGAGAGCGATACAAAGTGTGGAATGTTATCTATGGATCCTATGTACCCACTAGTGCTGTATTTCACTATAATGAAATCACTGTAGAGCATGGTAGTCCTGGTGCAGAATCATTATGCCTGACTCTGCAGAACAATAATGGCAAAGAGATTGCACTGTCAAGGGACTAGTCAAGGGAAAAAGGCAATCTTCAGAGCACAATTAAAAGCACATACTTCAGGTATCTATTGGCTTCTTTCGATTAGAGACAGAGCCTAGCTTAGATTAGTTTTAAATAGATAGTGAAGGCAAGCAAAACAGATCCCATGTAATTAAGTGGAATATATCTACACCTGAACATAAAGTTTATTTACCTGCTTTACATGTGTCTATACCTGTCTGAGAACTGCCAGCTCTGAACAGTAACTTCTCACCAATAGTATTGAAAAGATGTTTTTTTTCAAACAGAAGTGGTATAACTTGGAAAGAGAAGTGGGCTGAAGTAGTTAAATAGAGTATATGAGACAGACACTAGTAATAGCAGCGCTGTGGGCAGCTGGCTGGCTGCAGAGGGTGCACTGATGAGACTTCCTGGCCAGAAAGACTGGTAAATCTTGGACTGGGAGTCCTCACCTGCCTTGGGAAGACAATTCTGCTGTTCAGAGAAAAGAGACTCTTGACTGCTTTAGGGGCGACGTGACATCATTCTTGTCTGAGTTCAGGAACAATGTCTGAGTTCAGTTTCAACTGCAATTCCTTCTTGAGGATTTCATTCTAAAGCAGGTCCTAATGAGATGACAGCTTGCTCTCTAGCCCTGGGACCTTCACTGGTTTAATTTCTACCAGCTTCTTTCCTTTGTAGTTTCACTTGCTTTTAAGTGGCATTTAAGTCTTCTTTAAGAAGACAGATTAGTAAGATAATGGTAATAAAATTACTGCAAGATACAGTTAATTTTATCAATTTATATAAAACATTGGCTACATGTGAAACTGAATTAGATGAGAAAGCATCTTAGAAAGAACTGAGCACTTAGGATGGATGAGAGAGCTTTGGATAAACATTTTCAGCTGCACCTAAGAGCATGTAGGTAAATGAAGGATAGGGAAAGGCAAGATAATCAAATTTATAATTGTGTAAGTCTAGGACATAGAACAGCATTTGAATTCTGTGCACTTATTTGACTTGGAATATTGAAATCCACTAAATAGGAACACTTAACAACAGGAAGTTACATTAGAATGCTGGGTCCAATTTAAGAAACCACTCATTCACCTGCACTTTCTGAAAAAAAAAGAGAAAAAAAGTTTGAATTTTTTTTTTGAAAAATATAAATCAAGAAATCACATAACTATAAAATTAGCTCTTAGATGTTTTGTATTTTTTTAGGTGATGATTATTTTTCTTTAAGTTTCATTAAATGTCCTTTATTATTACAAAGCATGATATTTTTTTTATTGGATGAAATCATATAAATCCAGTAATAGCACTGGTTAAGCATTTCCTTCTCAAAAAGATCAATTACATTTTCTTGTTATATTTACAAAAATAAAAAAAAAATAGCTATAACACTGTAAAGCAGAAAATTCACTAATGTGAAATCATCATTCCTGAAACTGTTTTTGCTTAAATGTACAAAGTTGAAGGTTAAAAACTACAATTACACATGGGTTATCAAAGAAACATACAGTCTCTATGGAGAAAACCACTCACTTTCTCAGCCAAAATTTAAAGACTTTTTAAATGAAGTCTTTGTGCAAAATGTTTCATTGAGTAATTGCCAGAGTATTTCACAAAATAACAATGAAATGCAATAGCTGAGAGAATATAAATATTGTCACATTTCTTTCTTACATTTTGGAGAAAATTTTATTTTTATATTTCTAGTTACTTTACTAATAGATTTTACTCCCATAAATCTGAAACATTACATTTGTCCTCATTTACAAATTTGGTCCTCAATGTTTAATGTCCTGTGTGTGATAAATTGGAACTCAAATATACAGTATTGTCCCTTTTACTTCAAAGAAGCACTATTTTATAACACCCTAGCATAATGACTGTGGTACATTTATCACAATGCACTGGTAGCCACAGTTTTCTAACAAAAGCAATTGAATAACAGAATAGTAGCATAGTAGACTTATTGAAGTCTGTAAGGAATAGCTAAATGGACAGCAGCAATTAACAAGATACGCAGTAGTACACCTTTCAGAAAGGGATGTTAGGAAATATCTAGTGACCAGTGTTTGTTAGAGACATTAGACATATTCTGGAGAAATGAAAAAAATGCAAAAGACACCTCACTCTGCCTGATGCTGTGTATGAAGAATATCAAGTCTTTCAAGATCAGCTTTCACCACACTGGCCATGAATCAGTTTATTGTAACTACCACTGTGCTACCTAATGATGAGGGAAAAAATAGTATTATTTTCATTTTCACTGCATTTCTTGTTTTGAAGCAGTTAAAAGAAAGGCAATTTTCCAAAATAAACAAACCCATGCATGGCTACTTTCTTTCTCTGCGCCTCAAAAAACACCACCAGTACTGTTGTTTAAATAACTGGTCATTTAAAAATGCTTGATTTAGGATTTTTTGATATATATAACTTTCAGTTTATTTCAGTTAAAAAAAATACCAGACACTTATTAACGGTGCATTGCTAAAATATTAAAATAGGAGCAGTTTAAAAATCCATCACTTGGTGCAGTTACTGTTTCACAACAGGAGCAGTAATTTCTTGAAGAGTGACGTTTCTTTATGCCACAGCTATTCTTCACTTACAGAAGCTGTTACTTTGAGGGGAGGGGACAAATTCTTGCCATCTATTACTATGCAGTCCATTACAATGGGTTCATTCATATTTATAATACAATCTGTGATGTTGATGCAATCACTTTAGACTTTACTGTTATTTCAAACAAATCCATAACTGAGAAAAAGGCAGGCTGCTGACAGGAGTTAATGTGGGTTTTACTCTGTTTACAATTGCTTTCTAATCTACTAAATGGCTGTGAAAATTGATGCATTGTTAGAAGTGCTTTTATACACTACTACAGATAAAGGGCTGTTATACTGCAGTAATCTCTGTAATGCTAAATTGAATTTTTGACAGTGTTTTTTTCGTTTTTCCAATTTGAATGTGACAAAGTTGGCTACTGCATTTACAGTAAGCTTAATTCCATCAATGCAAAGCATTTTCCCATCTTTATTGAGATGCCTATTATTGCTATGAAGAAAAGAAGTTATAGATAAAAACTTGTAATTATTGCAATATGTACTTTAGGGAAAATCTGTTAGTGGCCAAAGCACGAGACAGAGCCACTAAGTTTTGCCATCAAATTTGTGACCTGTTGAAGCTGTGCAAGTGAATCCTTAGGAGGTAAAACACAGCAGTACTGCTGCCAGAACTGCTCAGCTTGCCATGAAGGTAAACAGATTCTCCTCAGACATCACAAAATAAAATTTAGGATTAGGTGATTTCCTAATAAGTAACTTTCCAGTGGGATTTTGGGGAGACATGCAAAGATAGTTGCTTAGTTACATGACCAATGGAAACACAGTTATAAAGTCCAAAGAATCTATACTTCAGTTTATCAGCCTAAAAACAAAACTACAAATAAAATAATACAGCCTTTTATCTCCCTGATAAAGAGAATGCAAAAATACCAAGGCTCTTGTTGACATGAAGCACAAGTACAGAAGATTTAGGTACTGTAGAATAGGTGCCCTAAAAATTCCTGACACTTATCAGAAATGTCTGGTGCCCCAATAAACCTGAATGTGAGGAATGCAAAACAAATGCCTTTTTTGTTAATCAAGGAGCTTCTTATTTTTTATATGGATGTGAAAATATTACTAAAAATTAATGATCAGATCTTCTACATGGCACCTGATGGAAACAAGTCCTTTATATTCGAGACATTTGCATATGTTATAACTTCAAAATGTACTTATATGTTTTAATTCACAAAATTTAATAAAGAGATAGAGCTCTCTCAGATAATGAAAAAGCTTAGGTTGGTGAAGACCTCTATAGAGGTCATCTGGTTCAAACCCAGCTTCAAAGTGAGATACAGTTGTTAAGTCAGATCATAAAATTTTTCAAAGGATAGACTGTTAAAGATTCAAACTTCATAATTTAACCTTGGTGACATTTAATCACATCACCTGAATTAAGTAGTCAAAGATAACACCAAAAATGCCCATCTATTCCATGTAGGACAGCATGATTGGTCTATGCAGGGCAGTAAGTAAAGTTCACCTCAACAGCCTATCAACTAATGAACACAAATGTACAGTAACCAAGCCTTTGGTAAAATTACTTCATACAAAATGCTATTTCTAAAATAAATATAGCAAGGTGGTTTTTAAGTACTCATATCTGTCTAAATTTTGGGTTCACACTATTTCAAAAATAAAATATCAGATGAAGCCTGTCCTAAAAACTACGAAGTTTATAATTTAGCACCTGTGTTTATAAGTTTATAATTTAGCCTTTTTCCCTATATATATATATAGCTTATATAAAAGAGAAATTTAAATTAAATGCAGCTTTTATGATTTCTATTTCTTGTAATAGTGTCTTAAAGACAGAAAAACAAAAATTGATTTGGAAACAAAAATGTCAGCAGTGTCTTTTGAGATACACATTGTTAATACTACAGAAGCTGTAATTTAAAAGCATACAATTTAAGTCCAGATTGCCTGGTTTACTTTACTGACTCCCTGATCTAGTTTAGTTGAACACTGAATTTAAATAGAGGTGCTTGAAGTCAGGAGGGACTTATGTATGTGCTTATATGCTGTGCTGAATCAACATCCCATTGCAACAAATCACAAGTACAGTATGTTTAACAAGCAGAACATGGCAAGCATATTTATCTGTTCATAACAAAGCCAGAAATGACACCTTCTTTTTGCATTTTTGTGAGTAAGCAAGCATCAGCAGTCAGGAATAACCTTACTTTTCCTTATCTACTTTACCTTAGAAATAATTATTTAGCATAACAAACCAAGAGCAGAGTGTATGTTTTGAAGTTGAAAGGAAAAGGTCCAAACTGGCATGCTTTAGCTGTTTATTAACTGCTTTTCTCCTAATGAATTGCCCTGTTGCTCTGCATCACTCTGACTGCAGTGTAACAGCTTTCATTAGTCATTATAAATATGGCTTTGTGCCACATTATTTACATTCTTATAGTAAATAGCTAGAACTTCACACTGTAATAATTCAGACTGTTTCTGCACTGGCTAAAAAATAATCTGGCAATGCCTAATATACGATTTTACCTTAAAAACCCTGATGCCCAAATATGAAAGTTTTTGCATTTGTAGGTTTTTTGGATACAATTTTACCACCAGCATAATTCCACTATGGCCAAAATTCTTGCCAATAACAAGGCTAAGGGAATCAGAATTTCACTGTAATTAGACTTTGCAAACTGGGCTTCTCTTCTGGTAGAACTGTCACAAGAAGAAATTGATATTCAAAGTTTAAAATATGATTATTGCTTGAAAATTAACTAGGCCCTGTAAATATGTTTAAAAATGAGCTTAAGAAAAATTTGAATCACAAATATGAACGATAGTAAATATCAATCAGTAATAGGGTTGTTCTCATAATACACAACTACTTTCTAGGTATTTTGGTAACATTTCATTAAAAAGCTTAATTTTCTTCTTTAACATGTCAGCATAGGAAAAAAAAAGAGGACAACAGTTATCTGAAATACTGATTAATGGTAGAGATTCTTTGTAAAACAGCTTTCTATTCAACACATTATTTACCCAGGTCAATCTAAAGTCAATGAATTTCAGACATAACTGACCTATGAATTCTAGTGAGTGATTTAGGTAGACAAGTGAAAAATCTTACAATTTTTTAATGTACTGTTTTTGGAAACCAAACTGTTTCCCTTAAGCTGAAAAAACATAAGCAACAGAACGCATATCTACTTTGAACAACAACTATTACAGAGAATATTTTTCATTACTAACAGTCTTGAAAACCCTAATTTTGATACTACTAAAAATTAATGCCTGATTCTAACAAATATATAATTATTAACTATATATAAGAATTATGATGTCTACAGACATTTTACATGTATGCAGATATTATGCATGAATATACATTACATCCAGATTTCTCAACTCAACAGGCTTTAGTAAAACTATTAATGCCAACAGAAGTTCTGTTAATAATCTACACCAATACTTTGAAACAGTGACTTTGCAAAATCCCAGCTGTCAGTCTAAACTCAGCTGCAAAAAGGCACTTCACCTTTAACTAATTTATTCTCAGAAGAAAAGATTTATCAAGTGCATTACAAGGATTCAAAAATAATATTTACATATTATAATGGAAAAAGTACAAAGACATGAAAAAATGTCTATAAATGATGTTGAGTCAACAAAAAGGAAAATAAAAGATAAGAGTTCTTTTGAAAATTCATTTTTAACCTTCCTAAAATAAGAAAGCAAACTTCTTTTGTTAAAATATAAAAATCTTCTCAACAAACAAGTTTTATTGTATTTAAAATATTCCTCTCTGTCTAGTTAACTTTATATTAATCTTCTCAAATTCAGGTTGTATTCAGTATTTCCCAACCCAGACTGCTGCTTAAAAAAATCTTGTTCAGGGTTTTCTCAGCCACTAGCTTTCAGCAAGTAGAAAGCAATTCTAATTTGATGGATGTGATATTAGGTCTATTTAGTTTGTCATCTGGCTGCTTTTCTTCCCAATTACATGTTGGCATCACAATCCTTGAACAGGATTCTTTTGCCTCGTAACGGATTGCGAGCCATACATCACAACTGTGGCATCTACAATGCATTTATGTAATCTCTTTGGCAACACAGCCACTTAATTCCATGGCAGAAGTCATTCTCAGAACTGCTTTTATATTCTTTTAAATATCTGAAATATTTACCTGACAAACTTATTGATACAATCTACAGACTTTCTCCTGAATGCTGTATCATCTTCTACCCAGTGAAGATGAAACGGTGTCAGTGCTGGTCAGCATTAAAATTAGGATTAGGGTGAAAATGGTTAACTGCTCACTTATCAAACTCTCATAAGGTAACTCCAATGAGGAATATTATATCTTCATCTCTAATGAAAATATTGTGTAGTTATTGCATAATAGCACTTTGTACTAACAGTGAGACCAATTTGACACCACAATACTTACTCTCTAATATTAGAGGATTACACACAGCTCAGGAAAAAAACACTCTGGCAAACAACCTCCTTCTGTCAATGTACTGCACATATTCTAGAATACCCAGGACAGTCAGTATAGAAAGGTAGAAAAAACATATGAATACGGAAATTCTTCACTATATTCAAGAAATAAGTTTTATATGACAAAGATAGCCTTATAATATGTCAAAATCAAGGAGAGTTTACCATTTTTGGTGTTGGCATAAATCATTAACTAAAATGGCCTCAGACTCAAATAATCTGAAATGTTCTGCATTTCCCAAATGCCACCAAAAATGCAACTTTTTGACAACTTTCCCATTTGACATATTAAAAAACAATTTTTAAGTGTACTATCTACCTTCAGTTCTGGTCTAGCTGAAGGCCAAACAGATTGGTATGAACAACAACCTCAGCCACTTGACATGGGAAATGAGAAAATTTATCAAGCAGAAATCTTACCAGAAAATGGATTTTGAAATACTCCAAAAATCTGAACTGATGTCAGATAACCTGTCTACTCTATCTTTATGATTGCAACCAAGAAATTAAATAAAAACCGGTTTTCTCTAAAAGAACATATATTTTTTCTGAAAAAAGAAATTTTCAAGTCATTGGATATAGCATTTTGCTCAGTCTTCAAGAGGGAAACTATTACTGCTGCTTATTAATATAAATAGGTTGGAACACCAACATTCCAATTTAGATTAATGCTAGAAATAGTTTATATCCTCAAAAGAAATGCCTTGAAACAGGAGAAATAAATATGGGTTTTGTTAGCTTTATTGTAAACGCTGCCTACATTATTTTTTGCATAGAAGAAAGTTCCCACAGCAAGAAATATCAAAAATGAGTGGACTCAAAAACATTGGTGTGTTTTAACAAATGCAATATAAAAGTAATGAAATCCCATTATCTCAACACAGAGAAAGTACAGAAAAAGTAGTAAGAAATCAACTTGATTAATTCACAAAGACTTCTATGACTTGAAATTCAGAAAAGAAAAACAGAAACCACAGTCTTTGGAGAGAATTAGTAAGGATGAATATAGACAATTGCGTGAGGAAAAAATAATAACATCACAACAATTGGCAAAGAAAGAAAAAAAAAATCACTCTTTGGGTATACTGATAATGAGGAGACCAAATAAAGACTTGGTTCATTCTCAAAAGAGAAGAAAATCTTTGAGTGGATGAGGCCACCAAAGCATTTAATTTTTAGTCTTTTGCTTCAGTATTCACCAAATCTGCATTTTTAATACAATTAATGCATGTGACAGAGCACTAATGCACAGCTGACTCTGATTTTTTAAAAGAAACTCCCCCAAAACCCCAGCTAAAATCAGATAAAATCAGACCCAGGGCATCAATTAAAGTAACCTCAAAGCAAATTGCAACTACACTTGATAAATTTTTTTAGAAGAGATTTGATTTAAGAAAACTGAAATAATGTTAAAGTCACGATTCTAATAATAACAAAGGACAGAAGTGTCACAGAATTGCTCCACACAGTCAAAATATCAGGCTGTTTCTAGGATGTATGAACAAGAACATCATCTTTCAAAAAACATGAACTATGTCTTAGCTCTCCTGTTCATCAACTTCAGATTTTTGTCTAGTTTTAGACACTGAACTACAAGAAAGTTCAGTGTTGACTTTTTCCTTTTAGATGGCTGAAAACCCTAATCTACAGGAACAGGCAGGGAAAAAAGTATCATGTTGTTATGTCTGCAGACAGCAAAATACCAAGGAAAACATGGGATGATAAAGGTACTTCAGAAGTCCACATAAGCCTCTTACTGCCTTGATCAGCGCTGTCTGTCTTCCTCTGCAGTAAGACACTCAATTCAGTAATTCTTTTTTCAGAATATATATAAAGAAGCAAAATTGAAACAAATATGCAAAAAAAGAAAAAAAAACAGGCTTCTCTTTTTGTCCAGTGTGGATGTGTTTGTCTAATTCTTTCACAGAAAGCTCCACTGAGAATGGCATTTGTACCCTTGAGCTCACAATGTTAAAGGGAAATAGATTAAATAAACTCTTAACTATCCATTAAGTTTTATGATTCTTAAATGTAGTGAAAGGAAGAAGAGCTATCTGCCATGTGAAAAAGTGATTTTATTATTTCTCCAGAGTAATATAACTGTTATTTTACTCAGAATCAGGGTAACAAAAACAAGGAGTACAGCAAGAGCACTAATAAGGTATATATGGATTTGTTGAAAAATCCCCCTGCAGCTCATCTGTCACACTGAACATGAAACTTCACGCAATTCTTGTTGTAGTATCAATGAGAAGATGTGATAGACCATGTGCTAACAGTTAAATTACATCTGTGAACCAGCTTTATAAAGTAAATATATTTCTGACATTTATTAACAGAAATTGCACAGTGGTAATAAATAGAGGTAAGAGATACAGCTCTAAATTTACTTACATCTCTAAAATAATCAAATAACTTTTAGTTAAAACTCATTTTTCTGCTTAAGTTGAACATATAAAACAGGGACATAAGAACAGACTTGGACTGCAGCATCACAGTGAAAGCTCTCCTTAAGCCTTACAGTCAATGCAGCCTACATTTTCATTTGTAGAATAGACAGAAAGTGATAGTCTAAGTGTTTATAAATACTCCAACTTGAGTTACATTAAAAAAAAACAACAAACAACTGATTTCATCTGGAAAAGGTTGCTATATTCACATTAGAAGACTGAATGAATTTAAAAGACAAAGAAACTATTTACAACTATGAGAATTTCTATCACAACAAGCTTAAAATGTATTTATACACAAAAATGAAGTACATAATGTACTACTGCGCCAGTCATGCCTATCAGAAGTGATAACAGCTCTCCCTTTTATCCCTGCAGTTTTCTTCCTGGCTCCTGAATTTCCTTCTAAGTACTATATTTAACCACTTGTGTCATTAATTTAACACCCAGGCATTTAAATCTACAGACCAGACCATATATTCACTTCTATTCCCAACTACAATATTTTAATGTATAGTTTCTTAAACAGTTGTTTTTTACATGTCTATGACTGATCCATAGTTTAGGATTAGCCATCCTAAATTAAAATTACCAGTCTCAATCAAAAATGACAGATTATTTTCTTAACTCCTTAGAATTTCCAACAGGATTATTAGGAATAATTACTATCCCTTTCTGGTAGGTTTTCCCTCAGCTTTTCCCCCTGAATTACGATTCTTAACTGTAAAGTATCCATAGATCAGGTGCCCGAGCACTAGATCACTAAGAAACAGCCCTTCCCTCTTTTTTACTATCCATACAGTACATTCAGACTCTTTTCTACAAAATACACAGTATATTATTTCACAGCAGTGTTTGGCACCACAACCCACAGTACTTTTCCAAAGCTGTTTCTTTGCATTTGGAATACACCTTCACACAGACATGCTTTACGTTAACACACTGAAACCGATGTGGAAGCAGATAATGAATTGTAGTCAAATACTTGAAGCATTAACTCACAGGCATCTCAAATTAGAGACTATTTGGCATGGCAAGGGCAGATTTTAAGATATTAATATATTCATAATGCAAAACGTTATGTTTAAGTGTGTGCATCTACACACAGAGGCAGATAAGAAAAGCCCACTGGCCTGGTGAAATAAATGTCTTGGTGTAAAACTCCTGTGATAGGTGATCACCATGTTGGCCTTTTTAAGCTTGCAAGGTTTCAGAACACAGAATCTTAAATAACAGTGTGAGAATGGAGAGTCATGTTATATTCTCCTGATCTTTCAGGAAAACAGAAAAAAAAACCGGTGAAAGGGAAAACTGGAAGATTCTAGGAAGATCAAGAATGATGGAGATTGTTTCATATCTCAGGAAGATTTAGCTAGCCATCAGTATCTGATTAAATGTTTTAAAGTGCTAGAAAAAGGACACAGCCAACTTAAAAATCACATTTGCCCAACTGCAATTCAAAGAAATAAAATAAAGGAATAATTCTCTTCTATAAGGGAACATTCTGCATTATTTACCTTGCTTAACTTACCCATTTCCTCTTTTGCATTGGACTTTTGCAAAGCAATAATGGACAGAAAAGCATGAAAAATATAATAATGAAGCCACATAAAGTAGAAATGGCATACATAATTACGTACAAATGCATGCAATTAAAATTTCAAGCTAAAATGTATCCCCTGAAAACTCCAAATACAAAGTATTAAGCTATAAATATATAATCTACTGCAGTATAATCTGGCCTTACCCTTCAAGTTAGGGAAAGGGGGAGTAAAATGAAGAAAATAAAGAACAACTGACAATAAAAATACTTTATAAGAAAGAAATAAAATTTAACCTACAGATTCATAGACAATATTGCAGAGGCAAACACTGAAAGCTTTCTTTGCTCCCCTCTCCACCAAAGCACCAGTTAAGATTTGGACACCTTGAAGTGATTCTATTTATCTTTACTTATTTATAGGTAACAGGATTATATAGAAAATAGCTGTAAAGTTTGTTTGTTCACCGTTCACTTCATAGGTGCAGTAACAGCGATTTTGTGAAAAGATCACAGTGGGGGAAAGGTTGATTCTTTACTATCCCCTGACAAATGCAAGGCAGCTGAATATGAAGTTTCTGGAGATGGGGCATTTTGCTTCTTGCTTGAGGAAGTAATCATGCTTAACTTCAGCCAAGTTTCTTAATGCAGAATAGAAGGGGATGAAGTAGATGAACTTTTTTTCAGAGGACACTGAGGGCAGGATACAAATGGGTTCTGAAGTTTTTCAGGTCATCCAGCTTACCCACCAGTTTTGATTTTTTGCTACATACAAAATTATCTTATTCTTTTTATATTCTTCCACAATGGGAAGATAAATAGGGAGCCTTTTGTGTCTTTTGGTACACTGCCTTCAAAGCTCTGTCTGAATCGCAGTCCAATCATTATATTCTAGCTGAAAAATATGCAAGTTCCTAAGGGCTTTTGACACACAAGCTTCAGAGGCAAGAAGCACCTTGGGAAATCTCAGAGGTGATTTGGTCTCATGCTATATCAAGTCAAAGAACAGTCTGATGAGATACTATGTAAATGTTAATGAAATGCTCTCTGAAATGTTAATGGTCTAATCCAGGTGACCAGAAGGAGAGTTTCTGAATTAGTACACTTAAGAAAAAACAGTGGCTCTATATCAGTTTCATAACAAGTTACCCAAGTAGTGAAATTATGGAAACAAGCTACTCACTTTATCCATCTGTAACTAAGCTCAAATATAGTTTACAGGATATGTAATAGTAAATTTTACCTTAAAATGGTTTCATATCTATTTAATACAGATAATGGTTTCAGAAAAGAGTATTATTATTATTGCTCATGTCAAACAGTAGTACTTAAAAAAGAAAGGGTTCACAGTATCTAAGGAAAGATGAGAAATTTCCAGAATTTCTATCCTTAAGGTTAGAGACTACAGTATTGTTACATTCTAGCGAATTGTTTCAAATTTTGTTAAGAGGACACAGGAGTCTAAAGTGGCACATAACAAATAAAAATTGCAGAGTACTGGTGGAGAGAAATACAAGTTTAATAACTGAAATTATTTTTTCAGTACTTTTTTAGGGGAAGGCAAGAGGTAAAGGTTAGAAACCAATAGTGTAATGAGCATACCAAGAGTGCAGAGCAGCCACTTTTAACTCGGAGTCTCAGTTAGCCTCCTCAGTGCAGTGCCAGCTCCGTAATGAGCGAGCAGTCCACTCAACCAGGGAACTTAGTGTATTAAACGAATCATGGGATACAGAAATGCACTGCTTGTGGAAACAAGCATAGAGATCAGCATTAATGATGAAGTGAGGCAGATAAATAGTGAGACAAGGATGCAGAGGCACACTAGTTGAGATACATCATTAAGCACAATCATCTTTGACAGAAGCAGTTTTGATATTTCAGTACTCCAGTTATGTCAAACCCATGAACTTCAGCATGTTGGAAATGTGTCTTAAATGTTGCAGCTAATTAACCCAGATCATCTTCTGCAAGTTCCAGACCTGTTGTGGTACAGATTTTCAGGGTATTTTACAGCTTAAATTGACTGCATTTATAGCGTTACTCTTGAATGTAAATATGGCATAAAAGTAGAGCAATCAAATGCATAATTTTCTATGTTATAGTTGTGTAGGGTTTTTATTCAGCATTTCTTCATTTATTGCAGTTGCTCAGTAATCTGCAGGAGCATATTACACCTTTGTTCTGATGCCTTGCAGTAAATGTACCTAGGTAAAATTTAAGATGATAAACATACTGTATGAAGTGCAAATAATTTAGACTCAAGTTCTTCAGAAAATTTCTTCACAGAGACTTTGGGTATCTCTTCCTAGAGTAACATTTAGGAGTTGGAACAGTGAACTCACTACAACTTTTTCCAGCTGTAGAAACTCAAGGACTTCAAGATTATTCCCATATTTCTGCCTTTAATCCTTGTTGTTTCGATGTTTTAGTCTCTTCAGGTTCCTTGCAGAATTCACTATTCCTTTTGTGTTGTCTTTAAATGTTACCTTTAAGTGTTTTATCAAAACACTCATGTAGTTGAAGTAGCTTTCCATGTCTTATGCACCTGATACTCTCTTTAAACTACAATCTTTTTAGAAACAGTACGAAATGTGATCTCTCTTTACATCCATCAGTTGTCTTTGCTTTCTTCATCCTATCTATAATATTACTCTGCAACTAATATCCATCGGCGTATGAAATAAACATTTTTTGCTTTTCTTTGACTGTGGGGATGTTAACAAAATTGAAAAAAATTAGGAAAGCTATATATATTTAAAAGATCTAGCAATACTTGACATCTGGAGCATAAAGATCTTACAATTTTTTTCTGTAATACAAACACAACTGATGAACATCTCTTTTTGAGAGATCATTTTATCTGAAAAAGATAAGCCTTTTAAGCAAACAGGAATTGATGGGGAAAAAAATATGTGTGGAGAAAGTCACAAAAAATATAGGATAAAAGATTTAAGAGATTCCAGTTCCTTAATTACTTTCAATGATTATGCTAAAATACTTTCACTTGCTGATTAATAGATGAAATTTTTAAATGTCCCCATGTAATGGGATGAACTACCCAGCCTACTAGAATGCTATTTTAAAAATTGCACTAGTTACTGATCTCCATGTGCTCTTGTGTTTAAGCTGTTAACATTTTTTTCTCCAACATTTACCCTCCCAAACATATACAACATATTGTATATAATTGCATATATATTTGCATTGCATGTAATACAGATCTGTGTGTATTTTACACACACACATATATATGTACACATGCACTTTCTTCTTGTCTTCCTTTTGTTAGACTAAACAAGCCACACTGTTTCAATCACTTAATTTTAAATAGCCTATTTGTCTGTATTTATCCTAGCAGCTATGCTCTACATTAACTCTAGTTGAATTAATAGTTTTTGAACACTATCGATATCTCACTTTTTGTTTGCAAAAATACTTCTCTTGACCCAGACAGAGAATTACTGACTTTTTTGTACAGATGCACAGCAGTGGAATTAAAAATCAGTCTGATCTTTACACTTACTTAACAGTCCAAGTCCTTCCAAGCTCATGAATCTTCTGTTTATATAAAGTATATGATGCTTTCTTATCTCTCAAGTTCTCATATACATAAAATAAGTTTCATTACAGAGATTTGTTTGGGAATCAAGTTTGTATCTAATTGTATCTAATAATGTTTGAAATAAGGAAGAGGCAGAATGTATCCATGACTTCATATTTCTTAAGATAATTCTCTGCTGTGTGTTTTCCAATTCTATAATCCTTACCCTTGTAGGAAATGGAAAAGAAGACAATCTGTGTTTGTTAATTAACTCAGCTGGAACCAAACTTGAAACTGTTCAGAAATTGAAAATTCACAGAGAAATGAGTAAGGTTTTCTCGACATTACATTACAGATTAATTTGGGGTTACCTCAGAATTAAGTCCCCAAAGCTTTATTCAATAGTCCTATTAGGTCTTCAGCAGCCATCATTATTTTATTTCTTTAAAACACAAAACCCAGCCTATTACAGAGGATCAAAGTGTCATAGTGATATTCTACAATCACACTAGGCATAACTGGGACAGATACTATATCAGGGGAAAAGTTCCATCAAAAGACCAAACTGAATGAAATCCTGTAAGCTGTTCTTCAAGGCAAAGAAAAGAGAAAAAAGAAGTCTCTTTACCCATGCAAATCCTTTTAGGTCATAAAACATCTATTAAATTAATAACACAATATAAAATAAGCCAATTTCCAGACTAACCTCAAAACTGCATGCTATCAATAAATTGCCTCCAAGTCTGAACATGCTGATTTATAAAATGTTTTGACAAACATGCACCTTTAAATAATACAACTTGGCCTCTGAGGAGTCATGTCACTTCTTTTTCATGTCAATTCTCTGCACTGCTGCATTGCCACGATCTGTGGTGGCCACTGGAGCTCAAGTCAGACAGAGCTATCAAATCAATTATAGCAGCCTGCCACTGTCTTACACCGACAACAAATGATTGATAACAAAACCTGCCTACTTTCAGTTCTCATCTGACAGCAACAAAACAGTCCCTGCCTGCTTTTACTGGCATTTGTCATAAATCAATAGCAATTTCATCACTCAGAAAGGTGCTGTCAACTCTACTCAGTCCATCTGGTTTCACTTTACTGTTATAATTTTTAACGCATAAACTATTCAGGAAGGTTAATGTATAAAACTGGTTTTGTTTAGAATCTCCTATACACTGGCACCAGAGCAACACTTAGAAAAGATAAAGCGTCAATTACTTTTAAAGATGGGAGGAGGAACCAAGAGAATCGTGCTCTCTAATTTTAACAATTTATTGACATCTAGCTTTGCTGGGAACTCTCCCTTTATTAGGTGATACTACCATCTGATCCAAAAAGAAATTGCTCTTTTGACCTGTTATTATGGCGTTATAGTAATTATACCTGAAAGTTGAACAGTGAATTATTTAAATGAAACTCAGACTTTCCAAGCATGAGATGATAAACTCTGTATTTTTCCTACCATGCTCAGCTAGGATGTTAATACTAAAAGAGAGGACCTTTAATGTTCTACAAAGATGAAAAATAATAATTATAATATTTTAAAACTATGATACTATTTTAAAACAAAATCAGTAGTTAAAAATATAAGTTTGTATTATATTATAAAATTCACTGGTATACTAAGCGGCACAATGAATTGTGTGGCAACAGAGATGCTACATATCTTAACATATGGATCTGCTTCACATCTAAGTTTCCAAGCTGATCTGGAAAGAACTGAATCACTAAATGAATTGCAATCTTCCTTTGCTTAAAGCAATTGGTGAACGGTTCAGCTCTCTGGTTTATGTGAACCATGGTATGTATCAGGTTACGGTGTATGCTTAAGAAATAAAAGTCTGTCACACTCAGTTTTCCAGCAAACCACTGTTCAGATGTTTCTGCAGGAGGATGCTGTTTTAATGGTCTGTATCTGTGTTTAGGGATGAAAAACATATTTCCACTGCAGATAACAATGATACTTCTATAGTGGAACTTTATAGCACTGTTATTATGTAAATTGGTAATACTTGCATTGACTAAAATAAATCCTCTTTAAAATCACTTAGAAAACTTATTTCTGACTCATAGTATTAATATTATATAGTTAAATCAGAGAAAATAGTTCCATTAGCACCTAAGTCTTACAGAACAGAGCACTTAAGTATGCACTTGTCTTGGGGAGAATATTAATTGATCAATAGATAATTCCACTTTTCCTTCTGTAAAAAAAAACCTCACACTATCACAAGAAATTCCCAGGATTCCCTAAGCCAAAGTGTAAAGGATTCATGAAAGAACAAGAAAAATCCCTCAGACTGATTCCTGGGGGATGTTCCTGAACATCCAGTTCTACTCAAAAAGCAAACCAACAACACCCACACCAACCAAAGCCACACAAATCAGCTGGCTGAAACTCCCTTTCTGATCTTCCTCTGAGTGCTCTGCCACTGTTTTTTTTTTTAACAAGAGGCTCCTCTCTTACATTATGGAAAGTCAAAAAATTTCACCTGCTATCCAATGAACACTTATGCCTACCATGTTATCTCACCATTGCCAACCAATTACTTCAGTCTTTAACATGCAGCAAGTCCAAAGAGTAGGAGGTTTTTGGGTTTTAGGAGGTTTTTGTTGTTTTTGTTTGTTTGTTTTTAATGTATCACAATGTTAGATGTACCAAACTCTAGGAAAGCATTTAGAGAAATGGGTGGGTTGTTGAGGTGATGGAAGATACTAACATAGCAATGTAAAACCCAAGAAAGAATGAATTCATGTTCTCATAAAATGTACAGACCAGGAAGGACACATTCATTTGGGATGAAACCCTAAGCTAAATGCTGTCTTATATCCTTTTTTTAGTGTAGGAAAATATGGTAGGGACATGACAAACATACACTGTGCTCTTCAATGCTTATTTTAGCCATAACTAACGGAAAAAAAATGTAAAGAAAAAAATAGAAATAGATAAAATATCCAGGAAATGACTGGTTAGTACTTGCACACCAGACCTTAATACATATTGATGATCATTTGACAGAAAAATACAAGAGACATTTCCCTGAAAGTGTAGGAGAATTTATCTTGCTTCTGCCTAAATTGATTCATCATCCTTTTAAAACAATTTCTCCCGTGAAGGCCCCCAGAAAAGGGCAGTGAGGGAGATGATCTGGAAAAATATGAAGCGAAATTAGAACAGCAACTTTTTTCGGAAGTCACTGTGGTAATTTCAATCCTGTTGCAAAAAGAGAAACCCCAAAAGAAAAGAAAGAAAAAGGAGGAAAAAACCATGAAGAAATAGTATTGGTCCTATGATCTTGAGAACTATGTCAAACACTGTAGCTTTTATTCCCAAGGTATTCAGGGAAGGCGCCTTGGGATTCGTTTTCTCCAAAGGCAGATAAAAAAAATTGCCACTTATTGTGGCATGTTTTCACAAGTTATTACAAAAAGAAGGGTTGTATAAAAGATGCGAAAAGAAAGGCTGCAGGCATGTTTTCTTTTGATTCTACTAGCACATCATCCACAGAGAAAATCCTGTACCTCACACAAAAGGCATATAGATCAATCTATATCTTAGATTTTATACCCTGACCTAAGGGTTATCTAAACTGTAGTAACTGAGGCCATAAACCTTGCAACTTCACCTAAAAAGTAAGCCGATGATCCAATGCAGTGTCTGAATGTCTTGATTAACTCTGTCAAACCCATTTCTCACTGAGACTTAAGTTAGACTTAATCCATTGGGACTGTTCCACTACTCATAGATATTCATGCATGCGATTGGGAAAGAGCAGCTAAGCTTCGTGGGTAGGTGACTCGTTTATTTCTAGAAAATTCACAAACATTCTCACACAAAGGAACAAAACTGAATCTGTGTTCTCATCTCCTGGCTAAATGATGAAGTAATCTGGGCGTTGAGCAAAGGCAGTAACATCCATCTCCTTCTTTCTCAATTGCTTTTCTTTCTTTCTCTCAGAAAAGGAAATATTTCATGCCAAACAGAAAGAAAATTCAGTTTTCAATACAATGCAGAAAAATGCACATTTGGGGTAAAATTTATTTTTTCCCTTTCCCTTAGCAACAAAAAAAAAAGAAAGAAAAAAAGAGTAGGTATCACAGCTCTACCCCAGACATTTCTCTAAGGCGATACGTTCTCAGACTCCCCATCAAATAACCCATTCCATTACTCCCCCCTTTCCCAAAATATATCTACTGTGTCAGAAGTGTTTCTTGATGGCAGTCAGCCTGCTGTTCAGTGACAGACTCACTTACAGAAGAGTTACCACATTTATTTTCAGCCTAGGATTTCTACTAAATCTTTCTGTGTATCACATTACAACTTTAACAACAATACTCCCCTTTGCTCCCCACCACACAAAAAGCCCTGAAAAATCCCAACCAACCAAGCAAACATCTCCTGCTCCCAAATTCCCAAACCTAAGCCAAACAAAACCCTCATTCATCAGTCAGTTTCAAATGTTTTCCTGGAATTCAAGGAAATAATCAAGTGATAGGATTGGATATTACAAATAGGTATATATGTGCACAGACTGGAAAAAAAAGCAGAAAAACAAACATTCTGCCTTTTAAGCTAATTGATATGGTACCATGGTGATACAACTCTTGGTCATCTAAAAATACTGTAACTAGTTTTAATTGTGAGCAATTTTAACCTTCCAGAAACAAACACACATGATGCCCTTCTTTGATGAAATTTTTAAGGTTGAATGTAATTGGCTATTTTAATGATGAAATTTTTAAGGTTGAATGTAATTGGCTATTTTAAGGACTCTTTTCTAGTATGTAAAGACAAGTGTCTTAAAATCTCCATTTAGAGTTAAGTACAGTTCACATTTGAAATGACAGAGAATGCCTTTTGTGCAGGAAAAATGAAGTGTGCTACTACTATAGAAATGCATTGTTATGTAATGACCTCTTGATAACAAATAACAGGGACAATATCAGCTTTAAGTTGTTTTCCTGGGAGGCAATTAGAGTGCCTGTGCTATTAGTAGTCACCTGTATTTCTAAATAAATAAATTTTAAAAACTCAACTGCATCATGGCAAGTTTCCCTGGAGCAGAACCAGTGTTTGTTTTCTATATCTACCTTCTAAGCCCTACTACTCTTCACCAACTGCCAGAAAGAAACACCCATGACTGTAAAGCTTTGCTGAATGTGCAACAGCTTTGTATACCCAGCAGCAGCTTTGTTTTGTCCTCCCCTTGGGGAACAAAGGTGTTTTGCCAGAACAAGGTCTGGGGATCTCTAACACTCATCTGGCAGCTGCAGGCCGGGGAGGGCCGGGCAGTGGGAGCTGTACTCATCCCCCCCGTCCTGCTGCCATCGCCATGGCAACCTGGGTTGCCCGGACGATGTGGCGGCTGATGCTCCCAACAGCAGCCTGGGGCTCGTGCACCCGTTGAGCTGCCCTTCACATCCCTCCTCTTTCAATCCCCACTTTGATTCATAAGAACCGGGTTTTCTTCATCCTCCCGTGCCCCTTCCTCCCAGTCCATGGCACATCCAGGTCAATTTTAATAAGTAGGAACAGCTGAAATACCTTTATTTGCTCCTTCCCTTACAGAGACATAAAAATACCTGGAATACAGCCAGACAAGCAAACCCAAGGAGTCACTCCAAATATGCTATTTTTTTTCACAGGTGGCTTACATTTCTTTCACAACAACTGATGGGGAGAAGAAAAGATTTATCCCTAAATAACAGAGCTGCTATAGCAATGGAGTAAAAGCAGCTATAGGGGTGGGCAACAGTCTGCATGGTGAGCCAAGATAAGAGGAAACATAATTTAATTATCCCAAAGCACACAGAGTTGTTAATTTGAGCTGAATCTGAATTAACCGAAAATACTGTACCAGAAAATAAAACATGTAAATAAAGTGTTTCAGAAGCACTCTTCAAAACTTTTATCCTAAACAAAACAGTGAACTTCAAGCTGCTTCTTCCTGTTGGGCCACACATTTAAGTCAGGAAGCTGCTGTGAGTTGTTAAACCTTTGAAAACACCATAGGCTTGTTACTTTTTTTTGGTAATGCTCGAGAGTTTATCAAATGCAAACTCCACCCAGAATAATGGTTATAAACAGTCCTTCAGGTGACTTATGCTAACACAGCTGGGCCACTGAACTGGCTAGTAAACAAATACTCATCCCAAGAAATTAGTATATTTCAAGACTTGAAGAATCAGTTTGACTATGATGTCACCTGCCACGTTTTT
>NW_005054418.1:1715438-1766673 GCF_000277835.1 Geospiza fortis | reverse complement strand
AAAAAGTAAGTAAAGTAGATATTTCACTGATTTCTTTCTGCAAAGGAAGCGCTTTATTTTTTCTTTTTCTTAACATGGGGAGAACGACTATTATCAGAGTAGTTTTTCAAAAGTGACTCAGAAGTTAAAACTCATTCTACAAACTCATTTCTAGCACCACTGTTTGAGTGAAATAATTTCTTTCCATACTTCTCTTCATATATCAAATTATCAAAGGAATGAGCACAAATGAAACAATTTCTAAAAATTAACAAGGAAAACCTATAAACTCTACTTTTTCTTTTAACTAATAGACCTCTGCCCCAAGTTTTAGTTGCAATTATTTCTATTGTATTAGAAATGAAAGTTTTAGGTAAACTCCAATTGCAATGAAGAAATATGAAAATTTTTATCAAAAGTGTCTGTAGTGGTACTCGGGTAATTTTTATATTATCTTGTTGTGGCTCTGGATGATAGTCTTATTAACTTCCTTTAAGGATTAATCAGTTCAACAAATAATATCAGTTAGACTGCAGTATTTCTTATTTCCTTAAACCGCTGAAAATGTAATTTGCCAACAAGGAAGAAGTAAGTACTATTAATTGGAAACCTATTTTGAAAAAAAAAAAAATTCCCAGAAAAATCACTGCTTCTGTTTGATTGATGCACTGTGATCCAGGGAGTTTCAAGGTTGACTCAATTTTTTGTTAATAATTAATGGGATTTTATTTACAAAAATGTAAAATGGAAAACGAGGACAGATACTTCCCATGAATACATAATACAACAAAGCATCTCTCGTGCATTGATCAGTAATGAGTTATTATATGCACTCCAATCATAAATCCCAGTGGAAAGTTTAGCTGATAGAAGTTCTATTCTTAGGCTGACTTAATAAGCCTGGACTGATTTACTGAGTAAATTGAAAGATATTTCAGCTTTCTTGGGTGAATTTGTTCACTCCCACATACCCACTTCTATGCAAGTTTAAGAACTAAACATCAAACCCAGCACTGCTCATATACCTCAAAGTTAAGTAACTCCTCAAAGACAGCAGGTAAAACATCTGTTAAAGTATGTTGTTACCTTCATCAAACAGGGGAAGGATTTCAATACATACAGAAAATGGCATAATCTCAAAGCTCAAATTTAATGTCTGTGATGCACCAAATATGAACATGTTAAAAGACATTGAAATACCAATTATGATACTTTTAGTATTATACAGTGTGAAAACTACGAAACTCTTTTTGTCCAAAGATATGCAGCAGAACTTAATACTGCAGAGAAGCAGCTTCGTCACAAGAAAACACTTCAAGAGCAATTTATTTTTCTCATCAGTATACCTCATGTAAGTGTACAAAGTATATCATTAGCTCAAAAATCTGAAAATCTTGTTTAGGACAGCAATGCTGCAGCATTGTTTTCCAAATACAAAGCACCATGAAGTAGACTTCTCCACTAGCTTGTTCACCATATTCAAAGAAAACTAAGAGATTATAAAATTTTATTGCACTCAACTTAATTTATGAAGGTAGACAATCTGATGTAAAGAGAATTCTAGATTAATAACTAAAAAAATTAAGGCTGAAATCTGCAATTGAAGCCAAGAACATAAGGCAGTGCAGTGCATTCTTCACTGGAAAACACACTGGCAGCTTAAGAAAAGCTTTCCCATTTCTCATATTTTCCTATTGTTCTCCCTAACTTGTTTAGTTTAGCTTTGAAAAAGCCAGGTGCTGGTAGATTAATTTTAGTCAAACTTTATTTCCATATGAAATATAGTTAGTACTTCTGTTAAAAAGTGTTCTTGACCAAGTAAGTTTTCTTATCACTTGCAGAAATGTATTACTGTAATGCAAACATTGAAATAACTTTCACTTGTCAGTGCAGGCTAAGGGTATAAAGATTTTTAAACTAAAGATAAGAAGCAATGCCTGTTTGTTTGGTGACTTTTTTTCAAATGGGCTAAATTAAAGCAAAGAGGTACTAAGTATAAGAAAAAAGCAGCCTGCAACTACTCAATGGTCTGGCATTGTAGAAGTACAGGTGAAGAAAATCTTGTTTGACTGCATGGTGCAACCCCAGAGCTAGTAGATCTTAAAGTGCATCTTATAGCAATATCTGAGCAAAACCAGATTCTGAGTGCCACCCAGTTTTGGAGGGGAGGTCTAAGCATACAATGTTTGAATCCCACCCCACCACCTTTACCTCAGAACTTTAAAAGGATGTAAACTGTATGGCTATTTAATTTTAAAATATTTTATGACTTTTGGACACACATTATTATAAGTTATTGATGACCTGTCTCTCATTTAGCTGTAAGCAGTTAGGACATATTGTTTTTTAATGCATTGCTTTGGACTTTCAGTAACTAGAAAAATTATAAAGGTATATTTTGTGTTACTACGGCTTTCCCAGAAAACATCAGCTGAAGGTGCTTTGCAGCCTTTCTGGTTGCTTAGTTCCTTCAATGTGCACAACTGCACCAAAGTTTTTTTCTTAATGGGAGTGCAAAAGACTTCTGTAATAAGTAATATTCTCATTTTTAGACCACAGTACATTTTATAGTTTATTGGCACAGGTCAAAAATGCCCTTTTTATTAGGCTAAACCTGCAGTTACAGACTGAAATAGGAGTAAAATGCTTTAGAAACTAGAGTTAAGTAGTTCTCTTGAATGCGCTAATGTTCTATAGGACTGATAAATGAGTAATAAAGATGGGTTAGACTAAGGATGCTACAAGATGTGGTTGGGGACAAGAAAATCTATCATTAGGCATCATGGTTTCTGATGTGAATAGAAAGGAAGAAAAAAGATCCGCAAAGGAAGATCAGAACCCAAAGCAAGAAATTAGGATATAGCCAGTAGTATCTACAATTAAAAAGTCATTAAGAGTTTATTTTTTAACTTCTGATATTAAAGATAATCCTTTTTCTATTTGATGGGCATTGGAATGTGGAAAAGGAAGAAATTAATTCCACTTCAGCATGCTTTGTTTTCTGTCCCATAGGAAGCAACTATTCCAAATAATATAATCCAATCTTAGACTGCAAGATTCCTGTATTTTTGACCCCACTGAAACAAATACAAGATTTTATAATAGCAGATCTCACTACATAACAAGTTTTCAATAAAATGATCTCAGAGCAACTGCTGTTAGGTGGATAAACAGAGAGTGGGTAAGCTCAGCGGAGAGTAATTGGCTGTGTCCTGTTTTCAGTCAGCAGCTGGCAACAGAGAAAGAACAGACTTAAAGCACTGGGGTAAGCTCAGAGACTGATTAGTCAGGAAGCTATTGCTAAAGGCAGCAAGAGTAGGAGCTATCCCAGGAGCTCTCTCACAGCAGTTTTCTCTGCCCTGTGAGACACAACTGGAAATCCCTTAATGCACTCTGCCCTTCATTTATTTTTGCTACTGGACATTTGAGAGCATTTAAGAATGTTACATTTTTGAGTAGTTGCCTGATGATGGATCACACAGAATTAAAATGATTTCATATTTCTTAGAGAAAGGGGAAGACTACCATCTACAGTACAATTATAAAACTAGGGATTAGCTGATAGCAAAGTACCTTTTATTCTGTGCTGAATGGCCAAAACAGAGCTTGCAGCTATTCACACATCAATCCCGATTTACTCTTTATGCTGAAATTAAGAACTCACCTCACATTCCAGGAAGGCTGCATAACCTAAAGCCACACTACTGATCTATTTACTTTTAATCCAGTTAAATAAAGCATGAGTAGATAAAAAAATATTATTATTGCACTGTAACACAAATTACACAAGCATACTGTATAGTAAAGGAAGAGAGACGAGTATCAAAATACTACAAATTGGAAGCATAACAAAGTTAGCTATCCAAAGTTAATGTAAATTTTGTATGCATGTATGTAAGACAATGACTTTTTTTTGCCCCTCAGAAGCACTTGTATCATTCATTGCCTAGGACAGAATACAAACTTAAAGAGAAGCCATTCAGCTGTTCAAGTTATTGTTTCATTTGCAGTATTGAGTGTGCTCTATCCTGTTTTATTAACTTTATTATACACAGAGACAGAGAACTAAAACAAGAACAACCCTTATCAGGTCTCTCAGCCTCAAGCACTTTAAATTGGAGGCACGAAGTCATCAATTATTAACAATGTATATAGGCTAACTCCTGTATAGGATGGGTATATGCCTCTCTCTAGCCACTACAAGGAGCCTAAGCACTCTAAACTGTGCATCTATTTATGAGGTATTTCATCTCTTCAAGAGACTAAATACATAGATTAATTTTGGAGGTCAGCTAAAAACTCTGATTACTCTGATTTACCAGAGTAATTGACGTTATAAAGCACTTCACGTGTTTACTGCTTTGATTCTAACTTTCAATGCAATTGTAGATGTCTGTAAAGAGAGCCTGGAGAGCTCAGTTTAAGAACCAAACAATGCAAATTGTGACAAATTTCACCCATCTACCAGAAGGGTGGGATGGAGGATCCTGTAAACTATAGGCCTGGCAGTCTGACTTCGGTGCTCGGGAATGTTACAGAACAGATTATCTGGAGTGCCATCACATGGCATGTGCAGGACAACCAGGGCATCAGGCCCAGTCAACACAGGTTTAGGAAAGGCAGGTCCTGCTTGACCAACTTGAACTCCTTTCATCACCCAAGTAACTGATGAAAGGCTGTGGATGTAGTCTACACAGACTTCAGTAAGACCTTCAACCCTGTCTCCTACACCACTCTCCTGGAGAAGATGACAGGCCATGGCTTAGAGAGGGTGCACTCTTTGCTGCCTGGATGGTCAGGCCCAGAGAGCGGTGGAGAAAGGAACTAAACCCAGCTGGTAGCCAGTTGCTAGCAGTGTTCCCCAGGGCTCAGCACGGGGACCAGTCCTGTTTAACATCCTTAATGATGATCTGGATGAGGGCATCAAGTGCACCCTCAGTCAGTTTGCTGATGACACTGAGCTGGGCAGGACTGTTGATCTGCTGGAGGTCAGGAAGGCTCTGCAGAAGGATCTGAACAAGCTGGATCAATGGACTGAGGCCAATTGTATGAGGTTCAACAAGGCCAACTGGTGGGTCCTGTACCTGAGTAACAACAACCCCTTGCAGCATTACAGGCTGGAGGCAATGTCGCTGGAAAGCCAAGTGGAAAAGGCCCTGGGGGTGCTGGTTGACAGCAACTGAATATGATCCAGTGTGTGCCCAGGTGGCCAAGAAGGCCAATGGTATCTTGGCCTGTGTCAACAATGGTGAGGCCAGCAGGACCAGGGTACTGATTGTCCCCCTGTACTCAGCACCAGCGAGGCACTCAAGTCCTCTTATTGTTTATGGGTCCCTCACTGGGAGAAAGACATTGAGGTGCTGGAGCATGTCCAGAGAAGGGCAATGGAGCTGGGGTTGTTTATCCTGAGAAAAGGAGGCTCAGGGTAGACTTTATCACCCTCTACAACTCTATCACCTTCAGCAAGGTGGAAGCTGGCCTCTTTTCCCAGGCAATCAGCAACAGAACAAGAGGACACAGCCTCAAGTTGCCCAAGGGTAGCTTTAGGATGGAAATCAGGAAGAAAATCTTCACTGAATGGGTGGCAAGGCTTTGACATGGGCTACCCAGGGAGGCGGTAGGGCCACCATATTTGGTAGTGTTCAAGGGATGACTGGATGTGGCACTTAGTGCCATTCTTCAGTTGACACGGTAGTGTTCAATCAAAGGTTGAACTCAATGTTGTTGGAGGTCTTTTTCAACCTTAATGATTCTATAAAAATCCAAGCAACGGAAAACCAAAGCCACTTTCCACTCACCTCCGCAAAGTTTAGGATCAGAGGAAAGGATGGGGCACTCTATTAGCTTCTAGCATTTATTTTGACATAGCTGTCATTTGATGTTATCTCACTTTATAAATACTGACCAAAACAATGTTTCCACAAGCCCCTTGCTCAGCCTAATTGCCTAATTTGGCATTGTGTTCATATGAGTTAATCAGCAGATTTAGGAGCATTAGATTGACTCAGACAGCTCTTGAGCTACTGATGGCAGAGTGAAAGATTAGATACCATAAAGTTTGCTTTATCTTGGAAAAGATGGATCAAAGGAGATATTTACATTTTAAAGCATAGGAAGGAAAAAATATATATTCAGTCTCCCTTGGCTGGTAATGACAGCAATAAAATGCACCCACTGAAATAAGAATATGACCCCAGATAAACGTTTTTCTGCTTTTGCATTGAAAAGAAAGCAATTTTGGCAAGGAATTGAGAGTATCTGGGGATTGGTCTTTGCTTTTGAAAATAAGGCACCATTAAAAAAAATATCACCAAATGTAATTATGACTACAGTAAAAAACAACCAAAATCAGAAAACACTAACCTTATACAAAGCTATAAAAGCAGCAGAAACCTTTAGGTATTAATAGGTTTTATATTCTGATCCCTTCTCTAGAGCCTAGAGAAAACAATGGGAAGATCACCACCTTCAAAACTTATTTTTCTGGCTAATATGTAACTGTAGTAACTCAAACAACTGCCTTTCAGCTAAGATGAATTTCTTCTGTTGTTAATAAATTTAGTTACCAAGCTAAAAGACCAGTAAAACTTAGGTGCCAAAGTTAAACTGAGTAATGAAAGCTCTCACTCAGCTATGTTTAACCCTGGTTCATCAAGATTTATTGTTCCCTCAAGGAGAGGATTTAAACCATGTTTTCTATATTCCTGGAAAGTTCCCTTCTGTTCATTAGCCCCTCTGCTCACAGAGTGCCACTATAAATAACAAATGTTAGTGAGTCTACTGATTCAAATAATCATAATGGATAGGGATGGATGGTAATTGTTGCTGCTACATTCTTGGATATGCTTCTGAAACTGCATAGCTCAATTAGGTGTAGTACGCAGATGTCCAAATATCTTCTGAACCCCACAAACTGGGCTGTGATATCCAAATTTGTTCCTGACCTAAAAGCTATCCTGCCTGAAGTACACAAAGTAGACTGTCTAGAGCCAATTCAAGTATTTTTATGTGCACTGTATTATAATGCACCATGTACACTCATCTCTTTTCAAATACAAGGAAACAGGCTTAAAGCCTAAGAAAACAGATAAAAAGAAATACCTCTGGAATAATTATTTGTCTGTGCTGAAAATCTGCTGAGATTTCATTCCATTTCCCTGTTTATGACACTAAGTAGTCCCGATGTTATCTTTTCAATTTCTTATTTTATCATTTTGCTATGCTACAAGGAGGGAAAAAAAATCAAGAACTGCAAGCTTGAATAGTGTAGAATAAATTCACTCCTAGTTTTCCAAATCCCAGTCTTTAGATTTTTTAACACCTATGGCAAATATGGTCAAGCTTATAGGGTCAGGAAACAGCTTTTCTTTTATTTCTCTGGTATATGGAGTTAGATAATATCAGGAGACAAAAAAAAAGCATGATGAAAACTCGTTCTCCCATGAAAATAAAGACCATCACCATTACAAACAAAGTCTTCTTTTGAAGACATCATGACAAACTATTGTAACAGAAAGACTATGCTACTAACTAGACAGTTATGGTCTCTCACAGAAAGAAGGTATATACTTGTTATCCTCCAGGAAGTAAGATCATCTAGGAAATTGCATAGACTTCACATAGTTTTTCTGTTTGGTTAAAACAATTTTGCTTTAAAAAGTTGTTGGTTTTTTTTTTAAAGCAAAAGATTACCATGCCAAGGATAAGAGCCAAACTACTTCAGTGCATGCTGAAAGGGAATAGATTGATTAGCCCAGTATCTTCCAAAATCCAAATATTCTCTCCCTAAATTACTTAAACTGCAGCTTCCCATCTTGGATTTGTAACTTGCTCACACTACTCCAGATCATTCAGTGGAAGCCTGGCTACCATCTTTCCTCCTGCCATTCAAGCAAGAGTTGCGTTTGACTCCTGTATTTCCTTCCTTTATCACTCATGATCTCCAGGTTTGAGCCACCAAAAGGCCTTCTGGGATTCAGATTATTTTGCTGGATGACTTATGCAAATATTGCCTTAGGTATGTGTGGTGGAAATACAAAAGATTAATCTATTTGTGGAATGAAACAAGATACTGGATTTATCAAGAAACTTGCAGGCACAAGCACTACTTCTGATAGAACCGAACTGCCAATTTCCCTTTAGAGCGTTCAAAAACTTGAAAGTAAATTTTCCAAGTGTTCCCACCCCAACAAAAGGGAGAAGTTAAAGATAACCTTGTTTTCTCTGCATATTTGCACCTTTCCAGAGTAACTCCAGTAGTTCTACACAACATTTTTGTTCTGTTACAGCAACCACCTAGGAAAAAAAATGAACAAAATTCTCCCAAAGGAGGAAAAAATCCCAGAACATTAATAAAACACATTCACTTACATGGCAAAAATAGATGACTTAAGAAAAGTGCTTGAAGAATTTAATGAAAAATATTTTATGCTTTCTCTAAATTGTTTGAATTCTGACTGACTAAACAATGTTGCATTAATCAGACATCACTGGAGTCACAGAACAGACTCAGGTCAGGAATCATACTCTGTTAGGATCTCAGATTTTGTCCCCAGTGAAGTCTTTCACAAGAGAAAACTCATTTTTAATGTCTAGCTGATGAAAATTTCCTACCTAATATTTCACTTGTGGTTTATTTATGGTTTCTTTATGAAAGATAACCCCTTTAAGAAAATATATATGTGTCTATATCTATCTAGCTATTTTTTAAAACCCACAATATAAAGAGCTTTATGGCCGTTGTTCAGCAAATCTGCTACTCAGATGAAATTTCTAAAAGCCTCTGAAGAATGAGGCAGAAGTTTAGATACTACTTGTTCTTAACAGTTAGAAAACAGAAGTGAAACAGACTGGTAAATTTATACCTAAAATCTTGTTTAACAAATATGGAAGAGACTTGAAAAGTGCTCTGAGAAGTGACAGAATCTCTTTGCTATACCTATCAACCTGGTAATTGTTTTTGAATGGGAAGTTCTGTGTGACTAAAATATGAAAAGACAAATACAGGTAAATTGCTGGTAATTTACAGCTCCCTTTGCAGATTTAAGACTTTCCACTGATAAATTTTCAGCTGACTGATTTGAATATATAACTTGCCTGCTGCAGCTTTTGGAAATCCAGTTACCTACCTAGGCAATTATGAAGCTGACATTTACGGTATGTGCAATTATGGAATATACAGTGTCACTGCTTTCAAATGTCACCTCTTTGCTACTGTTCTTATCTTGCAGAACGTGTCCTCGCCTCCCTTGAGAGCTGTGATCTTATTCAACTAATACCAATGAACACTGGCAAAATATTTACAAAAGCAATTAGCTCTTCTGAGTGTCTAATTTGACATCTTCAAAGGGTCACGTGATAAGGTCCACCTTGTCTCAGGGTAGTACTTAAAATTTTTACTCTGAAGAAAGCTTGGGTTCTCCTTTTTGTCTGCATTATGTTCAGATATGATGCTATATGATAAGACACAGGGTGAAGGATATGCATGCAACCTCACTCATGAGAGTCGATAATGGAAATCTCACAAGACTTTAATAAAATAGAGACTTTTTATAGGATTATAATTCCTCCTCATCTTTCTAAATACAGGTTGCCAGTGTGTTTAGCTTATACTAAGGGCAAGATAGCATTTTTTTCTTTCTAAATCAGTATTTTCACAGTAATAATACGCAATTACTACTAATTTGAAGTACCCTTTTCCACTCTTGAGAGTCTCCAACCATTTTTCAGCATTTGGCACTTTAAAATAAATAAATGTTTAAATAAATGAGTGGTTTATACCTCTCCATGTCAGTCTTTATTTCAAAGAACCTTTTGTTAGAAAAGGCCCCCCCCTAAAAAAATTCTCATTTTTCATTCTAAACTCTTCTTGCTGGCTGCCATCCTTTCTGAGTAGGACATTTTCTTCACTCTAACATTAAATTATGAGTGTGAGAGACTACTGAAAACTCTGCATCAAAATTAAGCTTTTTCCTAGATATTTTGGAATTAAATTCTTCAGGGATATTTTTGTGATGATATGTGTTTTCAACTGTGGCAATGCAGAAATACTTCTAATGACAGAAATAAAAATGTGTAAATTCACTTTCCTTGTCTGGATGTTATTTTTTCTTTCCACACATGCAAAATTACCTTTTATGGTCAGTTCCTTTGAACTCTGCAGTATGCTCTAGGAAAAAAACTATTATAAACAGTGTAGATGGTTCCAGGGGAATTATTTCTGTTAGAATAAGCAGCAATTTTACTTGACCTATGAAGTCAATATTGAAGTGAAAGTTTGGTCTTAAAATGGCAACATCTGAGAACCATTTTTAATAGAAATCCTATTAAATGTTTTCCTTTCATAACAGTGCCTACAGTTATTCCATGTCTTCTACTGAGAAAACTTGTCTATTGAGTAAAACTTCACAAAGCTTAACAAAAATTTCCTCCACCAGAAGTACTGATGTTTTGTGATCACATGGCTAAACATGCACAGTGCCTTGAAAGCAGTATCTACTGTGAAGGACTGCTAATGCTCAAGAGGGTGCCTTTACTGCTAACATGTTCTGGGGAAAAAGTATCTTCATGGGTAGCTTCTTCACTATTAGGTACTTACCAATGTTCACTACATACAGTTGAGGAAAAGACAAGCACATACACAGAATTAAGGAAAAATTAGGTTGAAATGCCAACCATAGCTTGCTGTCACATGCAATGATGAAATAGAAATGACCTCTATGTGGTCACACAGTTTCAAGAACTAAGATGAGCTTGAGCTCACTGTCAGCTTTGCTTGTCAAAAATAAGGTAGCAGAGACATTAATATGACTATCAGATGACAGTTCTATTATAAATATGAGATGAAAAGAACCGAACACACATGAAAAAAGGGTTTCCTTATGCATAATTGGGAGAGAATGACTTTACTATATAAGGGTTTTATTTAACAGAAGTCTTTAAAATGCTTCAGACTAGATGTGACATGAAAATTATTCTATTGTGTATAGATTTACTGAACAAAAAGCTATAATAATTACAACCATCTCTTACAATGGAAGTTTGATCTCAATATAGAAACAAGACCTTTTTGTCACCTTTAGAAATGTTGTCCACAATGCAATTACTGATTGTGACGGAAAGATTTCTTTCAACCTCTGCAGTTTGAAAAAGCAATCTGTATTTTTTTGCTTGCATTTTATTATAGCTTTTCTTTACTCACAGCATTTTTAATATGGTCAACTTGTAAAGATAAACTCTTTCTGCAACACATTTGAGGTATGTGTTTATATGCAATCAAAGCTGCATCTCAAATTTGTATTCATGCAATTCAGGTAGCATTAGCTTGGCTAATGCTACAGCAAATAAATGCGTAGCCATAGCAGCAGAGAACTTGATGCAGGCTGCAAAACCTGACCAAAAACTTAGTGAATAATGCAGCTTTCTGTGCTGCAGTGGGCTCTGCCCTGCCTTGGATATGCTGCTCCATGTATCTGGACTTCCGTAGCTTGAAGTAAACATACAAGCTACAAATATGCCTTGACTCTTGCTGTAAATAACTGAAAAACTCAGATCAGCCATAGCTATTAGCTGCTTGAAATGATCCTCTAATGTGCAAAATCCTGATTGCTGAAAATTTCGTGCTTTCTTCTGCTTCCTAAATAAAATAAAAGAGCTCCTCTGTTAGATGCTATTGAATCCTAAGCACACCACTAAAACTATACCAATACTTTGCTTGTGTCAAACAGTGCTCTGAATTGGAATTACAGCAAAGGCATGTACCAAAATATTTACTGCAGTCCATGGTCCTTTGCAGTTAAAGCAAACTGTAACATTAACACATAGTTTTGCACATACATGTAATTCAGTAGGTAATTTAAAAATAAAAACCACTATGAATGGGAATAAAATATACCAATCGTATCTATATCCACTAAAATCTAGCATATAGTACTTGCATTCTTAAGGCATTAAAACATTTCCAAGACTTAGCAATTCTCAATGTATATTACTTCTGTTAGTTATGTAGCAGGAATTTTTCTCCACAAGAAATATTGTGACTTGATGGGCCTTGTCACAAGCATTAAAAATACAACTGGTAATTCTGGTCACAAAAATAGAGCAGATTCAAACTTGACAAAACCTACATATCACAGAATCACAAAGTTGGAAGAGCCTTTCAAGATCATTTAGTCCAACCCATGCCCTAACACCTCAGCTAAACCATAGCACCAAGTGCCACATCCAATCCTTTTTTAAACACATGTTTTTTTAAACACATATCAGGTTAGAAAGAGGCAATCTGTTCAAAAACAGAAGAAAGCAGTAGGATTGAAAATAAAATAACACACATTTGGCAACCATGGAATGTAGCATGAGAACAAGCACTCTTTTTTAACTAGAAGTACCAGCTGAACACTACCGGAGATTTCAGGGAAGCTCAACAGATCACTAAGAGAAAAACAGCCCACACATTAGCCAGTATTTCACTAAATTCATTGTTGCTCTTTTTTTTTCCTTAAGTGGTCTATTTAGTTAAAGGAAACAATTCCAGTTCCCAGTTCTAGACCTGAGCAGTGTTGGCTTGCTCCTCTGTATTGTTTAGTTTTACAGGGTTTGGCTAACCCTGAAAAGCAAATGCTAGTTTGATACCTTGTGTAGCATTGTACTGAGGGTGACAATGGCAATGGTTAGTAAAATTTCCCTCCTGCTTCCATTTATATGACAGCTACGGAGAAAGTGTGCATTCAGGCTGTATTTCTCTCCCTTGTCATGCCCCATGAGACATAGAACCAGTTTCCTGTCCTGTGTTTGTGTGGGATAGAGTTAATTCCCTTCCTAGTAGCTGGTACAGTGCTCTGTTTTGAACTGAGTCTATGAAGAATGTTGATAACATATCAATGTTTTAGTTGTTGCTCAGCAGCTACCCTAAGTCAAGAATTTTCAGGTTCCCATGGGATGTTCACATGCTCTGCATGTGCCCGGCTCAGTGGGCACAGGCACAATAAACTGGGGGGGAGCATAGCTGGGACAGCTGGCCTGAACTGGACAAAGGGATTCTCCATTCCACATGACATCAGGCTCAGCATGCAAACTGAGGAAGTTGGTCAGGAGATGTTGATTGCTAGGAAGAGGCTGGCTTAGCATTGGCCCATAGTGGTGAGCAATTGTATTGTCTATCACTTGTTCTCTTGTGTTTCATTCCTCTCCCTCCCTCTACTTTTTACTCTTCCTCCCTATTATTATTATTATTAGTAGTAGTAGTAGTAGTAGTCTTATTATTATTCTATTTCAATTATTACACTGTTCTTTTCTCAACCCATGAGATTTACCTATTTCCATCCCACCAGGGAAGACGGAGCATGTGGCTGCGAGGCACTTCATTGCCAGCTTGGGGTTATAACACTATTTATGCTTGGATCTGATTTGGTTTCCACTTTTTTAAGAGAAATATCTTTAATCAGGAAGATGAAACTAGACTTTTCTAAATTTGGTTGGTTGTGTTTTGAAACAGAAGAGATTAGTTAGAACTTGATGGCACCTGCCCAACAGAGATTACTCCATTCTAAAGGATTCAGGACAGCCATTTCAAGTCATGGCTTGTAATTCTTTTTGACTGTATGATGCATCCTAGGTATGAATCTGCAGTGTGCATTAATAGAATATATCTACTATAAATGAATCTGTCAGTCTCAGCAGAATAAACAGTAACCAAACCAGTAACCAGTCAACTCAAACAGCCAAAACCAGTACAGAAGCAAACATGGAAAGTGCTTGAATTGCTACTTAAGGACTTTCAGCAACCTCCACATATTTTAGCTTTACAGTAAGACAGTGGGTTTTTTTCCTATGATATAAAATTTGGCATCCATTTGAAGTTTTAGGCTGGAAAAAAATAGCAAATTAGGAACAACCAAGCCAATACTTCTGTCTAATAACATATCCCAGTTTTTCTGAAGTCACAGACTTCTTGCTTGTATGGTATATACATAATAGACCATTGTATAGAGCATTTATCACTTATACACATATAGATAAAAAGAACTGGCTATTGAATGTGTATGTATATATCAGATATCAAGCGCAAGAAAAAAATGATACAGGGTGTTGTATTGCATTTAGCTGGTGGTGGGAGAAATGTTACTGGGTCACGTCGATGGTGTATCCCCCCCTTCCTACCACATGGTCTCTTCCCCAGGTATCCCTTTCCATACCCTCCTGTGTCTGTGGTCTGTCCCACGGGTGGCCCCTCCCCATTGGCATCCCATTGGCCACGGTCCTCTTTCCCCGCCCCCCTTCCCCTGGGCACAAAACCCCACTGCAAGGGGGCCACGCCCTCTTTCCTGCCTAGATGGTACCATCGCAGGAGTATCCGGTCTCAAGCAAATAAACGGATCCATGCATCCACGTGGGGAAGAGTGCTTCTCATCTTTTATCCTTTGTCTATGCTAAGTCCGTGCTGGGCTTGTGGTCGGGCTGGCCGGGTTGGACTCATATAAAGCCCAGAGGAACCACAGATTAGCAACAGAGAACAATACTGACATACATTGTTGAACCCAGAAAATGAAAGAAACTTTATCATTATAATTCCTATCTTGACTGACCACATTAACTCTTTTAAGGTTGCCATTATTATTATTATCCAAAATTGATTTTGACACTCAAGAGTCTAGCATTCATTCTAGTGAATGAATAGAGCACCAGGTTTGGTGCTCTATTTGGCTCAAGATGGTAAGATGTAACACATAGACATTGTGACAAGTGTCAACAAATCAAAAACATGCTCATGAATTCCTTAAAATCAAGCTCAGATATGTACTAGACTGTTTCTCAACCAACAAGACAAGCGAAAGAAACATTGAATTAATTTTAAAATGTCTTAGAATGAGACTTTCACAAAATGCTCTATGGAAAAACTGACTTTGGTAAAAACAACAAAAGATCCAAGAGTTTACTTTTACTCTTCTTTCCAAATTAGATATCTGAACTTCAAACTTTAGCACCAAATTATATCCATCTGATGTACAAATCCATTCATGGTTTAGACTAAGATTTTTCAGCATTAAAATTTGGGTAAGTGTAAGTGGGTTTTTTTTGTTGTTTTGTTTTTTAATCTGAAACATGGCCATAATGTTTGACCAAAGGCAGTTAAGTTTGAAAACTGGAAGCTACAAGTCTGTCTACAGACAGCTACCTAGATGAAATGTGCTGATAAGAACAGTAAGAGCAGTATCCAAAAAGAGTAGTATCCAATATGAATGCTCTTACAAGCAGAACCACTTACAGGATAAATTCAGATGTGCTCTATAGTCATTACTTAAATATCAATATGTTATGTCCTAGACAAGTAACTGTCAAATAGACTTGATTTCTCTTTGATCCAATTTCTGTAATTATTGACAAACTGTCTTTTCAGCTCTATTTTCTTCAATTTTGTTTTTATTTGCCAAATTGAACAGGTTTGGGTTTTTTTTTTGCTACACTCACTTAGAGAAATAAACACTTACACATGAGGTAAAATTAATATAATCAGTTTTATGACATCTGCTTCATAAACCCCACAGTGCATTTAAATATAAAAAAATAGTTCAATCTGCTTTAAAAACTAAGAAAGATCATTTCTTCCCCATTATTCAACTTTCTCTTTAACAGAAGGACTACAGATATAAACTTTTTCCTGAGACCATTAGTCATGAGTAACTGAGTCACTCTGGACTCCTCAAACTTAAGTAAAACACAGCCAATATAGCAAAATTCTGTAGACTGACTATCTAACAAAGCTAACAGGGACCCACACCTGCACTGTAACTTGCAAGAACAAGTCCTACTGATAGCAAGATAGTTCAGCAGTTTACAAATAAATAGTTACTATAACCTTGTTGAGTCAACACTCCTTTTGAATTAATACTAATAAACAATAGCTTAAACCATTCCAGCTATAGGACCATGAAAACCAAGACAAAGAAACACAGAATGAATGCCAAAAGTTCTCAGATTCAGTATAATAGGCACTTAGTAACTAACACTTGAAACATTACACAATCTCTGCTTTCTATTACAATCCCATAAACCCTAAAAAACTTGCATAATGATTCTTAAGGATTTTAAAAGTACTACAATTTAAAAATATAATCAAAATTTACATAAATAAAAATCCCACAAAAGATAGAAGAGCTTTGCAGAGGAATCAGTAAGTATAGTTTCAGGTTGTAATATTCAGATGATTCTTAAAAAGCAAGTTCCAATATGGTTTAGTACTCCACTAATGTACAAAACTGAAAAAAATCACAGCAGTCTTGAAAGCACAGATCAACTACATAAGCTAAGCTAAAAAGCACATGCAATTCATGAATATGGTTCATTACCATGGTTACAAGCTTTCAGCACAGGCCGCTGTGTGGTTGGACTGAGATTTTGTGGTGTGTCTGCAAAAGCAAAGAAACAATGGAAATAAAACACCTCTTTGAAAGCTACCAGAGTATTACAACATGACAAAGCAGAAGTTTAGGAATTTAAGAATTACGAGTTAGGTATTTCTTGGAATAAATGACAGTTATATACCAGAGAAATAATTTGACTCAGACTCACTTATGGAGCAAGATAACTGTCACTTCCCCCATATAACTATTAAGCCTAAAAAGTTAAAGTACATTTGGATGTATTGAAAAGTCTTGTCATAATGATCTGGCTATAATAAGTTCAGTACATTAATTTCCAGTCTTATTGACATAAGCAACAGTCTAAACATCCCTGAAAATTCATTGTACTAACGAATTAAATCTGACAGTATCTAAATTCTAGAGCACTGGACCTAAATGCTTTTAAATTTCTCTGGAAAATAAAATATAAAATAGAATATTCACCTCTGGACCTTGGTGTCCTTTTCCTTCGGTCTCGAAAAGCCGCACCTGACTGCAAGGCCTCCAACAGGCTATCCATCACTCCAGTCTCCTCACCTTCTGTAAAGGAAAAAGAAAGAACCCTCTTGGTTACCATAGCAATATCAAAGCACAAAGAATAACATCAACAAAAACCAGTAATAAGGGATACCAATATTATTATTAAAACAATTCATTTCAAACTTTGACCAGTTCTTTAATATTTACGAATTGCTCTCTTGCAATTAACTACAACAGATTTGGTTTTCTAGAGACTGAACTAGATCAAATTCTATTCCACTCATTTCACATTCCTCTTTCTCTATATGGAGAGTCAAGCATAGTTTTAAGCGAAATGTCATTTAACTCATATTTTCATTTCAGTACCCTTCTACAACTGCAAATAATCAGTCTCACGTCAGCTTTTGAGAGCTGTCCTTTATATGATTTGTTACATTTGACAAAAGACCATTCTGTTATTGTGATAAAAAGTTAAAATTGTTTCTCAGCAGGGAGCAGAGCGAACAGTTTTGGACTGGATAGGATATAGTGATATCCACAGGTAGCTTTAATCAAAAGCCATTTTCCGTTCACATTTAATAACCTCTGGCCAATAATAAATAATTGATGTAGTTCAGGAAAATTCTACTTGTCAAATTATATGCTTATAATGCCTAATAATATACACAGGTGCACAATAACCCCCAAAAGAATTATGAATGTTACACTGAGATAGCAACCAAATGCAAGTATTAAACACTCTCCTTTTACTTCCATTAACAAACACATCAGAAAGTGTTCTATTTTTTAACCTTGTTACCCCATTGTATGTATACATGGGAGGACAAAGAACAGAACACTGGGATTAACTATACAACAAAAAAATCTCCATGGAGGAATAAAGAATTCCCATGGTAGAAATCTCATTATACCCCACTGGGCAAAACTCCCTAGGTCAACACACCTCTTGGATAGAGTCAGCAGTTATTGCTAACAGTGAATATGCAAATCAGGATCTAAACCACCTGGTGCATATAACAAGATACTAAATACAGGGGGACAATCACTGCCCTGGTCCTGCTGGCCATGCTATTGCTGACACAAGCCAGGGTACCAGTAGCCTTTCTGGCCACCTGAGCACATACTGGCTCACTTTCAGCTGCTGTCAATCAACACCCCCAGGGCCTTTTCCACTGGGCAGTTTTCCAGCTACTCCATCCCCAGCATGCAGCGCTGCAGGGGATTGCTGTGACCTACATCCAGGACCCACCAGTTGGCTTTGTTGAACCTCATGCAACTGGCCTCAGCCCACTGATCCAGTTTGTTCAGATCCTTCTGCAGAGCCTTTCTGTCCTCCAGCAACACTTGTCACCCAGCTTGGTGTCATCTGCAAACTGACTGAGGGGGCATTCAATTCCCTCATCCAGATTACTGACAAAATACTAAACAGGACAGGGCCCAACACTGAGCCCTGTGGAGGGCTACTCATGGCCAGCCATCAGCTGCATGTAACTCTACTCACCACCACTCTCTGGGCTCAGCCATCCAGCCAGCTTTTTATCCAGGAAACAGTAACCCTTAGTTCTTCTCCTTTCTCTATACTCTGCACTACCAGACTAGTTTTCAACCTTAGACAAAAGTGCTACATACAAAACCAAGTAAGTGAAAATTAGCAAATAAATAATAATTTTGCCTAACATTTATATTCATGGCAGGTATAGAATAAACATGAAGACTGAAATATAGAATGTTTTTTATTTTTCTTTGTGTTTGCTATAACATGCTTTATTTATTACACTGGAGTTTGCTCTCTTACAACTAATGGACTATCACACCAATTAGTATGGCTTGGAATACACCTTATAAAAAATCACTCAGACTATGTCTTTGGCTTCCTATTTGTTTGTTCAGATTTGGATTTTGTTTTTGTTTTGTTTTGTTTTGGGGTTGGTTTTTGTAGTGTCTTTTTCTCTTGTTGGTTTGGTAGGGGTTTTTTGTTACTTGTTTAACTTCCTCCATCTGATGTCATGCAAGTCTATAAAATACTAATGTCTAGAATGAATATAGTCAGTGAATAGTTTCAAACCAACATGATGCCTGAAGAAATTTTGAGCCAAGATATTAGTTACATTAACAAACATGAAAAACATGAATGCTGGAGGAAAGCTTATAAGCATTTTAGGTAATTCAAACAATACTGAATAGTATCACAGTCACCAAAATGATACCGTTCATGTCTATGGAAAAGAGTTCATAAGTTTTATTTTAGGAAATAGGAATAACAGAAGAAAAATTTCAATGCTATTTCAGCATGTCATCTGTTTCCTCTTAAGCCTGTCCAAGACTACTACAGATTTCATAGTAATTTCATAAACTTAACAATTTTCAGTATAAAAAACATGATTACTATAAAAGGCTAATCAAATAAATTTTTAAAAAAGAAGATTTAAAATAATGCAACAGAAATATTGCAAACCCACAACTTCTTGGAGTAAAGCTGTAACATTTACATGCACCATCTGTTTTCACACTTATCTGAAATATTCTGGTAGTCACAAAGTGGATTATAGATTAGTGCTTCCATTGACATGCAAAACAGTATTAGAAGAATAAATTGTAGAAGACTGAAACTTGAATGAAAAAACTCATCTAATAGTTGCTCTGTATACATGGATGTATTGAAACAAGCTAACCACTGCAAATAAAAGCACATACCTAACAATCTCTGTACCCAAAACATGTAGAAAGCATGGTTTTCAAGCTTGTACAACTTCAGTAGGCTCCAAATTCTGGTTTCTGGTACCTACATCAGCAGCTGACTGTGACAACTGCTGCTAAGTTATGCAGGTAACTATCAGTGCCCACACTATTAATAATGTTGTCCAAGTGCCTATGATGGGAAGATTAAGAAATGAGAGTCTACTATGCAGTATGTGAGAAATCTTTTAAATTACCTTGGGAGAGCTGTATACAACATTGCTACCATGCCAGTACAAGAGTCACAAATACTGTTCGATATAAACACTTCCTAAGGGGCCTTTAAATCGGCTTTCACAAGCTGCTGCAGATGACTGGCACCAGTCCCAACTGGCTTCCTAATTAGTCAAGTGTATCAATCTTTTGACACCATAGAACTAGGAATTCTGGTTGGCTTGCAGATAGTTACATAGTCCACAGTAATTCCTTTGAGAAAGATATCCTTTTATGATTTAAATGATCTCTTTTCCCTCAACTGCAGAATAGAAGATTTAAACACTTTTTAATATCATACCTAATTAAAACTCATACAACTGTCTTTTAAATACCATCTAAAGGAGAAGTAAACTTCCCAAAGTAGCCAGTGAGTCTTGCCCTTGACATTTCAGTGCCAAGTCAGACATAAACTACCTAATTTCATAATTACATCTTTAAAAATGTTAAGAATATTAAAGACCCTTCTCTTCTAGTGCAGTGAGTATCATTAGCTTTACATGTGCACCTATAA
Source organism: Geospiza fortis (assembly GCF_000277835.1). NCBI lineage: Eukaryota > Metazoa > Chordata > Aves > Passeriformes > Thraupidae > Geospiza > Geospiza fortis. The sequence continues at coordinate 1,746,354 of NW_005054418.1, read as the reverse complement.
TGTCTTATAATGAGAGCAACAGATACTGCAGTTAGTAGTGACACGTGCATTTCATGTACTTATAAAGAACAAATTATATATACCATAATTCCAGGAGCAGTAGTCCACTGACATGATAGAATCACAAATACCATTAGCAATGTGGTTTTAAAATAAGAGTATTGTAACAATATTATTTTGGACAAAAATGCTTTATTTTTACAGTTCCCTGAACCTGTCCAATATAAAATAAACACAGAACACCAGGACTCCAAAAGTTCATTTTACCAGGAGAAAACATAATAATATGCCTGTTTCCTTTTTCACAGAATCAAATCTTTATTCAGCTACTCTTCTCACAAAGGAAAATACCAAGAAGTTTCAGAAAAGCAAACCATGGATTCTTTAGCAAGGTTACTGTTGATGTTGCTTACTCAAGCTGTACACTTACAAGATTTAGCTACAGGAAGCTTGACTATCATCTTCCACCTGTCCTTATTTATGGCATTGCAACTATGTGCAGCTTTTTGTTATACTGGAGATAATGAAAAGGACCAGCTCCTAAAGATAAACACTAAGTTTTGTGTGAAACTAAAAGCACACAACTTGGACAAATACTTACATTAAAAAGAGACCCTACAGATTCCATAACGGTTACAGAAGGAAAAGGATGCAAAACCTCAAGGGTTATTCCTGAAGTTAGCTGGATAGCCAAGTTTAATTATCTTTGTTTCATCTTTGACATAACTTCCTGGCAAGCACTCAAGACTTCATATACATTAACAACAAACTTGGAGTGCTGAGGGTATTGGATTTGTTTTCCTCATCTTAAGAAGTAAATCCTCTCAATTCAGCAAATACCAGAATTGATGCTTTTTTACTCTTGTTTGCTAGAATACACACTGTTTTTCTTCTTTCTCTTCAGCTCAGGACATAATTCAAGTTAGACATACTTCACCCAGTTTTTGACTGACTAAAATATAAGCCCTTCACAGCCTACTTCAAGGTTTAGCTCCCTCTTGGTCTTGTGCATTTACATACAAAAAAATTCAGAGGCAAATGATTGCCAGGCTTGGGACAGTGACAGCTGAGATGTTTCCAGACTATTTGCACAAGGAAGGAAAAAAGAAAGTTATATCTCTTAACTTTGTTATTGTTGTACCTGTACTTTAAAGACATACTGAAAAGTCCTTTATATTTGCTTTTACAAGGTAAAGACTGATTTTGATTAGTGGAGGCTACAAAGCATTACTCAGCTGACTAAAGGCCTCCATCTAAATTTGAAGTAACGTTCTCTGAACAAAATCACAAGAGGAAAACTTTAGGCATGCGTCATTTTGAATGACAGGCTCCAGGAAGTAGAACAGCAGATCACAGAGAGAAAGATAATTGAAGCCATCAGTGCAGCAGTGGGCTCCAATGTTTTGGATGTGGGGGTCCATCTTTTCAGTCTTAGAGTGTAAGGCAGCCAGATTCTGTGCAGTGTTCATAGTGCTGATGTGAACAATTTCTAGATCTTTCAGCCATGTATATGATCAGGGCAGAAGACTTTTTGAAGGCTGTTACATTGTAAACATAAACATACAAAGCAACCTTAATGCTTCAATGTAACATTGAAACATTTTGGTTGTCATTTAAAAATGACTACCTCAACTCTGAGCCTTCATTCCAGTGAAATTCAGATACAATTTTACAAAGGATTTGTGGGTGGATGATAAGAACAACTTTGTCAAGAAAATGCACAGGATATGTAGACTTCAACTTGAACTTTTTATAAGGCTTTGATTTTTTTCTGGTAAAGCCATAGCAGCAATCAGATAACCTTCACTGACAGGTGAGTTAAGGAATACATGACTATCAGTCTGACTTTCAATAACAGTGCACAAACTAGAGCCATGACCCAGAACACAGGGATTCCTTTGACACTGCTAAAATTTTGGAAGAACCTTGTTTTCTTACTGTTTCTTCTTACTGTTTTCTTCTTACAGTAAGAAAAAGAAAATTTCCAGTGTACAGTTAAAAGCAGAAACAGGTGCCAAGTGTGCCTTGAATGGACTGGCTGAAAGGACAGCTCCTTTTAGATTTAGAAGTATTAAATGAAACTTAAGAAAAGTATCACTATTTGCAGTGACTTCAGGCAAAGGACACATAACAGCCCTTCCAAAAGCAAAACACATGCACATACCTCACATTTCAAATCAACACTCTAGTCCAGTATCAGAAGAGTTACATTTCTTACTTATGTCCAACACAAAGTAGAAAGCCTTTGATAGTGCTTCAGAGCCCTTGGCAAGTATAATCTAAAAAGGTATGATTTCTCCTAATGACTGATGAACCCATTCCATAAATCTAGCTGAGAAGAGTGGGTTTCATGCCATCTTGTTGGCTCTTGATAAACTGGTCCGTTGTTGAGCTGTCCTAGAGTGCTTTTATGGTTTAGAAATAGATACACTTTGACTCTAATCATAATAACAAAGAGGGCTCCAAGCTCCAGAGAGCTTAAAACAAATTCAAAATAAACTCCACCCTTCATGAACCCTGAAAGACAACTGTCCCTTTCAAATCAGCTGTTGAAATTAAGGTTGATACTTACACAAATTTAACTTAAGATTGCTCATATGACAAAAGCAAAAGGTAAGCTGTGACAAGAGGTGGTTCTTTACCACAGAGATACAAAAATAGTTCAGTGGTGTAAGGTACAAATTCTTGCATCTCAGTTGGATCGCAATTCCCCATTTAAGTAATGGGACTGAGAGTGAAATCATCTTAATATTGAGCTTTTTAATAAAAATGTCAATATTTCTGATGTTCATTGCGAGTCTGTAAGTCCTTTCTATGACAACAGAAAAAAGCCACTGTAAACTCACACTGAGTTTTCCACAGAGATTATCCCGTTTTATCTACATTGGAGCCAGATACAGTAGAATGACTCTCAAAGTGAGTGTTTCTAAGAGACAACTAAGTAAACTGGACTTACAAAAGAATTAACAGAAAGTTAAGCCTTTGAAATTGTGTACCCCAGGACTTAATACTGAGGATAGTATTTATTACATCTTTGTTCATGACCCAAATGATGGAAGAGAGTGCAGTCTAATCAAGTTTGCATATTGTGGAAAATTCAAAATAATGGCTGACCCATTCAGAAGAACCTTGAAAAGCTTGACACATAAACATCCTAATGAACTCCAACAAAAGACCTGTATGTGATGAGGTGAAACCTCATCCAGGAGCACTGATGGGGGGCTAACTGGCTGAAAATCATCTTTAAAAAAAATATTTGGGGACTCTGGTGAACAACATACTGATCATGGGTATTGTGGCTCTGTGGCAAAGATGACCAAAGAAAAGCGTTGCCAGCAGGTCACAAGAGGGCATCCTCCCCTCTTCTCACCACTGGTGAGACACATCTGCAGTGTTGAGTCCAGCTCTGGCACCCCTGTACAAGGGAGACACAAACATATCCAAGCAAAGTCAAGGGCCACGAAGATGCTAAAGGGATTAGACCATCTCTCATATGAGAACACACTGAGAGAGCTAGGGCTGTTCAGCCTGAAAGGAGGAGGCTAAGAGGGATCTTAATATATATAATCACCTGTGGGGAACAGTGTGGGGTGCAAAGGGGACTGCATCAGAGTCATCTTAGAGATGCCAGAGAAAAGAGTAGGCAATAAGCACAAACTGATTACAAAGAGGTTACCTTTTCACAAAGTCCACTGAATTTTGCATACACACCTACTCTCTCACCAACTCAACAATACAGGATAGTCTAGAAATGCATTTTATATTGCATTACCTGCTAATGTTTTTAAAAGCCATTTAAAAGACTCAATCTTTTTATAGCCCTTTTCCTATTCGCTTTGGATGCTGTGCCTTTTAGTGGGGAAAAAAGCCTGCTAAATTGAGAACAATGCTAAGTTTCTTTTAGTTTTATTTAACCACTTATAACCCAAAACAGATCAGCACTCAGATTATCTACGGCTATGACTTGAAGGGACAGCTAATAGCAAAGAACTATTGTTTACATATGAAGAAGTCAGTCAACATGTTTTACTATTATGGAGTTTCCCATTTTCTTTACACATGACAACTCCAATGACACTGACAAGAATACAAGCAATCTGCTTTCCAGAATAGCCAAAAACTGGTATTTTCACTAGTTTTGTTTCACAGGGGGAAAAAAATACAAACATCTATTATTGAGATGGATCTATTACAATTTCATTTAGAAAGCAAGAAGAACAACTATGGGAGCATTATTAATTGAACATAGCTTCCTAAAAGAATATATGGATCTGGATATAATACACCTTACATCTTATCTCTTGGTTACTGTGTGCCTCTGAAGAAGCTTATTGAGCCCAGTACTGTTTCCATTTAAATTTATAAACAGGCAATAAGTTAGAAAATATACACATTGATTGCTCATACTGAAAGTTGTGCTACAGAGATGAGGGGCTCAAGAAAATTTTCAGGTTAAACATTTTTTCATGGGTGGAGCGATAAAGTTCAGACTGGACTGAGTGACTGAGCTTACTCTAAGGAAAACTTCTGGGTAGCTTTGGGTGGGAAAGACCCTTTGGTCTTGGGTTGGGTAGGTGTAAATGCCTAAGAATATCCAGAAAAATCAGAGCAACAGCCCACCTACCCCTGCATCCTTTGTGCACTAGTATCCAATAGCAAACAATTATACAAAGGACAGGATAAATATATAATTACATTTCTAGAATGGTCTCTTGGTCTCCAGCTGTTCATGATTCAAAGACTTTGTATTTGAATTTAGTAGTCTTCAATAGAGAGAAGCTGCCAGAGGAATCAAGTCACTTTTGTCAGCAAGCTTCAGAGGAAGAATATTTTGGTATCCAATAACAAGGCTATACTTCTGTACAGCCATTGAGGTATTGCTGAGTGAAGATAAGCGTCCTAGCAAACAGCATAGTAATAGAAGCAGCAGCAGACTCAGTTTGAAGAAGAGTCAGAGACATGACCTTCCCATCAGCTAGCTTTCCAACAATTACAGAGCAGGTTCTTGGCTCTTTTACAACCTTGAACTGAGGAAAGTAAAAATAAAGCATATCCTCCAATGCTTTGGTAAGGATATTTATTCCTCCCTTCCTCTGCAACTTGAGAAAAGAAACTTTTGATGATACAGAAAAAAACCTGAAAGAATAAAAGCATCATATAGCAGGAGTGAGACTCTAGAGGACTAGGATGTCTACCTCCTTACAGAGGAGATGTGACGTAGTATTTGGATTAGGAAATGCCTACTCAAATCAAAACCTACTATCTGTACAAACATTAGAGCTGTTAGAGCTCTTAATACCAAAGACGTTTCCAGAGATTGTAATTGTTTTTCATGGTAATGCCATTTTAAGTTAGCAGCATTGTTTTCACGTTTGTTGAGAAATTTTACTGCTATAACATAAATGGCAAGCCTTATGAGAATATTCATCTACAGACATTTCTTTATTGACTCTTAATGTTTTCAACAGTTCTGTTTGTTCTAATTATTTTTCTCTCTTCCAAATACATCTGTTATTTATTTTCCCTTGGGCTTTGTGTAAACCTCAGTTTCACAAATGCTTTTCAGCTGCTATCTCCACAGTTTCACAAATGCTTTTCAGCTGCTATCTCCACAGATTCCACTTCTAAGTAAAATTTTCAGAAGGAAAATAAATGTTTCTTCTAAACAACATGCTCTTTTGGAGCTTCTACATAGTACAAATTAACAGCAGTTGCTGCATTCTGAGCCCATGGGCTGCAAATAAGTGCATGAACCTCCATGTTCCAGAAGACTTAACACCTTTGACATCTTGTTAGAGCACAGCCTGTGACTCTTAGTTGTTGATTAGATTAATATTTGTTCAGATCAGCTCTACTTTTTTGCACTAAAAACATCAAATTCTGTGAACATATAAGGTTTTGCTGTATCTCATCTTTTGCAGTGGCTTCTGCAGATGTTTTACATCAAATGTATCACATTGAGTGTGTTAGATTTTTTTTTATTAAACATACCTGTATTTTATCATTCTCTGGAACCTTTTTCAAGCATGGATGTGCCCATTATTCTTGAGGGAACATGTGGATGTTCTTGGTAATTTACCCAGATTTATACTTTACTGTCAAAACAATGCAATTGTAGCTGAAAAATAACCTCCATACTTAGGGAAGTATCAAGTGATATCTCCTTTCTGGTGGATTTGTGGTCAACGTCTGTCACATCTCCTTCCTCACATGTATGACTTTTTTTTTTTTTTTGTAAACAGACATTATGCAAAAAATTAGATCTACTCTCCCAAATTGGCCAACTTTCCAGTAAATATTAACATGAGTAAATACTGAGTAAGCAACTCTGAAAGGTCTCAGAGTTCTTTTTGCTTCTGCCACTGTAATTTAACATAAGAGGAAGAGCTTACACTCCCTCACAGTTATGGAAAGGAGTTATTTCCCACTGGCTTCCTAATAAAAGTGATTCTTAAGAATGAATTCAAATAACAGAAAATGACCTCAGGAATCCTCTTGGTGAAGAGGGCCCAATTTGAGGATAAGTGGAGGCAATCAGGGAACAAGAGGAAAAAGTTACTAGCACCAGGGAGGAAACAACTTGAGTGAAGCACTTGTAATTCCAAAAGGGGAAACTACCTGGAGAAAATAACTTCCACAAAATGCTTGTTGGATATTAGGAATTCTTCATATATATCATTGTCAGATCTTCTATCCCCTTTACAACTAAATTTAGTAATTTAGTTGAATGAAACATACTCCTAAATTCCCAAAAGCTAATATATATACTATTGTCCAAAATCTGTATTTTTTTCAGGACATTATTCCAGCAGACATTTTGAAAAAACAAATTGCCAACATATGTTAGAAACTAATGATGTCATTTCAATGACTTTTACAGTCCTTCATTCCCTTCATTCCTCCCAAGAGGAAAGGAGTACTCTTGAGAAGTATTGAATCTCTTACTCCAGTGAGAACAAATTAATAAAATGGAAGCCTTATGAACTTGAGCTAAGCAGGTAAAGTAGGGTCTTTGACGGTACCTACTAATATAAACAGCTTTGGGGATTTTTAATTTATTTTAAAGGCAAGCATTTTATCTGTTGGAATCTGAACTTTAATTACCTAATTACATTTACTTCTTTCATTTTTTAAACTATCAGTACTGGCATTCATGGTGTCCTTTAGTTTTGCACAACACTGCAGAACTAATAAAAATATTCATATTGCTCAACTTAGCAGACAATAATAAAGCAGTAAATATTTGAAGAACCAAAGCCTAAAACGCTCTTAGCAAGTTTGTGAGACAGGAATGTGTTTTGTTTTTATTTTTTTTCCAAAACAAGATAAACAATATAAAACCTCTGCAAAAATAAATGCTGCAAAATTGACTGCAAATAAGGTCATAACTGTTTAAATGAACTAAAACTTATTTAAAACTAGATAATTATGATAAAAATGAAACTGAATAACACAACTGAGAACAAACTAATATGCTATATTGGAAATCAGATATTCCATTTTGGCATTACTTCACTGCTTCTATGCAAGAAAAGGGCAATCTTTGTAAATAACCACTGATAAAAGTGGCTTGTTACTTAAATAGTATTCAAAGTGAGACACAATGAAGATGCCACAATGATGGAGTTCTCAATTATATTACAATAAATGTAGCTGCTATTATCTCAGCTATAGAATTCTTTACATTCTGATAAGATCAAAATAATTGATTGGTCTGCTTCTACTAAGAATCTGAACAGCATGAGAAAGTATGTATCTGAATGTTAATAGTATGCAGACAAGTGGCATTTACATAAAGATTCCCTTTCACTGGCTATTTACCTTTGGAAGGGTAGTGTTGATAGTTTGATTTGGCTTCACAAAAGCAAGTAACGCATCTCATGATGAATATAATTTTGTAGTCCAGAGAATTTTTAGTGGACAGGTTTTATTAACATAAATTTCAAAACGCTAAGTATCACTCACTACTTAGTCAAAATGTTTTCCACTTAGTCAAAATTAATTCCACTTACTTTTCAAGCTAGGATGGAGCTGAAAGGAAAATATGAAGCTGATACTTTTACTATGTAAACTGAAGACTCACAGCCCTCTTTATCGGTGAACTATTTGAGCTGTGACCACTAGGACATGAAGGTGTTGCTAAGATGTAAAGTAGAGATAGAGACTTTTAGCAAACTACACTTTAGAGGTGTGTAAATCTGACACTGGTTGCAGGTCCAAATCTCAAAAACAATTTGCAAGAGGGCAAATGAAAGTATTCCATATAATAACAGAAATCTATGGTCTCATTAGCAGAAGTTAAAATATATATTGTAAAGACTACCTAAAATGTTCAGGTTTTTCTAAAACATGCTGTACTGCATATTCATAAAACACTACACACTTTACAAACTATAAAATATTAATACATTTATATCTGAGATATTAAAAAAATAATTTTAAACTTCACAAAGACTTATCACAAAGTGCAGGTATTTATCTAATTTAAGAAAATTACCATATCAACACTGAATTTGGTGCAATGGTATGGCAAAAGAAGCCTGATATAGAAGCATGGATGACAGAGCATACCTGGGATCTAGATGACTCAGTTGTCGCCTGCGTATCAAAGGCACAACACAGGTTAAGAAAGATTATTATAGTTTGTGAGAAGGTCAATATATTACAGGACTACCTTGGAACTCATATTTGTCATAAATGTCTATTACTACTAACTAAAATTATTGTTTTCATCCTGAAGAAATTAGTTTAAACTAAAACTGAGGCGTTACCTTTAATTCAGATTGTTTTTTTTTTTATTAATATGACCTTTGTAGTCTTCTTTTTTTTTTTTGTTGTAGCTAATTCAAAACTGGTATAAATACAGTCCTGACATGCTATATGCAAATTAATGACTCAAGTCACATACTGGTTATATTTAAATAAAATTTATATTTTGTTACATATTACTTTATGATATAAGTGTCCCTGTGCATGGCAGAGGGGTTGGGAGTTTATTGTCCATTCCAGCCCCCTAGCATTCTATTATTATATGATTCTATATTAAGATTTTGTCAGTGCAAAAAAGTCAGCAAATAACCCCAAGTAACTAAAAACTTTTGCAGTATTATGTAGATTACTTTTATGCAAAATTAGCTTCCTCCACCTCATGCAGACAAAGGTAGCATGATAGGCAACAAACCCCTGCTCTTCAAATAGCTTCCAAAAGCAGATGAAAGATGAAGAAACCCAAAGAAAAGGACTTCAAGAACAAAGCAGAATCTGAAGAAGGTTAGATATCGGTGTTGTAAATGAGACCAGTGGTTAACAATGCAAGCTTAGGATGATGATACAAATCCTGTTTAAGCACTGGATGGCACCTCAGGTGTTGAAAGGTATCAAGTATAGGCTGAAAGAGAAGCTCCAGAATCATAAAGTAGTCACTAATGGCTAATTAATGGTCACTGAATAAAAGCACAACCTGAAGCACTGAAAGATTGCTTTTACCTCAAGAAAAGGAGCAGCAGCTAAGCAAGAGAAAATCAAAGGCATTGCTGTGGCCTGGGGAGCTAATCAACAAGAGGATTTGAACTATCTAGAAACTAAACCATTTTATAAAAGAATAAGATCCAAAGCTGTGCCTAGGGAAGGAAAATGAGAGGGTAGAGTAGGAAAAAAAATCTATTTCAGTTCTAGCTTCCCTTGCAGAAAACCTCTGAAATTTCAGTATGCCATCTTGTCAACTAGGAACATCATTGGTAGGCATGATCACCAACACTACAGTATCAACTCCATTGGATTTTATACTGACATTATATTTCGGACACAGATGTTAAGACAGACAATGCAGAGGTAGTGATTGATAGGTACTAAGAGCCAATTATAGTGACAAGGGTAAGATAATCGCACAACCAGTGCTGCTAATGTCTGCCAGCCCAGTAAAATGGGATTGGGTTATTTTTTGATTGTTTTTTTATGTTTTGGTTTTTATTGCTGTCACTGCTTCTTAAAGTGTTTAAAAGAAGTTTAAGAGAAACACTTAAGAAACCATGAAGTAGCACATAGTACACGGATTCACAGCCATTCCCAATCTTCAATCATTGTCAGTTAAAAACGCCATGTTACTAAAAAAAAAAAAGAGTTGAGATGTAGAATACACTATGATCTATCTACTGAGAAAAAAAAAATTGAAGAACCATTTAGTATATGTACTCTCATCTTTTCTACCAAGTATACACCTCTTTGAAACCCCAAAAATAACTTCTGTGTTGGTTACAACAATGAGCTTTACTCGAGCAATATTTGAAATAATGTTCCTACGAATCTAACATGTGATCTAGTTACCATATAAAGAAATAACAGGCAGCAAAAATCTGTTACTCCACAGTCACACTTCAGGTAAGAGTGTTTTGATATTTTGAAAGACAGAGGACCTGGTTATGAATTTTTCAGCAGATCAGACATGACTGATTTACAGATTCTTAATGAGAAGACAGCCTTTAAATGAACAAATCATAGCTAGGAAAAAAAAGGGAAAAAGGAAAAAAACCTTTTTTTTTTATTGGCTACATAACTACAAAAAATCAGAGCTACATTATGCCTCCAATTAAATACTGTAAGTATAATTTTGGTAAGACTGTCAAAATAATAATAATTATCATCATTAAAAAACCAAAACAAACAACCCCATTTTTCACACATTTGCTGTTGTCCTCCCTGACAAACAAATCTACTACATGTCCTTTCCTTCCCACTCCCAAAATTCAAGTTTTCTAGTAGACTTGAAAATATGTTGCAAAAAGGCACAAGAAACCTTATAACTCATCAGTGGGCAATTTACTCAATATCAGGCTCAAGATATTTATAGCTTGAGGTGACCCTAACGCCATCTTCTACTATCTGCTGTTAAGATCAGTCATTCCAAACTGAACCTTCCATGACTCACAGGACAAGAAACATCTTTCTGTACACTTGCATGATATCAAAACCCCAAGCTACTTAAAGACAAGTACAGGACAAGAACTTAGCTCTGCCACATCAGCTGAAATGGAAGGGTTCACCATCAGAGGCCTACATACACACGTGTATATAATACATAAGTCTCCAATGTTGGCACCTGTATTCTGGGAAGATTGAACATGACATTGTGAAGAACAGGACTTGAGAGCAGCTTTAACTTGGACTAAAGGACTATCAATTTTCCATCCAACATGCTATCAGTCATATATGCTGAGAGAAATCTGAGAGAAATGCCTGAGAGAAATCTTGTTTGAAACATTTCCAAGCATGCATAAATACAGACACCACTTTTATCCCTTCCTAGTCTTCTGCAGCCTCCTCTATCTTCTGTGAGCATTGAAAAGATTGTCACTGGTGACTGTGATTGGGTCTTGAATTGTATTTAGAATTTCTGTGTCCAGAGAGCAGCTGCCTGATTTCCCACAAGAAAGCTTTAGACTCGCACCTCAAAACGTAGACAGGCTTATAAAAATGAATCAAAGACGTTTGGTCTGAAACATCTCTGAAACTAAGCACACCTACTCTGGCTATTAGTGAAAACTGGAAGAGACAGATGATCATTTATGCCAAAGGTGGCAACCAGGCTTTAGGTAGGGAACTGTTTAACAAGATCTGCTCAGGAAAAGAAAAAGAGAAGCTCATGGCAATTTACACACTAAGTCATGTATCATTCTGAAGGACTACAGAAACTCAGTCTAGGATAAAATACAGGCGTATGGAGGATCATCAGACACCTCTTTTAGTAACAGAAAACTCACAGCATCTGCCATCTCTTTTGGTACGAAAGACAATATAGCACCTTTAACTTTTAAAATGCACGGCTGAGGGGGTTTTTGAGGTGTTTCTGTAGTAACCTGTTAAAATAACAATTGACATACTCAAAGAAAAACACCAAGTAATTCAGGAAGAGCTTAGTCTTAAAAAAGAACAAAAATGAGTATGTAACTTTAGTTAAAGAAAATAGCTTTGTGATTTGAAAAATGTCTTTTCTCAAATAACATAAAGGGTTTTGAGCATAACTGAACTTACACGTGGTCACACAAGGTTCAATATATTCCAAGGGAAAAATAAAAAGCAGCAATTTGAGTTATTTTATAACTCAAAACTCCAGGCGATTAGGAAAGCTCATTTAAAAAAACCGAAAATTTAAACACCTCTTTGCTGAAAACTTTGATCAATGAAAAAGCATTCATCTACTTTGTTGTTTTTTTTCTTCTCATAGCAAATTCAGATAATGAAAAAATAGAAGATTTATTTCCAGTAAAATGCTTGGTCAAATGTGTTTTCTACATCACTTACCTGTTTTCATTTCTAACAAGCGTTTTTTCTTTTGTTGTCTCTCTAGTTTTTCTTTTTCTGCCTTCTCCTTAGCTATTTTAGCACGTCTCTGTTTTTCTTCTGCTTCCCTTCTCCTCATATTTTCTTTTACTGCTTGCTATGAAAAAAGGTAATAGAGTTCCATTAAAATGGAAGTCTTAGAAAAAACAAAGCTGAACCTTAAAAACAAAGAAAACAGCTTTCAAACTGTAACCCCCTAACTAACCTTAATTTATCAAGTAAGTATTTCACATTCCATATTTAGAATATTTTATTCAGAAGAGTAAGCAAATTCAGAATAAATACATTAAAAGCATACTAATTGCTCCCAAATGAGGTTTATAAATTCAGCAAGAAATGCATCTTAAGAATACACATGTACGAAGAAGTCAAAATGTCTAAACCACCTTGTTCTACAAAAATGTATGTTACGATTTGTAGTTCTAAAACAATTTCAACACTTTCTTCTTTCTCATGCTGCCACTATACTAAGCAAAACAAGGCTGCCTGTGTAACAGAGTTGCATTTTTCTTATTCTTATCAATATATGCATTAATTCACTGAGTTTAAAAATTCTGGTTAATTTTTGTAAAATACTGTTTATTTGGAATTATAAATATGTACTCCAAAACTTCCACTGAAGCTAAAACAGAACAATGAGTTTCAGAGTTTTGAAATAAAAACGTTTAGCATATTCAGACACTAAGCAAAAGAACTCTATTACATTCAATACATTTTTAACAAAAGTATTTTGGGATTACCTTTTCATTATTTTAATGTTAGCTATGTACACTGGTAAATTCTCAGTGCTCTAAGAATCTACATTTGCATTAAAGTGCACCTATTCTTTATTGCAGAAAGTTGTTTTATTCAGAACAGCTACACAGAACCCTGACTTTGATAATATATTAAAATGTCCCCTGTTACAAAATGGCTAACATCTTCACAAGGTCTGAGGCAAAAGCTGCAATTTTGCAGCTCATTTGTTTTTAGCAGGAAAACATCCAGACTGCACTCAGGAAAGAAAAAATGGGCTGCCAAGTATTACATAGTACAGACAAATCTGGATTACAGCAATACTTGCACAGGCACACAGGCACTGTTTGCAGCATCACTGCCATAGAGAGTGACCAAAAGAAGGGGGAAAAAAACCAGCACATAAAGCTTGTGAAGAAATACTTGTGTTGGATAACTGAAGAAGAGTAAGCTTTCCATCATGAAAAATGACAATGGAATGGATTTTTTATACCAAGCAAAACTGTACTTTCACAGTGACTCCTCCAAAGTCACCTCTGTCAAATTTCTTGATTCAGGGAGAACAGGGTAGACGTTTCCTAAAAAATGCTAGAATTTTTGATTAAAATAATTTTGACAAATTATTTGCTGATTTTCAGACTGGGCATTCTATAGAATAAACTACTGGATAAAATTCAAATGGGACCTGGTACTCGACAAGTACAATACTGGCAGAAATTACACACTTTCCTTATAGAGTGACGAAGGAAGTTTCTACTTTGCACCTACTTTTCCCCCAAAAATAATATCAGTAGGACTCAGCCTCAGACTGCAGTCATTCAAATGCAGATGTCTATTCTTTTTAACCACATTGAACAAGTGGGCCTGACTCAATAGCTTATACCTTCATATGCAGTGCAAATGGGATGCTTTGGAGTATCACACCTTGCCCTCAGCCTTTCTCTAACAGGAAACCAATTTTCCACAAATTCTATGTCAAAGCTTGAAATTTCAGGCTGATGATGTCTTGAGTACTATTTAAGATGCTTCTCCAGGATACCGGGTACTTCTGTTGTTACATCTCCTTTGAGACATCAGGTAGACAGCTTTCCAAATTCCACTAAATGAATTAAGTATGCATCTCCTTTGACTAAAACACAAGATTAGACACTCAAACTCTCATACAAATATGCCCTGAGGCCAGATTCTATCCAACATGTCCCATGTGTTTTCAACAAGAAATGTAAATGGAATGCCAAGACCCTGATTTTCCAAACTGGAGGCATTCTTGGGTTCTCTCTTCAAACTCCCAGGGTAATTTCTAATTTTCATTTAAGTATTTGCTTCATATAAAGGAAAAACAGAGTCTAGGGTACACTTTTACTGTACCCTAGACTCTGTTGCTCTTCTTCTGGTTCTTGAAGTTATGCCTCTGCTGAAGAGTAACCTAGCACCAATAGGAGCAAGGGGATTCTATACCCTATGATTAGCCTGATTAGCTTAGTCTTAGACAGAAGAGCTGTCACGTCAAGGTGTGTTTGCTCCCTTTCCTACAACTGGAGGAAAATTCTAACCATTAGACAATTTCTTCATCATGAAAGCTATCCTTCCCAGGAAAGGAATGAACTTGTTAGCAGTACCCATGATGCTGTGAAAGTAGACAGGGAGGTTAACAGGGATATCTGATACCTAAGATGTTCCACTGAGTGTACCAGTAATTTAGCTGTGGAAGCTAAAGTCTCTGAAGGCAAGATGCTTCACCCCTTTTTGTGGATCTGGCCAAGTAACTGTACTCTAGATTTGGTGCTCACAGAGAGCAAATAATAGTTGTCACAGCTACCAAATAACACTGAAATACAAAGTGTAAATCAAAGTTAGCTAAGAAACTCAAGTCTAGGGCTCCAGATTTAAACATAGAGATTTTTAAAACTTTTTAATACATTTTCATTAATTAAGAATGGAAAAAAATAACTATAAGTAGGAAAATACTTCACGTAAATAATCAACTTTGCATGACAACAAGTTGACTGAACTTCACTCTCCCATACCTACTGGTGATGAGTCATCTTTTAGTTTGGGCTTCATAATAATCCAATGATTTTTCAGCACTAAATTTACAAGTCTTCTGGACTAAATTTTCTAAGATAACCATCACCTTCAGTTTCCTTCAGTAATAAACCCCAATACTAAACAATTTTGAAAATCAGCTCATTTGTCTCATCCTAGGCATCTCAAAAATCTTTTCTGAAAAACTGAGCAGCTACTCAAGATTTGGATTAGTGTCATTGAATGATAGGGGGTTTCATGCCTTATCTACACATCTTTTTCATATAGCCTTCAAAGTGCTCTGCAAGACAGAATTATTAATTTTCCTCAAGGTTTCTTCTATCATGCTCATCAATAATACCTAACTGTTGTGAAGCGTTAATTAATCTATCTTCATGAAACTGCTGTGAAGTAGAGGCTAGCATCAGTGCTAATTTTAAAGACACAAAGAAGAAATATGAGAAAACTAATGCAAAGCACAACCACCTTCTTAGAGCCTCCAACTCAACATGAACCCAAGCATTTAAAATTCTACATTTGCATCAGAGGTATGGTTTAAACATCAGAAATTAAAGTAATATAACTATTTTGTAATATTTATTAATTCTGAAATCAGACTACTGAGCTTCATATTAGGCACTGATCAAGTTAGGAAAACACAATGCCCCTGTTCCCAAAAATCATGTAACTTGTCAAGCAAAATTATTGCAATTGAATAGTATCTTGGTTTTTAGTTGTGAAACTCTGAAGCAGCAGAGGATTAGAAATCATTACATGTTCCAAATGGTTGCTAAATATTGGTTCCAGTTTAAGCGCTTTCCTCAAAACGGATGGATATGAATTATATGAATTTCAAACTGTCTCCCAATACCTGTGAAAGAAGTAATTTTCTCCACCTATATCTTCAGACCTGTCTGAAATCATTAAAAAACCCAACCAAACAAGTAAAACCAAACAAGACTGGGGAACATGCAAAGAACCTAAATACATGTGTTGTAATGATAAGTTGTAATGACTAGGCTCAAATAAGGAGTAGGTGGCAGAATGACTAAGTGAATCTTTCAATCTTTTTTCTTTTGATCCATAGGCATTAGCTGGATCATTCCTCCAGATTTTGTCACAAGACTCATGCTCATACAATATTCCTGCAGGAGCGTAGTCAGTAAGTTCAGCTGTGTAATAAGAAGCCAGATGTGACACAAATCAGCTTATTATCTAAATTCACACATATAGATAAGGCTACAAAATATAACTTCTAAGAAACATTAGGTATAAAATAAACATATTGTACCGTGAACATCATCCTGAAGTTGTTTAAGTCTGTTAAAAACTCCTCCACCGAAACTTTCTTCAGGTCAATGGCAAAATAGCCCATCACACTCTGATAGAGTTTTTCCATGTTCTCATGCATCCGTGAAAGTTTCTGAAAGTCTTCTTTGGCATGAACTAGGAAGCTGTACACTGCTGTTAAGGCTGCAAGAATACTCAGTGAATCCAATCAAAAACACTGCTTTCATTTAACATTGATTTGTATGTCATACACATTTCTTATTTCCTCAAATAAGGACCAAAAGAATTCCTTCCATGTTGTACATACTTCCTGATAGTTACTGTGTACACTAAGCCTATGAATAAATTCAGGGACTTTCATCAAAATATCTCAACCACTTTAAAGTTATTCAATTACTACATAATTTCTTATGAAGTGAAATGAAATGTATGTAACTAATCTAACTTCAAGCACCCATGTAGTTTATTTAGTATCATTGTCTTCGTATTGAAGCTAAATGCTTAGGTATATAAATTACTACATCCTAAGAATTTAGGTACAGATACCAATAATTAACCTGAATACTTTATCAATAAATACTATAGTCCCTACTAAAATTAGAGTAGAAACAGAAATATTGATAAACAGTATTAAAAATAAAAATAATGAAAGATAAAAAACTTCATTGTAACAGCAATGCATTTATTTCTGTTCCTGAAGGCCGCATTAGGTATTTATGCTTTTTCTAAGGCTATTCGCAATGTCAACACAACTTAATTAAATTAGAGGTGAAAACAATAAAACTAATTCTATAAAAGATAAGCAATTTAAAAACAGCTTCAAAATATTGCATATAAAATAAAAACCCCTATGTTTATTCAGGACTTCGAATAACGTAGTTTGCCAAAGAAGCTCAAAGACAAAATATTATACATAGCCATTTCTCTATGTTGGGCAACTTTAGGAAGTGTGTACTTTAATGGAAGGGTAGCTAAATAAATATTTATGTTCCATTATTTTTCTGCTGCAGTGAATGCCACAAAAGTCAAGAAATAGCCATTTTATTTTTACTCTAAATTGCCCACATCTACTGCAAAAGAGAATTTGCTGTGTTTGCACACTTTCTACTACAGAATAAATACACTATGGCCACTTTATAAAGCATAGAATTTTTAATCAAGGGCATGAAAATCTAGACCAACAGAATAGCACAGGACCTGGCATTTTTTCTTAATGAATCTCCTACTACTGGCCTCAGTCCATCATCCCAGGCTGCACAGATCCCTCTCCAGAGCCTTTCTACCTCCAACAGATCAACACTCCCACCCAATTTGGTGTTGTTAGCAAACTTGCTTGAGGGTGAACTCAGTCCTGTAGTGCAGATTATCAATAAAGATGATGAACAGGACCAGCCTCAATACTGAGCCCTGGGGAACTCCTCTAGTGACCAGTACATATTAATGTATTACAGCTGGATAACTGTTTTCACTCTTCAGGTTTTTTACAATGCACTCCTTCGTTAGTTTAGTTTTGTTTAGAAGCTGAATTCCATTTCAGTTGCATTGTTAAGTGTCCTTCTGGTTTGTTACGGTTGCTTTAAAAATACCAAGTAAGAAGTTCCTGGGTTTTTTTTGTGATTTAGAATCCCGGCCAGAAATTCACACAATAGTGATCTCAGATATGTGCAGGAAGGGAGAAATAATGCACTTTCACAATATTCTAATTAGTCACTAATGGCTACTGGCTGATTATGTAAGTGCAGAACAACCTCCTCTACGACAGTCTTGTGAAAAAGGACTAACTTAAGTCAAGATTCGACAATTTAAAAAGATACATCTTCCATCAACCATCAACCACCTAATTTCAGACTTTCTCAATGTGGCTCTTTTGCCAGTACAAGCTTCTTTTCATGCTTTTAGTAACTTCACAAGATGCAGCTCATAAGCAGCTCCAGACTGCCTGTGCTGACTGGCTGGCAACAGATCAAAGAGAACTGATGCTGACAGCCCTCTTTTCTTCTACATCAATTTGAATCTCCTTTACTCAGCTCCCAAGATGAGCACAGCACACAGGAAACTGATCTTTACACTTGAGATTCTTAAAAAATTATTCAGACTCTTATAAAGCTACTGGTAGGAAAGCAAAGAAAGTTGATGAGAGGTTTGTCTACAAATGCTGCCCAAGGACTATATAAAAAAGGATCATGTAAAACAAGACGTGACAAAACAAGCTAAGACCATCAAAAGAAATGTCACCAGTTCACAAAAACACAAACAAACCAAAACAACAAAAAAGAGTGAAACTAGAAAAAATAATTCCTACATCTGGTTAAATTTTGATCCTAAAATTTAGGATACTTATTATTTGTGATTCTTTGACTAGTAACAGATCTTATGAAAGATTATAGTTTTTTACAATTATGAGGGTGTTTGTTTCCACAGAGTGAAGGGTAAAGGAAAATTAGATAAATTAGTTTTGCTGTCTCTCTACATAAATGCCAGATATTAAACACTCAAGTATTTTTCATTTTCTAGGATGCAAAACAAAAAAAGGGTTGAAATTATCAGTCAAAGGTAGACTTCATCTTGTAAATTCAAAAAAATATCCTGAAAAGAAAACCTGGGGAGTGGAGGAAGTGAGAGAAAATTTCTGTGATATTCTTCAAGACACAGCTAAAATTACAGCTATGTTAATAGTGCTATGTTAATACAGTTAAAGATGGTTAATCTTATACTGTTGAAAACTGACTCCCCTTGAATATTTGATGCATAATTTTAAACACAAAATACAGTATTCTGGTAGGATGTTTTGCTATCTAATATTTCAATGCCAGACATGATGAATCCTGAGATTTTTATTTTCCATCTGGTGCATTATGGGATACCTCTAAGCTCTTGGCATTCTACTGAGACTGTGCTTGAATTTAGGTATTTTTAATAACTCCTCTTCCTTTTCTCCTTAAATATGGCTTTTGTTAGCCAACTCTAACTAAACTGGAAACAACAGGGAATACTACTGAGTACAGCAATCCCAACCATAATTATTACAAACAGGTTCATACATACACATTATCAACTACACAATTCATTGGTTTTGGAGGAATGAAGACAGAAGTACAGCTGAGCTGCAACACAGGTGGGAAGAAAATGAAATAAACTAGTTTGGTATTTGTTAACTTTTTCTGAAATGGCTTTACTTTGTGGACTGCTTTTTTGGAATCACTGGACTACAGATCAATCTGCTAATTAATGTAACAGGACAGCATTGCACGGCTGAGACAAGATCTGTGACAAAACTTCTAACTGCTGTATGTTTGGTCTTGCATATTCTGGCAGATCTTTTCACAGTGAATTTCTTGTCTGAAATTTATACTGATTTTAATACACTGTGTATATAAAATACTAATATAGTGTAGCATATCAAGCTAATTAAAAACAGCTGTTACCCTAGAAAAGATGATGAATAACTTTAATCTCTACTAAACACTTTCTTAAAAGATGCCAGTATTCACCACTTGTATTTTAGAAGAATCTTCAAAAGGGGACTGAGACTGCCACTATACTAGATGACAACAGCCTCCACAAAACATGGCAAACCTTTTGAAGACTGGTGCAAAATGCTTTGTGGTCACTTCAAACCATTTCAACAAATTATCTTCTACTAAGAGCAAGCAGTGTAAATGCTGTAGGACTGTTAAGGATTTCTCACATTTTGGGAAAATAATTGCAATTTTCTGAAGAATACATGTCAGAGAGAATTCTTTTTATATGCATATATCAAGGTTCAACAGAAGAATTCTGCATCTGAAAATAATAGTTCAAGAAACACATAGAAATGTTTCAATTTTTAAGTCAGTACCTTCTGAAGAGTATTTGTCAAATAATACCTTCTCTTTGATTCACTCCTACTTATCTCTAGGTTATAATACTAAAACAAATTCGCAAGTATTTGTATTCACACAAAGCTGATGCATCCACTGTGTATGTATCATATATTACAAGTAAAACCAGTGCTAGCTATAATGTATGCCTTAAGTCCAGACCAGATATTAAAAGAAGTATAGACTTAAATTAAATTTACATTGGTAGCCAAAGCCCTGTCTCATTACCTGTCCACACAGTTAACATCTTGACCTTCTACCAAAGAGTGACACACAACTTTTTTTTACCTGAAGAGCTCAGGTTCTGTAATCCACAAAGTCCTGAGGATGCAAGGACATCTTACAGATTCATTTATGTTGCACAGGGGCAACTTCAAATTATGAGGTCAATTAAGTAACCAAGAGTTTGGAGGCAGCAAGTCCCTTCCCTGCAGCTGAAATGGGTTTCTTTTACCTCATTTGGTAGCCTAGGCTCTGAATCATTTAAGTACTACTTCTTCCTCCCCTTTCTGCAATGTCAACAAATCAAATTAAATGGTAAAGGAACAGCTAATTGATCAAAATAAAAGATTTTTTTCCTAGCTGAAAAGCAGCAATCAGCTGATTGCCTCTCAAGTATTAGTTCCATAAGTTTCTGTAAAAGAACACCATCAACACCACTTTTATCAGTAAGCTCAAACTTTCTCAGCTGCTGCCTTGAAAATCAGAAGATGGGAGCTGTACTGATAAACAGCATGTTGACTAAATCACTTAATTAAACTTTTAATATGCAATTTAAATACTCTTCCTAAACCCACTAAACTTTTATTTTGAACATACAAATGCATTTTGTTCACTGTGCTTTTTATGGAACATTTCACTCGATGGATTTAATACGTTAGATCAATATCAATTCAATATTCTTTGACTTCCCTAATTAAAGGAAACAGAAGAATTGAGATAATAACTATTTCTTTTCAGCTAGCATACACACGATGGCTCACAAATTAACACAATCTAATATATAGGAGAAATATTCATAATTACAGACTTTGTCAATAAAAGAGTGAACTAACTGTGCATGTCTCTGAATTCCTAAAGAAACAAGAATGCTAATCAGTTCATTAGGGGGCTTTGGGTTGTGATATTTAGCGACAGGATGTAATGGCCTGCTTGTCCATGGAGCTTAATTGTACTCAGGATGAAAAATTATTTTCTACAAAGTACTATCCTTCTTTTTTAAGACTTCCTGCTGGTTTCTTTTTATGAGCCGCATGCTTTTCAAGACATCATCACCATTCAGATTTCCTTGTCATAGGAATAAAAGTAAAGACAGGTCCAGGTTTCATCATGCTGTGCAGGATTATCTAACCTTTACATCAAACCTTTTCAGCTTCGTAATTTATTGAAGTTCTTGTTTTCCTAAAAGTGAGCTGCTTTAATTAGTGTGTTCACAGACATGACTAGAAACTGTAGGCAACTACACTGTTAAGAAATTGCTGTCTGCTGGGTCAGGTAGTAGGTGATGGTAAACTACTTCTGTTTATAATATTTACTATTCAAAATATTGGTTTTGAATAGTCTAATACAATGAAATATGTAGTATGGCTGGTGTAAGGACTTAAAGAGCACAGCTGTCTGCCTCACGCACTCTTTAGGCCACAGAAGAACATTGCCATGAGATAAGCACAGAGGGAGTGACAGGATGTTTCTATCCTGGCAGAGGTAAGATCTGGGTAGCAAATCCTGGTTAATGCATCTAGGCAACAATTCCGTCTGTGGAAATCTGTGTAAAGAAGCAGCTACAAATTCAAATATCACTGGTTGAACAAAGATTACCCCAAGTTATGGGATAGATGGGCAACTGTGACTACTGAAGAAGCCCCACCCCAAGTAAGCCTCCGAGGGAGTATAAATTAAGCCACTGTGACAGGAACTCAAGATAAGATAAAGGTGGTACTATTGTTGGGTTTTATCTCAGACCTAGGAGAAGGTAACAAAGCTGGAGGAGAAGAATGGATCACTGATAATGGACACAAAGAATGCAAAATTTCTATTCCACAAGGAAAGCCAATTCAGCAACTGTGCTGAAATCAGCTCCAGTTGGGTAGAAGGTAAATTTGACAGGGGAAGATCACAACCCATTGAACCAAGAAACGCATCAACTCAAACAAAGAGAAAGACTGAGCACAGGACTAACAGTGAGAGAACTGTGTAGCTAGTGAGCATTAATTTATTTGTTTGCTAAACTGTATAAATTGTGAAAAGTTTTGAACCACCTCAGGACACCATCACCAAGAAGCCTCAGGTGAAGAAAGACTAACAGCATACCACTGGATCCACGAGTGGGGACTGACTATCTCCTGCTTTACATTGCCCTTCCTTTCCCTCTACCCATCCCCATTTACTGTTAAATAAAATGTGTATTATTGACTTCAGCATATGATCTCAAGTCACTAATCGGATCTTAAGACTTGGTTTTACCTGTACTGATTTATTCTAAGACCAAATATTTATTTTGCCAGTTTCTGACAGCAGTCAATATCCAACAATTAGGGAAAACAAAGAGGAAACAAAACTTGGCAAATGTAGCATGATAATTCAAGTGATGTAGTATTCTGTTTCTAGCAATCTGTATGTTAGTCATTCTTCTGAACAAAAGCTGCCTCTAGGCTACTGTTTAGCCACCTATCTAGGCCTTATATGAAATTCATTCACATTTTCAGTTTAATTGTCTGTCGTCCATGAAAACATTTCTGTTAGTGTGTTTTAACCTGCTAGACAGTATTTCACATGGGATGAACCCATGGTTATTTAAAGACACAAAGAATATATTCCTCTCTTTCCTTCTGCATGGGACACAAAAGTACAAGTATTTTTACTGTATTTTCTTAACTTTTTTGATTTTCCACCATCAGAGTATTACCCTATTAAAACATTCCTTTTCTATAACCTATTGCTAGTTGCTGCTCGTTGCCACCATTCTCTGCCACATCAGTAGATATATACTACACTTTTTGAGATGGGGTAATGGAAGAACTGATGATGTAAGAATATTGCTGATTTTTACAGTATCTTGTTGTTTATGTTTTCTACTTGTTCTCAACTGTTGGGATTTGTTCCCAATTGTTCTAATACAGTGTTTCTCCTTCAGATCTATTAGTCTATAATCACTAAAGTTCACTTGTTGCTTTGTCAGCATCTATCAGTATCTCGCTTTGATGTGAGGATTTTTTTTTCAAAGATATTAATCCAAAAAAAAAAGTAATGAAACCACTTTTTAACCTAAGAAATTTCTTTCCTTATAAGTCATTGTGAAAACACCTTGTTGAAACGTGAATGGGAATTCAGTTATGTTCTATTGACTTCTCACCTAACACAAAGGAAAATGAGGTATCCTACATAATTATTTTTGGATATCAGATGTTTGGTATTAGCATATAATATATATACATTACATCTTTATTTATCCACTTTTCTCTTGCTCTCCTTAGATTTTTGGGAGGATTCACTCATTCTCAACTGAATTTTGCTAATTTAGTTCTTATATTTTTTAATAACTACATATCCAAGGAAAGCTAAATACTAACTGTTCCTTCAAGATCTAGTCATTAGAAAAAAAATACAAAGTTAGAGGGTATTTGAAGAGACTGCATCATGACTATTTCAGATTAGATTATTGTTGTAGGTCCTTTCCAACTGAAATAGTCTATTATATTTTAACAGATAAAGAAGGGCCTGTCCTTTTTCATAGTTTAGATTTTTTAACAAGTGCTTCCCATTCCTAACTTGTTAGACTACATATAATTTTCCAAACAAAGCACAGACTTTTTAAGTCCCAGCAATATTCTCCAAAAGCTCTCATGGATATATTTTCCTCTAACTTCCTAGCAATATTTTATCTCTTGCCTTCAGGACACATCTCCTAGTTCTCCTATTATGCTGTCAGTTTCTTCAGGATCAAACTTATGCTTCATACTGTAGAGACACCATGCTGGTGGGCTGCAACGTATCTCCCAAAACCACATTGAGCTGGGAAAAAAAGGGCATCACCATCAACATTAAACTGAAAAAACTCAACAACAAAATATCCAACCTTACAAAATATTAGTAACGTCACTGGAAGGTTAAGATAACCCACAGCAGCCACAGAAGGCCTGAAGCTAAGTTGCAAACACTTGGGTTGCAGTGCATCTAACAAAGACAGAACTGGCCCTCACACAGGAAGAGCAAGTGCATCCACCTGGCCTCGGGGTCAAGGCTTGTGTAATAGGACAAGATGAATAAAGAGGACTGTGTCCTGAGTCCTCCAGCCTTTGTGCATAACAAAGCAGTCTTCCAGCTAGGTAACAATCTAACCATGCCTGCAGAGCAAATTTCAACCTGTCTGCTCGTATTTCTGCTTCCAGATTGGTTTTGGTGGCAAGTATATATGGCCAACATTTGCTAGAGAGGTTTAAGCAAAAGAATTTTTTTTCCAGTTTAATTAATTATCTTCATGTCACAAGGTGTTCTTATGAAAGACAGGCAGTGAAGTTGGCTGCATGATTTGGATAAAATAGTGAGAAAAAGAATTTTGGCAAAAATAACACCAGAAAACAGTTTTCATGAGCTATGAATCTCATTTCTGAAATAACAGAAATTTTCTGGTTCTGTGGTTGCATGTACAAAAACATTCACAATGGTAACGCATACACTAGAAAACAGAGAGACACAGGGTGACAGATATATTTTTCTAAGAGACTCTGACATAAAAATACCATGTAACACTAGAGTGCTTAACATTCCTATTATAACTTCTCTTTACTAAGTTAAGAAACTCATATACTGACAGTGAGCATTTTTCCCTCATTCATTCCACTTCAGGGGAATCCTTTAATTGGACTGTTCATGTATGTAGTTTTTATCCATACATGGATAATAGGAAAAATAAGTCATATTTTTCAAAAATACATGGTACAAACTAGACAGAAGTTATGCAAATAAATTTAAAATTTAAAGCAATGCAGTAAAATTACTTAGGGATTTTTGATTTGCAGAGTGCCTCAAAGGATATTGACATTTTTGCTACAAACTTATCGTGCTTATCTTCAGGAACAGGAAAAGTCTGCAAATCCTTCTCAAGCTGTTGAAGCTGCCGCTCCATATGCTTAAGGCTCTTCTCCAGGTTTTCTGCTGAGACTAAAATACAGAACATACATTCTGTTAACACACTAAACAAAATCCATTGTTTCCAAAATGCAAGAGTTAAAACCTTACCCAAGTCAGCATGCTACATTGTTAATTCTGAAATAAAAGCACACTGGACAAATTACAATGCAAGATGAGGAGGTCGCTCTACAATGTTCAGCTCTCCCCTCTTACACAGATTCCTTATTCTCACTAGATGTATGCTGTTTGAATGTTGTATTTTCATCTGTTTTTATGCCCAAGGTTTTGCATTCCAATTAACACTGTTTTAGGGAACCTGAGATATACATATGCCAGTCTGTCTCCTCTGATTAACCAAAGGACAAGTTTTCAAGATATTCTAACACCCCACAAAGCTTTTCTCCATCTCATTCTGTTAAAACAGAAAATACAAACATTTTTATGAACGGTCATAAAGAAAATAAGATTCTCAAACACAGAAAATTGGGCTATTAAACACCTATCAATAAAACCTAAACCTCAGTTCTCTAGTTTAAAAGCACTATGTATGGTAAAAAACACAACAGAATTTGTTGGAGCAAAAGTGCAGGCCAAGCATTTGAGAGGGTAAAACAGAGCAACACAGGGACTTAGGAAAAAGAAAGGAGTGGAGCTGAAACATTAGGGATTTATAGAAGGATGAAGAAAAAGTATAAGTTTTCTTTGTCAGGAAAAGAAAGATTGAAGCAATGCATGTAAAGTTGAATGCTTTATCTGTAAATAGTTGATTGAAATATCAAGGTGACCAGAGTAATCTCAGGATAATTAACATGTGTTCTTTCTTAGATCTATATTATTGCCATCGGTTAAAATTTATTTTCAATTTATGAAGGCAACTTAGCATTTATTTAAGTTTCATAGGAGCAATATATAAAGATGTAAGAACACACTGTGAATTCTAGTCCAAAGACTTTTTTTTTCTTTTTAATGATTTCTTTCATTCATAATATAGTGTAAATATCTGTAAAGGTATAGTTACCTTCATCTTCATCTTAAAAAAAAAACTCCTTGGAGAAAGTCTGTATCCCTATGATGTTACTACACTGCGTAGTGGATACCTAATTTCATCCACCAAATAGTTATGTGAGAGAAAATATAAAATACATAAAATAAACACATCCTTCTCTGATAAAAGCCTGATGGAGTCCCCAAATTACCACAGTAAAATGCTGCATAGCAACTACAATCCTATTCACAGCAGAAAGGTTAAGACAACTATAAAATGATCCATGGCAATGTGATAAATTGCTTTATAATCACCATTTTTAAAAACCTCTGGTTACTTAAAAAATAGTTTTTCAATTGTACATTAGACTTGCACGTTTTGACCCAGCAAATCATCACCAGTTAGGTCAGTTCGCTTCAGTAGTTAAAAAATTGTTTTGTGTGGGGAGCATAGCTAAAATTAGAAGCTGACAATGTTGACTAAGACGTGTTTCAGTCTTCAGCAACCCCAGAAACAAATCTGATTTTAATAGAAAGTCATACTTCTGCTGTCATGAGAAGCATCTGAGTGTTAGGCACACACCATTTTATGTCATTGATGCTAAGAAACACAGAATACAACAACTTGTGCCTAATCTAACTATTGCTTGGACTCATCACAAGACCGTTTATTTTGCATAAAGGTTCATAGTATAAATTAATGTGACATACACACATAGTACATATAGTATATAATGTCAAAATTATGAGACCTGGCAAGGAACACCAATTAAAAAACAATACAAAAGCCCAACACACCAAAAAATCCTCTACACCAGCTGCAGGTAGCAGCTGAGTAACAGCTACACTTTTTTACCCAGATGAGAAACTCAGCAAAATAACTCAGTGCCTAGAGCTGATTAACACATCCTATACAAGAGATTTGCAAACCCTTCCTTCCAGCAAAGCCAGTTTTTCACTCTAGTTCTTCAGGTTTTTTGACATTGAACATTTACATGTTTGATCAAGAATCTTTATAACTCTGTTTTGTCCTGAAGAGGTTCTTTTTCCTCTGTCATGATCTTAGGTTGTTCTTGAACTTAAGATTTCAGCATGCCTTTGATTTCAGCAGTGTATAACTATTAGATATATTTTCCTTTAAGACTATATTTCTGATGATAGCCTCAAATAAAGGCTAGTTCACAATATGCTGCTATTAAGTTTGGTACCACTGTCTTTGCAGCTTTCAATTTAATGAAAACATTAAAAAAAAATCCAACCTGTAAATATAATCAGCTCTTCCAAAAGAAGATAATATAAAATAATTGCCAGTCTTTTCTTGTGTGACTCTGAAAGCCATGGTATAAAATCTGAAGGAACACAGAAGAATGGCAGAAAATGAAAAAAAAAAACCTCCTTAACTTTAACCCCTAATCCTGGAAGGATTCAGAAATAAACCCAAGCCAAACTGAAGTACATAACTCAAATGCTAGTTAAAAAACAAAGTCGAACCCTGGGGTTCTGAATATCAGTGAGCCCACAAAGCCAAGTTGTTTGCTGAATACAATGCATGTGTGCCTAAACAATCTCCTACTTACACCTGCTCATACCCCCTTAAGCTCTCACAGTCCTCTTCCAGAATGGCTCCTGCTATTTTTGTAAGCAATAATTAGATGTCCCACCATCTGTTTTTCATGGTTAAAACAACTTCACTCTTAGGGCTTCTGAATCTGGTTTTCTAATACCACAATTATACCAGAAGACTCTTCATCTGCTTCTGTTTTCAAATATTTCTGCAGTGTTTCAGGTGATGACTCACCAGCCCTTTAATTCTTGCATTACAATTTCTCCAGTTATTCTGGGAATAAATTATCTGATTAACTTACAATAAAATATCCTCTTTTTTTTTTTTGACCAAAGCCCTTATTACAGTATCAAGATGCACGATCTTGTACTTCATGCTATTGATTTTCATCTCCTTTATCCTGCTTCCTCAGGATAACTCAGTGATGACAACCCAATACCCCTCTCATCCGGCAAACTATCTAACCCTGTGTCAGACATGCTCATTGGTGCAATATCACAATTTTTTTTAACCATGTTCCTTTTAAGACAGTATTTTGTTTCTTCTACTTTTTATTCTAATGAATATTCTCCCATTGTACATAATATCAAGTGCTTTACTAAAGTCAACACAGATTTTATGGGATTGAAAGAAATAAATTAATAACCAAAGCTACCAATAAATTAATTTTTATTTTATGCTACTCTCATTAACCTCTCTCTGTGTTGGATTATTCTTTCTTTTATAAACCTTGATATCGATAAAGTCAGATAAAGAGACATGAAATTGCTCAAATCATTATTTTTTCGGTTTCTTAAATATTCTGTAGTAGCACAACATTACTATAGTCACAGCAAAACTTGATAAAAAATGTACTTACTAAACTTCTAGTTTCATCTCAATTATCTCAGGATGCAGAATATGAAACTGGTATTTACAGTATAAGAATACAGTACTCTGAATTTTTTTCTTTAAAAAAATTTCTATGAAGAATTTTCACTCCCATCTCTCCCATCCCCAGATCATTATTCTTGCTTAAAAATAAAACAATATTTAATCTAGCTTTGAACCCATACCTGTTTAATCTTATCTAGTAGAAATAATTCTCCAAAATGAAGCAACACTTGCATGTTCTCTCATTTTTATTGCTGCAAACCTTTTGCTACTTTTTGCATCAGTCAGTACTTCAGACATCATGCCTACACTCTATGACAATTTGCTTGGATGTTGCCATCTCCTAATCATGATTTTCATCCTCTTGTCTACCTGTTTTTTGCTTCCCTTGTGCTATTATGGCCCCTTTATTCTAAGAGAGTGACAGTGACAAACTGACCTCTAGCCTGATACAAAAAATTATACCATATTATTAAAAAATATTCTGGAAATGTACTGTTAGTTTTGCCATGTGAAAATCACACTGGACTGACAGAGTTTACTGAATAATTCCCTAAAATTGTCATCATATTATAAATGCAGCATTTAAAAGAAAACTTAAATGACAAAACATAGCCAAAAAAAGCCCAAAACCAACAAGAAAAAACTGACCCATATTTTCAGGTGGATTTAGAGCACTAAAAAAGAAATATTGCAGAGGAAAAGTATTGAGTGTTTCTGTAAACACCAGCAAAGGTCTGAAATAGCCATTAAAAGTAGCAAAAGATCTACTTGGATATACTCAGTGTCACATGGCACTGAAAATATAAAAATTATACTTTTTTTCTCCAAAAATAATGATTTCCCTTGTCTCTACAGCCACTTTCTGCCTTTGTTGTCTTTTCTCTCCCCTTTCTTCTTTGTGTGTGTGTGCCTAAGGTGCATACAACACTCTTTTTGAGATCTTTTTTTTTCCCAAAGCTCTGACAATGCCACTGGCTCTTTAGCACTCAGACTCTCCCTTCCAGAATAATGTTGATTTCACACATGAAAAAAAAAATCTCAGTAGGATTTTAGTCTCCTATTTTTAATTCAAATACGAGCACACCAATGTAGTGTAACTGGTAAACAATGTGGAATCATTTTTGTACCCAGTTCACCAGTACTATCACCAGTAGTATTAGGCCTCAGATCTTACAGCAACTATGTCCTATACTACCTCAAGAATCCTGGCCTGCTGGACTTGTTATAAACTTCAAAAGCCTCCTGGGAAAAATGCAGTCTGACAACATATCTCTTTTTTTAATGGTCAGTTTAAGCTCAGAAATTCTTAATATGGGAAACAGCTGAAAACAGAAACACCTGAATGACAATTCACTGATTGTCAGTTATTCATCCCTGAGCTGCTACTGAAAGAAAGAAGCAGCCGCTAAGGCAAGCAGGAAAAAATGGCCAAGCAACAGGATGTGGCACCAGCCCTGAGCATAGGGACCAAGGTCCCCCAGTGTTACACAGCACACAGTGATATGGTACAGTGGTGGACCACAATCTGTCAAGAGACAAAACCATCTTATAAAAGAAGAAATTAAATTCAGAGGAGGGAGCACAAAGAAGACCCTTGCATGAGTGGCAGCTTCCCTTGCTGAAGAATTCTTGAGCCTCACCACCTGCTTCCTTGGGGACCACAAAGTGCTGAGCTGACTGCAGTGTGTTGCATACTTGCAGACAATTTAGGGTAAAATTGTTAATAACTAACTGTTTTGAATATGCAGTGAGAGTGGTTAATAATTGATTCCAAATGAACTATTAGCATGGAATGGCAATGAATATCAGTCTAGTAGAGCTAAAAATAAAAGTTTAAAAGTGGCCACTTTTATCAGTCTTCTATCCAATATTGTCGCTCTAAAATTAAACTCCCTGAGGTATATAGGTAGCAAGATACACAAGTCTACATGTACATCTAAATGCAACTTCAACACCTTCCTACTTATTAAAATTAAACTTTCTCGCCTTCAAGGGTCTATACATCTGCACAATGCATTGAACTTTTTTTTTTAATTGCCTTTTCCACCATTTTAAGGTACCTCTTGCAATTGATTTCTGCGTAACTCATTCGATATTTTTTGTATTTCAGCAGATA
>NW_005054418.1:1709473-1715428 GCF_000277835.1 Geospiza fortis | reverse complement strand
TCCCTACAGAGTATATAACCCTGCTGTCCTGAAAACAAGAGCCTGTGAATTTGTGACCCAAGTCAAAACCCAAGAAAGGCATAGAATAAATATATTATTTAATAGTACTGAGAAAATTGTCATTACCTTAGAAATTCTCTAATAAGAAAAACACCTTTTCCTTATGACGTATAGAATTCTTATGACATGTATATTCCTATTTTTCTCTCATGCTGCCCTAATGTCTTTAAGTTTTATAGGTGGAGGTGCCCTATTTTTCATTGATATAAACTTCACATTTTCAATTTTGTTTCTGGCTTTTTTAATTTTGAAATGAAATTAATTGTCTATAAAAAAAAAACAAATGAAGTTTCAAAAGAGAGAAAATGGATATGTTACTTGTAAAGCTGTGATGAGGTAATGTCTTTTAGAGAAAGGAAAATCCGCAGCTTTACAGTGTTAGTACAATATGAAAGACTCAATACCCTGTTACCTGTAAGGTCTGTGTAAATTAGAGTCAATCAAGTAAAACAGCAGCCTGCATAAATGCAATATAAAACTTTATAATACCATAAAATAAGAAATTAGTAAATTGTACTGAATTACCAAAATATTTCTTGTCTGGAATACAAACAGAAAAGCAGGGAAGTCATTATGTTTAAAAGAAAGGACAGCTTTAATTATATAAATCTTCAGGAACTGTCACATCTGTAAGCTCATTAGCTGCAATGAAAGTTCCTCCTGCTGATCTAAGAGAACTTAGAAAACAGGATTTGTTACACTTCAAAGTAAAAAGGTATCCTTAATTCATGTACTGTAACAGTGAATTAAATCTACTTCTGGTATTACAGAAGTAAAAACTAAAACTTTAGCATACAATGGAAAGAAACCACAAATTAAATACCTTAAATACCCTGAAGCAAACTTCAATTGCACAGGTCATATGTCCCTTACTGTTTGCCTCTCAAAATTAGATTTAAAAAAATATTTTTCCTGCAACAATTAATTTACATACTGTGAATATTTAATAATTTATAAAATACTATAAAATACAATAGTGCTGCCATTAACTTGGTGCAGTCACTTGACACTGCTCTTGAAGTCTTACAAATAATTTTAACAGCTCACTGTATGATCACTGGACAATGTTTAATGAAATTAAAGAAGCATTAATGTTTCTTCTGGAAAGTATAAAAAGAAATTGAGTTGCTGAACATTGTAATGTTCTAATGTTCACCATTTTGATAAGAAATAACTAGAAAGAGAAGTTTTAAGAATGAGCAAGCATAAACCAAAAAAATCCAAGGTATGCTACAAACAGGCTGGCTAATACAATGACAGTCATGTCAAGGAAGAAGTCGACAAAAAAGCATCCTTTAAGAAATTTGTTTTAAAAAACCTGTGGAAGATTCAACAATTACTCAAAGATGATCAAGCCAAAACTAACAAGTGCACAGTATAGTTCCATTTTTATGTACAAATATATATGTGCAACTTCAGGTTTTCTGTTAATATTGTTCAAAAGGCATTTACACACCGTTCTACCACATTAATTTTGATTTATAATTTAAAGAACAGCTGCAAATAATACTTTTATGCTAGATAAAAATGTGAAATTATTGTATCTGAAGACATGAATATGCAGACAGGTAATAAAACCAACTCAAAAAAAACAGCTTGCAACAAAGGTATAGGAGAATAGAATATTCTTATCCAACTTCATTGATTTATTATTGGAAAATATTTTTAAGAATTACTTCAGAAAACAAAGTTCAGTAAAACCATGAATGGAATTTAATTCTGCCATCTGTACAAGTCCCTAACCTTTGCCAGAACAAAAGCTAAAGAGGATTTAAAAACAAGTACTGGAACAAAATGCTACCTCTATGGTTCAGGGAAAAATTGAACAATATATTAATATGACACAAAAGAAGAAAAGAGTGATGTTGGCTCTGCACCAAACAACTCTGAGGAACAAAACCGCATATGTGTGAATAGAACCTTTCTATTGGATGACAGAAAAAACCAAGGCTGACTTCCTCCCTTCTGTGCTATCAGCAGCCTGTAACCCTTACATAACATTTGGATCCACTGGTTTTCCAAATTTACTGGAAGTGTAAATTGCCTCCCAGGAATGCAAATCAGGATGGATTATTTCTACAAAATCCTAAATTACAATATCTTAGAATGGAGGAAATCCCCTAAGCCCTCAGTACCAAAGCTCTGTTCTACCACAAGTATGTTTTTTTCTGGAATACACATATCTGACTATAGAAAAGATTTTTGATTACTTCCCCTCTATCACTGTTCCTAGCAGCCATAATGATGGCTTGTAATATCTGCTATGATTTTCCAGCTCTCTTGGTCAACCTGTTACACTTCATCAGCATATCAGTAATACATGAGACCGTTACAGTGGACGTGACTGAACAGATTCACAGACTTTCTTTATAACTGACCTTCTGCTAAGCTCAAGCAAAAATAGCCACTTCATTAAAAATTCACTGTACAAAAGTCGGTGCATATTAAATCAACTTGCTTCATAAAAATGTACTTTTGCAGAAGTACTAAAAGGTTTAAAAAAACTCCATGAGTTACAGTTTTTTGTGATCTGCTGGGTTTTCCAAAATTCCTGTGCAGCAGGATTCTTTGAAAACCAGAATGGAGTTTTGCAGGTAGAGAAACAAATATAAACAAGCACACTGATACCCTAATCTGTTAAAGATAGCCTAAGCTTTTGTCTTCTTCACACAGGAAAACCAAAATGCAAAATGCATCTCAGAATACGCTGCAGTAAATTCAATATATAAACTTGAAAACATGATCATTGATTTCCATCCCACCTCATAGTGAGTGAGATCAAAGACTCTACTAGTCATTACCAGATGCCTAGAACAGAACAAAAAGCCTGGACTGATAATTTTACTGCCTACTCTTTGAATGGTAAGTGATCTAGATCTCAGAAATTTTCCAGGAAACAGTCAGCAGTGTCATATAAGACAACTGCCTACACTGAAAATACTGCCTTCTATTAAGGATAGCAATAAACTCAACCATAATACATACAATAACATATTAGTGAAGAAAAAAAAATCAGTTGCCAGTTAACACTGAAAATAATGACAAAGACACCAAGTTAATATACAGCAGAAACTGCTTCTAGTACCAGTATAAACAGTTGGGTGAAGGGCTTGAAGCATTTGACAGCTATATAAAAATAATTGAACTTTTCTGGGGTTATAATACACCAAGTAAAACTGGAAATTTTAAGAAACAGAAAGTGAACTCTATGTAAGTGACCACTATCTCAAGTCCTCTATCAGAAGCAGGTTTTGCAAAGTTGTAATTTATGGAAGGGAGATTGACTGAGGTATGACTGAGAGTGACACTCTACAAAACATTATAGATAAACTGTGATATTTTCCAAACTGACGTAAACTAAAATATTTTTAACTGAGCCCATCCAATCACTTTTTCCTGCCAAAGAAAGACAGTGCTAAGGTACCATCAATTTCTACCTGTATGCTTTGCCCATTTAAATTACTTAAACTGATAAAATGTGGAAAAGGAACTTTTAATTAAGAAGTTAATTTCAAAAAACTCTGCAGGTGCTTATAGAGAGATTCTATATTGCATGATGAAACTACACATTTTTCCAGTCTTCCAATGTTACTGTTGCATGAAAAAGATACATGTAGGGAATATGAAACTGTTCCACGTTTTGAAAAAAATAAAATAAAGTGATGCCAGGACAGCCTTTCTACATGTCTGAATTAGAACACGGTGAGTGATACACTTACCATATAAAAGATCAAAGATTGGAATTAAGATCTGGTAACAGAAAATAACTTTTAAAAGAAACCCAGTATGGAAAATGGCTCTAGAAAATATGTTAGAGGAACTGTAATGGGAAGGCCTGTAGTAAGTGTTAGAGGACCAAACAATTCAAGAACATTCGCAGCAGCTTGAATTACTGATCTGAGATATTGACTATTAATATCTATTTTTTTCAATATTGTTAGTAAGAAATAACCATCATCTTATACACAAGACATTGAAATGTGTCAAAATCAAAACTTTTAGTTAGTTACACAAACCTTTACTAGCTCTATCCAAATGCTGAAAATCCTCAACAAAATTCAGGACATCCTGATAGCTTTCTTCACACACTTCTACAAGAAAATGAAGCAATGTTGTTTTCTGGTCTGCCGACTTTGTGTCCTTCAGCTGGGAAGGGGTAAAAAAAGAAATGTAAAAACACTGAGAAAAATTTTATTTCTGGCCGTTTTAATAATTCATATATATTAGTAATTATTCATCTGAGAACGAAAAGAGCAAACTATTAGAGTAGCACATTTTCTTAAAGACAGCAATGGTCTGTTTCATTTCTCCCCTTTCTAAAAATCCCTAGAAAGATCTCATTAAGTATTTTTTCATTTCATGTAATTTTTGTGTTCAGTATTCAAAAACAGTACACATATTTCTTTTAAAAATGTAATTATTTCAACAATACAGGGATATTTACAAAACTGTGAATAAGCACATGAAGGTACAAAAAAGAAAAATCAAAGTTAAATCAAAAAAATCTAAATATACATAACACACGTATCCACTGATGACATTATTTCCTTTTTTATGTATAAAATTAACTCTAACCTAAAAATATTTATGTAGTGAAAGCTACACAACCTCAACATGCACAAGTTCCTGTTATCAATTCTCAATTCTCAATACAGTAAATAAGAGCTCATAGGTCTTATTGTTTAAAAATGCTGACCTAAAGAATTCTTAAATGTAAAGCTTTCTTTCTGGACTCTTTATACATATAAAATTATTTTCAAGCCTGGCCAATTTAAATCTTGCAGCTACTTGAGTAAAAACACTAACAACTGACAACTGACAAACTTCTGTTGCAGTCTTTCAAATGAGATGTTCTTTTAAATCAAAGACATTTTTATAAATAGAAAATGACATCACATATGAAAGTGTTCATTGACTACTTAAGAACTATTTCTGCATTAAAAAAATTAGGAGGAAAAGTATATAAGCATGTAGGCACAAAGTAAAACAGGAGTATAAAAAGGGCTGCCATAACTACACAAAGACTTGTCCATCTGAATACCAGAGCACCAAGTCCTTAACACAGTATTGATTTTTCATAATTAACTCTAAAAAGTCTGTTTATTTCCAATTATCAAAATGCTACTATGCTGAGATATACTCTCCCAGAGCATGCATGTTTTCCTTCAGAAAAGTGGATTAGTAACATGGTTTTCCAAATAAATGGGAAGTGGAACACATATATATCAAAACCCAAAAATATATTCTAGGAACCTTACTGTATGCAATGTTATAAAATATGTTACTTCTATTGTACTGGGAATCTCACTGAAAGATGTCTCAGTAACACCACAAAAAACTTCTACAATGAGACACTGTGGTGCATGTAATACATTGTGATACATAACAATAGTTAGCTATAAATATGAACCTGTGTTATAAACATGCATATAATTTAATACATCAATAATTAATGAATGATTGAGTATTAGCATATCAATATTGTATCTCCTGAGGCTACTCATGGCTGTTCTCTGATGTAGAAGAACTAATACAGTCATTCATTCCATACTTCCATTATCTATATACATCAATTCCCTCTCCTATATCTAGTACTCCATGGTTATCTTCAAAATATTCATATTCTAGATCTTAATAAATTATTTCTCCAAGATAAATTCTGACTTTTGATCCTGCTCTTATTCTTTTCATAATATGTTTTTTGTCCTGTGCATTAAAAATACAATATAACCAGAGAATATAACCAGACACAGGACAGATTCTTGTAAAATCGTACTTAAGTAAATGCACCTAAAGGATAAAGAACCTTTAGTATCTTCCTTCTGACTATGTTCCTGAGCAAGTTGTCTTTTTAACTCAATCACTTCATCTACAATGTATTAACTCCAGGTGGAT
>NW_005054418.1:1674890-1709452 GCF_000277835.1 Geospiza fortis | reverse complement strand
ATAACTTATTCTTTATGAATATTTATGTCATAGGTACCACATTCAACACTCAGTGAAAGAATTCTTCTGAAATATGGCAGAATAAAGATGATCAGTTTCATGAATGTAGAAGTTAACATATTGTGTTTTCTCTTGTGCAAAAAAAAAAAAAGAAACAGAAAGACAAAGAGTACATACAAAGTTTCAAATAATTCCTTCCTTGTAAAAACTACATGTGCACTCTGAAGATTGTTCAGCAATCTCCCAGGGAGCATAGGAAAAAAACAACACTAAACATGGGAAAGGTAACTAGCATTAGAATGGATTATAAATTAACACCCAGAAAAGTATAGACATTTTCTTGTATATACCTTATACAAAAGTTGAAAGAGTGAAAATTTAAGAAAAAACAGAAGAAGCAAGAAACGGATGAAACTGAGCAACATAAGAGAATCACATAAGGAGTAAATTCATGTCCAAAAGAAAACATAACTGCATTAAAACATACTAAAATGTAATAGATGTCTTAGAAGTGCTCAGACATGTTAAAATTACAAAACTACTATGATCACAGTGATCGGATCTTTACACAACCTTATTTAGTTTGGGTTTTTTATTATTCCCTCAAAATAAAATCACTTAAAAGTGATTAAATGCAAGCCAGTTTTAAGATGACTATTCATGGATCAACTGTACTGTTCAAACTATCAACTAATGCAAATAATAAGGAAAAAATAGTAAGCAAATAATTAACTGCAGGAAAAACATCAAAACTAGAGTATTTATGCAGTATATGGACATTTCAAAACTCACTTTACATAGCGAGCTGAGATTATATCCAAAGGTCTGTGCATTCCGAGAACCTGCATTCATGTAGTTTCCCATTAACAATACTAGTTCCAGTAGCTTGCTAAAGCTTTTACTCTTCTTTATCTCTTCACAGGCAGCACTGACAGCCATGATGTCAGGTTTGATGTTGTTCACCTGCTCCTCAAACTGAAGCTTAAAAAGAATAGCACTGAGCCGTGGCCGTAGTCTCTTCACGTTGCTCATCTGATTGAAAAGAAAAATAGGAGATTTCCTTTAAAATTCATGGTACACTTTGGCACTGTACAAATGCATAGGCTCTGAAATGATTTATTGGTGTGACAGGCTTGAAGAAGCAATATATCTGCTATAACTGATAGCAAATGAATGAATGAATGAGAGACACTTGGGTAAGCAACTGAAATCCCATCTTGTGGTTAATAGGAACTGCCCCCATCCTTTCCAAATAACTAGTATGTGTAAGCAATAAAAGATAAAGTGTCATCATATATCACATCTGTCAACTCATATACCAAATCCTATAAAACTAATCCAAGTTTATGACCCAGTAGTTGCAAAAGAATGAAAGTAGTTCACAAATTTTGTATAACTCTGGATGTACCAAAACAAGACAAATCTCATTTTCTGGTGTAAATATTTGAAAGCTGACGTCAATAAGAGCCTATGATAAACTTGCAGGAAAATAACAGTTTTGAAAAAATCTTTGAAACACTCAATATAGTATACACTAATACATACCAATATTCATACCCCCTACACTCCTGTATACT
Source organism: Geospiza fortis (assembly GCF_000277835.1). Classification (NCBI taxonomy): domain Eukaryota; kingdom Metazoa; phylum Chordata; class Aves; order Passeriformes; family Thraupidae; genus Geospiza; species Geospiza fortis. The sequence goes on along the minus strand of NW_005054418.1, from coordinate 1,707,875 downwards.
AACCTAATACAGTTCATTAGTTGCAGCTGAATGCTTCCAGGAAAACAGCTTTTGTAGATCATATACAAAAGACTTGACTTTTTCTATGGCTTACTGATCATGTATTTTCAACAGAAATTTTGACCTTCTTATATACTAGGTCACCGAATTCTCACTCCAGACATACTTTGCACATTGTTTACTATATCCACACAAGGAACACTAAAACATTATTCAATGAGCTGCTTATCTTCTTTTTCCCTATCCCTATTTTCTCATCAATTTCATTAATTCCATAAGATCTCCTTCCTCATGCTTGTCTTCTTCTTTTTCAAGGCAACGTTCAAGACAATAATTTCTTTACAATTCCCAGAATCTTAAACTAAGATCACAGAATCTTAAATTAAGTTTCCAGCTATCAGTACTCCCAATGCAAGAAGCAATAATATTGGCACTTCTACAAAGCAGTAGGCTTCATATAATGCCCTTAAACTTTTGCCTTTAAATTGCACATATCCCCCTCCAAACCACAGTGATACCTAACGGTTCTACAGACCATTTCTCAACACAGATCTAGTCCACCAATGTGAAAACTCCTCTGACAGCGCAGCATTCATAAGTCATATGACGCTGATTATCCCCAGAGACTCAGTGTAAAGGATAATGGTGACACTCCATCCATTTTCAGTGTAAAGTGAAACTGAAGGCTGTCTCATCCAAAGGGTTTGATATAGAGGCAGAAGAGGATGGAATTTACAATCTATTTTATTGGTTTTACTGTGACGGTAGAAGAAAATAAAATCAGGTAGAGTTAACATTTTATGTCACTAGGCCATTTCAGAAATGCCTGCATAGCTGTGCAGCCACATGATGTCTCATTGAAGTAAACACACCATTTGGATTTTAGTTCAGGTAAAAAATCTTGATGTAAAATAAGAAATAATTTCCACTAACCGTACTTTGGTTTTCATCATAGAGCAGATCACATAATCAGGATGTCTTTCAGATTAAACTAGGTTGAAAATCAACTGTTGTACTTTAGTTGACTGCCTCCATCCTGGTCGTCAAGTAAAACACTTAAAATGTACATTTTGAACATTATTGGCTCAGTACCAACTGTAGGCAGACATTCTGTTCTTATACTACATGAAATAGCATCCAACAAGTGTGGTAAAATTCTTACTTAAGAATGGATAAATAAGGATAATGGCACTTGAATTTGCACAGGACATCTCACAGCAAAATAGAAATGGAAATACCTAAATTCCACATGAAATTAAGACAATACTCCAACAACTTTATACCTAATCTAAGAATAACTATATAAAAGAATGTTGAGGTAGTGGAGAGAAGCAAGTGTCATAAATTCATTCTCCAAGTTCAGTCAGGAAGAATCACTATTAACTCCTTTTCCTCAATTATCTTACTAAATTTGTATATGGACTACTACTTCTCAGCATCTTGAGAACATGTTTTTAGTTTTAAGTTTTGTCCTAAAGTTAGCCAGAAAAAAAATTGGGACTAGACTAGGAAAAAAAAAACCCCACAGCATTCCATTGAAATTATCCAGATTTTTAGTATTTAATACCGTTCTCAGGGTGCAATAGAGATGATCATTAATATTAAACCATAGAAACTACAAAAATTCAGCGTAAGTTGCATTGATTTTAAATGGTACTGAACTCAAGATACTACTGAATCACCAGAAGATGCATCATTTGTTGACGCTTGGCTTTTCAGACAGGCAGATCCTCGAAACTGAAATATTCATGTACTTTTGACCACAAAGATGTGTTGTACAAACATGAGCACGCACATCTGTATAAAAGGTGCAAAGTTTTCATCCAAACCACTTGAACTACAAGGAATTCAGATGTCCAGTACATAAGTATGCAATTCTTAAAGCTGAATGAAGAAATATGTAATCTTAAAAATTAGAAACAGGAACACATGCCAGAAACACAACAGAAATGCCACTGGGATTGTTATCATTGCTATTACTAGTATTATTGTTGTTGTTGAAAATGCTCTGAAATCTCTGCACAATGCATGCTGTTGGTATTATTTCTTTACCTGTTTGCTAAGTCAATAATTGAGAAGAGTTTCCCTAGTAACGTATGGCTTTTTTTGTGACATGTAGTTCACACTTATATTTAAACTGTAAAATCCATACACCCTACCACAAGAGGTGCTAAGAATCTAAGTGTTGCAATGCTGACCATCTTATGTTAACACCCCATAGTTTTTTATAATCAGAGTATAAGGACATAAGTTTATGTCAGTCTTGATAGTGGAATTCTGAAAACAAACAATCCAAATAACTAAAACAGGAAGTTGAATTAGAAACCTATACATGCCAGAGAACTCATGCACAGGTAATGAATTGTGCTACTTTTTAAGTAATAGTCCACAAGCAGAGTCTCACTACAAGCAAGTCCAAATGGTAACTGACTTATGAGTTGAGATACCCAGTAGCAGCTCTCACAGATCTCACATCCAACAGCAAAGACAGGTTCTCCTCTCAAATACAGCATAAATCACAAGGCAACTACAAGAATGTGCAGTCTGATATATGTGTACTCTCACAATCTTTTTCTGTTGATGTCAAGTAAAAGAAAGCATCTCAGAAGTTCCACTGACACTACATTTTGATCACTGAAGGGGTTTCATTCCTGTCACAAGCTCATAGAAAAAATACTGCAAGCACTTCAGTTTCATACCTTCTTTAAAAGGAGCAACAGTGCTGAGGCTGTCAGACCACCTGAAAATGTTCTCAGCCAAAAGGTAAAATAACAGTTACAGCCAAGCTGACTAAAGAGAGCAAACTGGAACACCATTCCCTGTGGATAATGTATGGCTTTCACCTCTGCAGCATCAGAGAACTCCTAAGAGTGCAGAGGTAAAAAGTGAGAATTCCTGACACTTATCTTTAAACCCAGGCACTTGAAAAGCAGGAAAAAAAATCAAATAGGGAAGGACTGATACCTTAACAGATATTTTATCACATTTAAAGAAGATAAAAGAACATCCTGCTCAATTTGAAAAGGACAGCCAACATGCCTACATCTTAGTGAAAAACAGCAGCATTCTCGAAAGACCAAACATTATTTCACAGTATGGGAAGTCAATTTGCGATAAAAATCAGTATTTTTGTTGAAATGTTTTTATGTATACATGGAAATAGTACCTCTTTCTTCACCTTTGACATACTCTTTTTCCTCAAGGAAATAATAATAAAGTCAAGAATTGCCAACACAAAATTAAAATTACTTAAGAGAAATTGAGTACATATATAAACATATATATATATATATATATATATATATATATATATATATACACATGATAGTGGGGCCCTGGAAAAATGTTAGAAATAGACTCTGAAAATGTTAGGCTTTGTGTTTGGCCAGACAATGTGAAATTGCATCTGGGTAAGCAGTGTGATAAATGATATAATTGTTAGATGTGATGATTGTTTAGTAATTAAATATAATTATTGTATAATCATAAGAAGAATCATGAGAAACTATGCTAGAAGTTTGAGGGGGGCCACGAGGAGCCCATGCTTGGCTGAAATCTATGTATACAATAGAACAATATAAGTTTAATAATTAACATGAGAGTAATATAACAATAGAATATAAAAACATGTTCATCCCGAACCCATATCGGAGTCAGATTTGGGTTGGTAGCCCCTGACACCCAGAGCTCTTCAATAAAAGCACCTACATATAATCATTCTCGTGATTATGTGTTTCTGAATGCTAACATACATACACAAATATATATATATATGTATGTATGTATACATGCAAACAATTGTACTAATGACCTTTCAGCCTTATTAGCAATGATGGAGAGCATGTCCTGTTACTCTGCTTCTCCAGACTGAATTATAAACAGCTTGAACTACTAAGTAAGTTTCTTGCAAATCAAATATTTTCCTAAAGGATATTCAGAGCAGAATAGAAGGCAGTGTATTACAAGGGACACAGGGATAACACCTATCAATTACCTCCTAGCTGCACACAGGCAGCCTTCTCTTGTCTTGTGGATGACAGTGCACTGATTCACAGTGCAAAAAATCCCTGGTACTGTTTTGGATTGCATTATGTTCAACAAAGATGGCCCAGCAAGGTCAGTGAGCATATCTCAGAATTGCCAAAGGGGGCTACAACACAGCTGTCAAAATAAGCTGAGCTTACAATCTTCAGGCTGAAATTCACAGGAAGGTAAGTTCTGTGAAAAGAAAGTAGTCCTTTTCTTTTGTCTTATCCAAAAAATATAATTAGATGTACTGACATCTTGATCAGCATGAAATACAGACAGCTTTTGTTTCTCCAAGTTGAAACCAGACAGTGATATTTTCCTAAAAAGGAAACTTTCCAAGAAGGGGAGGGTCCAAGTTTCCAAAATTCTTCTATTTTTAGCTGGCCTAACAGATGTCTGAAAGGCTATTTTCATTAAAAGACACATATGGAGTAGATGCTATTAGACTGAAAAGGTTTCCTCATGGGAAACCAAGTCAAGAGCTTAATATAGGTAAAAATCCTCTGCAAAACCTCTAATTCATACAGGTAGAAAAAATAAACAAACACCAGAAGTCAAGGGCAGATGTCACTGAGGAATTTAAAACCAAATCTTATAGTATCAAAACAAATGGAAAAAAGTTTCTGAAAGTAAATCAGATGTAACTATTCCACTTCGAAAAATCTGGTAAGCCTGACTTTAAAATAAATGCTTCATTTTCTGTCTGGCTACTACTAGGAATCCAGCTCCTAATGAAAGTCTACTATAAGGAATATCCCAAAACAGAGGTTATGAAGACACATGACCAAGGTCTGGATGAGAATGTCTCAAAATCATGACAGCAAGTTTAGTACTTCTCATCATACTTGAACCATCATAACAATTCCCACATAAAAGTGGAATTTGATGTTACATAGCTAGCAGCTGATTCTGATGTCTTTGATGTGACAGGCATGACCCACTTCAAAAAAGTTCAGGCCTCCAACCATTTGTATCATCTTCTCTATTGACCCAACAAGGTGTGTCCCAGTTAATTTTCTCAGAAGGAAGATATGTGTCTATGATCATGACAGTACTGCTAAGGAAAAAACATTCCACTGTAGAGTTTCTGTAGCCCTGTCAATAGCGAATTCAGTAATGACTGGGGAATTTTTATCCATATGGTTATTTAGTGTATTTGGAACCACCATTAATCTGTGGCAAAAACAGTCTGACATGTCACATAAGTGAATGCTGCAGCAGACAGTTTGCATGATTTGTAGAAAGTTTCTCAGTTCTACAAAATGATCAAAGGGAAAGCAAATCCTACAGCACCTGGAGCTCGACTGAGCTCTAATATCTGAAGCTGGAAAGGTGAAAAATCTGCATATTAATTTCAGGCTCCAGGGATTTAATAAGTACTGATGAGCCTCAAGGTTCTTTCAGCACAGCTGCCCTACACTAGCCAATCATGTGGATACCTAACTCAATTTAGGTGGCTAAATTCCAAGAAATCCTTGAATTTGCTGAGTTAAAATGGCAGGATCATGGTCCTTACTAAACACAGAAGTGTCTTCCTTATGATAAGTAATGCATGACACGATCATTAGAGGGTTGCTTACACTTCTAGTGAAGAAAAACATCAAATTGGATCCAGGACAGGCTCTTGACAGAATGTGCAAAGTGAATGGCTGGAAGCAAAAGATGGGGACCCTTCAGAAAAATAACATCCCTGCTCTGAAGCTGTAGCAATATCTGCCAAGAAGAAAACTGAGATAGCCTGTGTGTGGGCTAGAACAAATAACAAGCACCCACTTAGCCATCTGAATTATTATCAGGCAGTAAGACAATTTTTTTAAAATTGTTCTTTAGATTAACTACACAAAATGGTCTTACCAGAACTAAACAGAGATAAGAGTTAAGATCTGCTTCTACTGAAGCATTTACAGGAGCACTCATCTGTAATATGGCATCACAAAGGAATTAATACAAGCCAATCCAATGGCAATTGCAAGCAGTCAGACTATTGTAGATCATTCATGATGGCCATTTTCAAAAAGTATTTCTGGAGCTTTGCTCTCCACCCTAACCTAGGTTCAAGGTTTGAAAAACATCAACATTACAGGAGTTAAGAATGTTCTCCTTCGCAACAGCATAGGTAACTTGACTGCAATTTGTTATAAAGATTTTTCAACTCTCACAGATGGCATATAATAGAAAGTTAATTTTTGGCAACACTCCTGGAAAAGCTGGAAACACTGACAGAGAACACTGACAAGGCAGAGCAGCAGATACACATGACATCTAGAAGACACAGAAGACAAGGTTTGCAGATAGAAATTAACACAATCAAAGTATCTCACAGCCCAGATGCACGTCAGCACTTCAGAATTTTAAACAGACTGAAATGTCAGTAGGTATAACTCTGTCCAAGCATCAAGTCTTATGAAAGGCAGAGTACGCTTCTGCAGAAACAGCGATAGTATGATATTTTCCAGACAACAGTGAAAAAACATTAATACATTTTGAGTTATCCTCAATGAGAACATACAGGTGAAACTATCAGCTGAATATGGAATTGATCAATTTAAGTGTCTGCTGAATTATTTAAGACAAACTAGCCTTCATCAGGCCTCACTCTAATCTCCAATTTACTCTAGTGAAATCTTTTCCTTTGGTACAAACTCATTAAAAACACATCCATCAGTGAACAAGCTGTGAAGCCACATGAGGATTGCTTGCCAAATTCTATTTGGGTTAGCTGTCAGTGAATTTCACAAGGTCTGAACATTAATTATTTCTGAAACAATATTTTGTAATTCCCTCAATTTTATCTTTGAGCAAATATAAGTGATCAAGGAAAAATCTGTTTCCTTTTTTTTCACTACCAGACAATATGGGAACATCTTTCTGAATGTCTGAGATTACAAGAAAAGAAAGACAGCAGGAGCTATCACATGTGGCTCTTGAGACAGTATTCTCATATGTAAGAATGCTAGTACACTTGCATACACCTGAGGTCAAATGTCTACTAATAGCATTCTGTCAAGCATCAGAAACCTTTTACATTAGAAGTGTTTATAAACAACATCAAAACTTTGATTTCTTAAATGGAATTGCATTTATAGATTTAAAACCACATAATAATTTAATGTGGACCAGGACCATTTTATACCACTAAGGATTACAGGCACTGATGAGGCTACATAAAATCCTAGAATTTTTTTGTGTTGGAAGGAATCTTAAAAATCATCTAGTTCCAACTCCCCTGCCATGGGTAGGGACACTTTCTACCAGACCAGGTTGCTCTGAGCCTCATTCAACCTAGCTTTGAAAATTTCCAGGGATGGGACATCCACATTCACTGGGCAACCTGTTCCTGTTGTCTCATGCTGGAATTTACCACTGGATTCAGCTATATGCATGCAGCATTATCAATTCAGAACTACTTTTTTGAATGGTTCCTAGTGCAACAAACAGTTAAAATATGTTGGCATGAGTAGGCCTGAAGCCTTAGCACTGCTGTGTGGACAAGAAAGGGAGGAGAGGCAGATGTGTGGTGCTGTAAAGTTGGGGAACTGCAGTAACAGAACACTGAGGGGAGGGGAAGTGCAGCAAAGATCTGGAGCCATCTGATATGGGACTAAACATTGCCATGCACCTCTGTGCCTTGATAAAAGCCCTGAAATGTCAGACCTAGATGCACAGGGATCCCTGATAAACAGCATCAAAACTGTAACTGTGATTTCTTAAATGGAATTGCATTTATGGATATCAAACCATATAATAAATTTGAAATGGTCTAGGACTATTTTACACCACAAAGAATTACAGCCACTGTAAATAAACAAGTGTACTTCAAACCATAGAATGGAATTCTATGAGAATTCAGAACATTCAAGTTCTGAACAGCTGGAAGATGTTTGTGCCCAACTTCCTTACAAATAAGATATTAACCACTGGTATGGTAATAGTTCAGTAAAAATCCATTAAACAGATTACTGCACTCAAAGTATCAGTCATGATCAATAAATCTAACTAGTAGTTATTATATCAACTTCTCTGAAAATAAATTTGATTAACATTTTACTAAATTATCTACTCCTTAAACATTTCTTTGACATGATGACAGACACTACACCAAAAATCAGGAAAAAATACTATCTAAAACAATACCTTTTTCTTAGTAGGAAAGACTTACCTGCAAAACAAATCAACAATGCTAAAAGTCCTAAAGCAACAAAATATTTATACTGTCCATTGAAGAAAGAACCACATAAAAAAAATAAAAACCTCCAAAATACAACCTCTCTCAACAGTTACCAAGATGAACATCTAGATGAAACCTCATTCATCTCCAGTGGCTTTCATATTGCACAAAGATAATCTTCACTATTATCAAGTTTTATTCAAGATTCAGCATGGTGCTAGTAAAGACAAGGTTGTGAGTTTGATCCCTGTAAGGGCTATGCCCTTAAGAGCTGGACTCAATGATCCTTGTGGATCCCTTCCAACTGAGAACATTCGTGATTCTGTGGTAATCAATGAAATTACCAAGAAAATAATATGAAGGTTAAGGATGTTTTTAAGAAGTTTTAGAGGAAGTTGATTGCAGTAAGTAAAACCAAGTACAAAACAAGAACTATGGTAAAACAAGATGCAATTGAGTACTTATGTTTCATCAAGCACAAGCTTGATGAAAACCTCATCATGAATTTGAAATACCTAATGAATTTGAGCAAGAAAATACAACATTCAATATAACATCAAGGTAAGGTAACAATAGTAAACTAAATTTTTAGTAAGATGAACAGAATTAATGTAATTGTCATGAAATAGTTAATGAATCTGTACAAGCCCCTCCCTGTCCCTGTCCCCCTCCCACCCCCAAAAAAACCCTACAACTTTAAACCAAAAACAAAGCTCCACAGTCATACATGATAATATCTGTGCTCTGAGACATTGGCCTGGAGTAAGTGAAAGAAAGAACCTAGTGGAAAATAAAGTAGTTTATCTAAAGAAAACCCAAAGTCTGGAAGAGAAGATAAGGGCCATAAAGGATTTATTTTATATTTACTGCTGAATGAACAGAAAATATAACAATGATAAATAACTTAAAAAAGAGAAGGCAGAAATCACAAAAGCAACTCCTAGGGTCAATTCAAAGAAAACAAATCCTCACAACCATAAGACAAAACCCCAAACAAAACCCCAAAACCACAAGCAACACTCACAAAGGGAACCTGAACTGTTTAGAATTATGATCTCAAGGTCTTTAAGCCAACAACAATATTTAATTAATTTTCTTGAAACATACAATACTGTAACAGTCACTGCCAGCCAATATCTCACTAAGTGTCTCGCTGTTTCAGAGTATCAAATCTTGACTTTCAACTCAAAGCCTGAAAGATAATGGGTTTCCATGATGAAAAAAAAATTTATCACACAAGTAGTAATTAGCCATTTATTCACTATTTAGATTCTTCCTTAGGAGTCAAATAGTTCAATTGTTCCTTTAATCACAGTTTCAGAGAAAATTAACATGGAATCTCCTAATTCTCTAAAAAAACATAACTATAAAACACTACTTATCTAAAAGACTTCAAGCCTTGCATTGTGTATTCAAGTTTGATTCTCCCCATTTAAAACAGACAGCAAAAATTAAGGCATAAACCAATATTTTTAAGGAAAAATAAACAAAACCAACAAAACCAGTAATAATGTGAAGATTCACATTAGCATCAACAGTGGCCTCCTAAGAAATGAGAAGAATTTCTCAGCCCACTCCGCGGACAACAATAACAGAAAAGATCCAGGAGAGCCAGATGGAGCTTGAAGAACTTTGATGAAAAGAAAATGGATAGGATTCTATATTCAGAGTAAAAAAAGTGACTTATTCAAATTTTCTCCCATTGGAACAGAAATGCAAAATGTTCCATGTAATAAACATTGTCGCTTGTTCCCTCAAAGCCACTCTATTACATGCATAGAAGCTGTGACATGACAGAAACTATTCCTGATGATGGGGTTTGGTCTTGTTTGTGGACTTTGTTTTTCAATGTTTTGCATAGAAAACCAGGAAAAGCAAGGACTTGCACTTTTCAGTCAGTGGGAATCTGGTTGTTCCTTCAGTAAATAATCTCCAGAAATTTTTGAGATATGAGAACTCTTATCATTTTGTCAATTTATTTTATTTTTCTGAGTTATCACATTGCCTCAACTTTTAGAGACAAATTTATGAGAAAAGTTGGGCCAGATGCAGCAAAGCTCTACCTACACTGTTACTGGTCTAGCTCTTCTCATCAACTGACAGGTCCATCTAACTGAGTAAGTAATATTCCCTCATGGGAAATTCCCTCAGATAAGATAATCTTAGCAATAACCACCTTAGGTTTAAACTCCAGGAATGGTCAAGAAAAATCAAAGCCTTGTACAGATTTATGCACCAGAAAACTACATAGCATTACTCTGGATGAAGTAATTACCAACTACGAATTATGAGCTATAGAGAAATTAGATGTAAACTGTATTTCCACAAAAAGCATCAACTGCCAGCTCTGAAGTAGCATTTTCTTTTTTTCACTTCCAGTCTTCCTTTGTGAATTCAACCTGGAAGATATTACAAACATATCTTTCCAGAGGGAAGGGAGAACGTGATTAGGGATACTCTTTACAGAACATGGTATAAAACACAGGCGGCACGAGGCAGAATAGGTCAACATGATCGCTATGACATTATTTTCTTCTAATTTATAGGGAGAAAAGAAAGAAAAACGTAAGTGTAGAAAACCTCAGTAAAAAAAAGTTAAGATTTTTTCAATGCAAACAAAAGTAAGGCCAAACTATTTTTGCTATGAAAATTTGTCACAGAAAATAACAAAGTTTTTATGGTTTTGGTTTGGTTTCTTTTGCAAATGTAAAAAACTTGTTTAAACAAAGAGAATCCGAAATCATTCCAGAAGCAATATTTCAACAATCAGGCCTTTCACCTCCATGGATATGTCCAACAAAAGTCCAATTGAATGGCAGCACCTGTAATCTTCTACCAGTCTGGAACCCCTCCACTTTTAGGAAGAAGCAACTGTTTTGGTTTTTTTCTATACTATTATATTAACACTGTATTTCCAGAAAGGACAAAAAAACAACTAGTGATAATAAAACAGAACTCACCACAACACCAAACTGCTCTGGCTCAGACAAATTGTTATACTCGTTCTTGAACTTGGACAATGCATTCAATTGCTCTTGTTCAGGGAGGTGTTTTATTAAATTCTATAAAGGAAAATAAAATAGGCTTAAAAATCTCAGATTCAATGTTGCTTCTATTATTGTAAACAAACAGATTTACACATGCATTACTGCCACACACTCCAAAGACAACTCTCTTTCCTGAAGACAGCAGAATGTACATAGCAACACAGAAATTAAAGTAACTGAGAGTGTAAAAGATAAGTGATGCTATACTGCCAGCAATACTGCAATACTGACACTGATTCTACACACATCCATAGTATTCTTTTTAAAACTGTTTTTAAAGAAGGAATGTGCTTGATAGGCATGATGGAAACAGAACACTTCAAAGCAAACAAAACAGGAACTTCAAGTATAACATAACCATCAAAAGGCTGGCAAGAATTACCAATGTTAGATGAAAAGTACTTTGCAAAAGAATAATTAATTTTCTAGCATTTCAAAACAAAAGTTTAAACCCATTACACTTACTTACTTACTTACACTACTACTTAGCGTGAAAACTTGCTAGAAGTAGTAAATCAGAGGTAAGATTCAGCTTCAGCTGAATTCAGAAGTCAGTATGGGGAGGTTGGACACATATAAAGTGAACGTCTTACAGGTAAGGGAATCAAACATTTCACCTTCATCTGTTCCTCTGAAGAATCCTCTGACTCCCTGGAGTTTCCTGAACACTTAGACACATATTATCTAGAAAAAGAGACATTTGGGTACCTGAACCCCACTCTAATTAGCTTCTGCTAGGCTGGCTAAAAATGGCTTTTTGGATATTCTGGAAATAGAAAGCTTCTCACACCCTTAATTGTGGTATAAAATTTGAATCATTAGCTCAGTTCTGTCCCTTCCCAAGATGACTGCTGTAACTACCAGGCAATCGCCAGAGTCCCTGTGGCCTGCTGTGTCTCTCAGATATTGACTCTTGTGTTTCTGGTTACACATTGGTTAAGCTTCTGTCACAGTGAGAAAAACACAAGAGAGATTTTCCTTTCTTAAAACACTCTTTGGTCTACTGGTAAGCTCACTCTCCTGAACTGAAGATTAAATCCTTTTAACACTGAAGCCAGTCCAGGATACACAGCCACCCCACTACCTATTACCATATTTCAAGAAAGAAACAAGACCAACTCCACCACTTCCCCATTAGCTGATGGAAAAGGCAGACATTTTGGTTGCCAGCATTTGTTTTATTACCTCTCAAGTTAATAGCTTTGGTGATATACAATGAGCAAAAAAGAATTTGTTTCAGTTACTGAGCTGAATCTCCATTTGAAAGTCTTAAAAAACCCTAATTTTACCCACTAAAGATCCTAATTCCTTCTTAAACAGGAAATTTAGCCAGTTAAGATATAAAAATTACCTCTCTGTGCCAGGTAGATAAAAAGTCATACCTGTGCTTTGCTTAACACACTTCTTTAGTTTAAGAACAAATTTTACTCTTTTCAGTAGTAGCAGAAAAATATCCCTAAATCAGTAGACTGATTCAACAGAATGTCCACGCTCAAATAAGGATTTTGATAAGACAAAACTATTAAAAACGCATGAACAACAATGCTTAAAACAATAATGTAAACTTAAATTTTAGGAGCTTGATTTAGATATGATCAAACTGAATTTTAGTGAAACAGCAGTCATATATATCCTTACTATTCTCACATTTGGAAAATATTTTTGTAAAAAAACTACACTTATTAACTATGGATGAAGATCTCTGGCAATAAATCAGAGCAAAAATGAAAGGGTGCAAAGTGTAAAAAGATACATTTTAAATTAGAAATTCATAACACACCTATTTCTTTTTTTGATATCCAACATTCAAACAGCTCTAAATAAAATACAATTCCTTAATATTTACTGAAATTAAAATGTTATTCTTTGATGCAGAAATAGTTTTCATATGAAGAAAAATTGCCCACAAAACTTTCAAAAACCAAAAACAGTCAAGTGTTAGATGAATATTTTCAATGTTGAGCATCAGAATATTAAAAAAAAAAAGCAACCAAAACAGAAGGAGCAGCTGATATCAAAGCAGCTTTTATGGTGTTCAGATAAAGCTTTTGAGCAGCTACAGATGAACACACATTTTGAATATCAAACAAGGAATAAGCAGGAGAAAGAATTTTGACTAAGTCACGGGAAATATTGCAATAATTAGTCAATGAGTTTTTGGATTACAACATGGCTTTTGGAGTTTTTACATTTTGAAGTGCTAGATTTAATTTCTAACTGAAGCGGGGAATGGAGACGGATGGAGAGAAAATACATTTTATTTCTTAAGCATAACAAGAGTTGGATTAAGAGCAAATTTCCAACTTCAGAAACAGTGATTATTAGGACTCACTGAAAAAACCAGTTACAACTAAACAAAAAAAAAATCTGCTGAAAGCAAGAAATTTCTGAAAAGGAGAAGTACCATACTGTCTAAGGTAACTTATATGAATGAAGAAAATTAGCCATATATGGTTGTAAACTTATATACACTTTCCCGCTTCTCAGAATGATGAAATACATGGAGCACATTTTCATAGCATGGTCATAATACATACTTGAAAAGGATGTGGACAGTAGAAATAGAGACATACAGCTGGATACTTAAAGTTATTTATTAACCTAAGTATATACAAAGGTGCATACCAATTTTTTGCAGCAATGGCGCACATTGTTTTACCACTTTCAAAGAAAGATGGGTGTCTTAAGTCCTTTTTCAAGTTCAAACTTAGTCCGTTTTTCAAAGTTATTATACGGTTGTTTTACCCAGAAATTAGCAATTTGGATGAACTCATTTGATAGATATTATTACATCCAAACTTGGAAACTAAATTTGAAGCCTAGAGTTTTACTGAATTTTCCACTTGATTTAGGTCTTAAAGGGATTAATCACTTGGCAAAAAAATACAGTCTATATTCTTGAGCGATTTATATGACTGTGTTCATACAGGATATTGTGCACATGATCACTTGTATTCCATTCGACTGACTTTTACACAATCACAGCAGCTGCTAATATCACTGTACTCTTGTAGGATATAATTTCTCACTTTTGGCTCATCATCTTCTCTTACCCTTTTCTTAAATAAAATTGTTCACTCCCCTCCAAAAGCAAACAGGAAAGGGCTCAACCACTGTCAAAACCTCTTTGGACTCAATTTTGATGCCAACTGCATAAAGAGGTTAGCGTATACATTGACTTTGAACATAATTTACTGCCAATACCAATTAATAGAGCCACATGATTATCAGCATAGTGTCAAAAAGCTATATCCTATTATATTTTTAGCCATGCCTACTGCAAAGCTCCAGGGGGGTTCGGGTGTGCTAGATGTTCTAAACATACTGAAAATTAGGCATTCTTTATCCCAAGACATATACAATTATAATGAAAATAATAGTCCACAGAAGAAATTAAAAATAATGATACAAAAGCAAAAAAATTATCCATGAAAATTAATTTTCTCTTATTAGATTACTGCATCTTAACATAGAAGTATGCCATTAATTAACTACCCATTAATGGTTTGATGATTTTCTTTACTGGAGTCTAAATGCAAAAATAAATTTTGCCTTCTTTAGATAACACACATAGAAATTATCAAAATAACAGTTTTTTATATTTTTGATATACAGTAATTATTTATACAGGTTGCTTCATTTAATTGTTGAGGACTTAATTTTTCTAACAAGCTAAGTGTTAACTGTTGAAAAACAGTGCTAAGATCAAATAGCATGAGAGAGTCTCAGAGCAAGGATGAACTACCTGAGATAGAGTTTAAGTTGAACATAACAGCAGAGCATATTCCATCTCTCAGTTTTTCATGCTACCATAGAGAATTTCCACTGTTATATCAAATAAAATAAAATAAAGATAGACATCATGCTGCTGTTGAGCATGAAGAAAACCTTGAAAAAGTGATCTAAGTGCAAATTAGACTAAAAAAACATTTTAGAAGTGTAAACTGTGTTCACCCTAATAATCTTAAAGTGATAGTTTTAGTGCCAATATTAACTGCATCATTGAACAAAAGAATGAGAATTATACAATGACTATATATACACTGCCACTGGAGATCATGGTTCATGCTTGCTCCTTCAAATATTTAAGAGAAATATCTCATTCTTCAATGAAGAAGGGAAAGTGAAGTCCAAATAGCTGAAGAGAGATTAGACATCTTTGAAATCCAAGTCACAGGCAGTGAGGGCAAAACTGCATGCAGGAAGAAGAAGGGCATGCTGAGCATTGCACAGCCTCCTGTGCGATAAGACAAGATGTTATTTTGATATTCCGATATGGTGGAAATTCATTTTGCAGGAAAACCACAGAAATGCAGATTTGTCTTGTTTTGACAACTGAATACAAGTTCCTATGTGTTGCAGGAGAAGACACGCCTGAATTTCAGTGAGCCTTAATGTAACAAATAATTTTATGACCCTGATATGTGTACTTGTTTAAACTAATCAACATTCCTGCAAATAGATTATGTTTCTAAAAAAAACAATCTACCTTCCCCTTTCTTTTGTGTTTCAGCAGGGACTGGTACCCATGTCTGTAACATACTTTGAAGTATGCTGAAGAGATTAGCTATCTAAAACCTACAACACATTACTAGTAAACAGACAGTAATTATCAATTATTGATATATTATGTTTTGACATTTATGAGCCATAACAGAAATAATTTGAAGTTCATCACAGTATGCCAGAGTCCTGTACAAAACACAGATAGTTTTTCTAAAGACAGACGTTTTCAAATTTACTGATGCCCATCAAGACCACTCGAGAATATGGCACATGACAGGCAAGGACAGACTGAGAGAATTCACTTTGTTGAACTCTGGGAAAGCCTCATGGGCCCTTAATGTGCGCGGATATCCAACTAAATGGGACAAAGAAGGTGTAATTATGCTCTTCTTGGAGCTGTGCAATAGAAGACAAAGGTCACAAGTTATCACAATTAAGATTACAGTTAGATAAAAAAAAAACTTTTTCTACTACAAGTGTTCAACACTGAAAAAGGTTTCCAGAAAAGCCTGTGGGGTCTCCAGACTTGGAGATACTAAAAATTTGGTGGAAAAGGACCTAGTGATGATCAAAGTGCTCTAGCTGACCTGGCTTTGAGAGCCTTGGCTCAAATGACTTCAAGACACCCCTTCCAAATTATTTTTCCCATGGTTCTAAAACGATCCATTTGTGTTTATTTCATTAAATTCTTCAGCTTTTCAACCCTTAAATATCACTGTATATAGAAGAACTTCCAGTTTCTTTTGGCTCCACATAGAGTGATACTGACTTTGTGTTTTAAAAAAATAATATTGAAAGAGAAGACACTAGCTAAATAAACTCCATGGAAGAGAAGTGGTGAATGCTGTAAATGACCTAGGGCAAGATATTGGATTGTTACAGCTCTAACAAACAAAAAAAAACCCAAATCAAACAACCAAAATAGAGATTTGTGCAGGTAAGACAGAGCTAAAACAAAGCAAAGAATAATGTCGTAAGTAGGGAAGAAACAAAACATCATATGTACACAAGAAAAAGTCTCTATTTAGGTGTGGACGACATGGAAAATTGAGAATATAAATTCAGCTATGTCATACTTTAATCCCATCCAGCAACCAAGCCCCAAGCAGCCACTCACTCACTCTCCCCACAGTGGGATAAGGAAGAGATTAAAAGGGTTAAAGTCAGAAAACTCACAGGATGAGATAAAACCGTGCACACAAGCAAAGCAAAGCAAGGAATTAATTCATTGGTACCCAGGGGCTGGGAGATGTTTACTGTCATCTTCAGGAGAACAGGGCTCCATCACATGTAATGGTGACTTGACAAACACCACCACTCCATCTCCCTTCTTTTTTCTCACTCACACTTTACATACTGTCCATGATGTCATATGGTCTGGAATGTCCCCTTAGTCATTTGGGGTCACCTGTCCTGGTTGTGTCCCCTCCCAACCTCCCATACACACCCAGCCAGCCCCCTTGCCAGCATGGCAGTACTAACAGAAAAGGCCTTGGCTCTGTGTAAGCCCTGCTCAGCAAAAACAAAAACATCTCTGTATTATCAACCCCATGTTCAGCACAAATGCAAACATAACCCCATATCAGCCACCATGAAGAGAATTAACTTAGTCCCAGCCAAAAACAACACAAGCTGCTTTCATAAAAATATTAGCATTACAAATGAAAAAAACAATCTATTATTCACAGAAAAAGAACATTCTTGCAGTTAATTAGTAGCCAAAAGTTTACATTAAAAGGTGTTTTTAGCTATGCATTTCTGTTTACTGAGAAGCTTCTCTTGAAATACTGGGATTTTAAGTGCTATTTTTGTTACCTGAATCATGGACTCTGAGAGCTGTGTTTCATCTATTTCCAATATCATCATTTTGATCTCTTCATAAGGCACTCGGAAAGATCCAAGGAAAATTGCTAAAACAGAGATTCCACAAATAATGAAGAAAGCAAGACAAGAACTATATTGCTTCTCTTTAAAAAAACAGCAGCAAAACAGGTCATAGCATATCCAGATTAACAAACACTATGCCAAATAATATAGGTAAGAGATAACAATTTTAAATGTATTTTTAATTAGTTTTCTTTCAATTCCAGCCTCCTCCATATCCATTTGTTATATACAACATCCAGCATCACAGAAGACTTCCATAAGCAGTCAGAGACAAGTCTACTCAGTAGAAGAATCACTGCTATTACAGTATTTTGTGCTAAGGTGACAATTGTAATTTTTTTCAATAGTCTTGTCAGAGCTTTCTCTTAAAGAAGCACCATGACTAACCAAAACCAACCCACAGAAACAGAATATTTTGTTAAATGTTAACAAAAATAAGCACTCTTTATTTAGTCCCCATAATGAAGTTATTTCTTATTTAATCTCTGCTGGCAATTAGGAACCTATTCTTCCTAGAACTCCTCTCCATCAAAACTTTATTTTCTTTGTTTGTATATTATTCCATAATACTGAGTATCACCTAGTTTCTACAAAGTTCATGAGATGGGCAGACATGCTTCAGGTATTTTCATCCTTTTGTTGACAAGGCGTGGGGACATGCAGGGAAAGGGGGCATCCAGTATTCCTTGATGGATATATTGAAAATACAGATGGGATTAGATACATAGCTGTATGCTTGCACTTCCATACACACAGTCTTGAACAAGGAATAATCTTTAACTACGTCTCGGGTCTTTTTAAGTGTTTCAGATGTGAAATCCATATTTGTGCTTAAAAACAATATGCACATCTTTAAACACATTTTAAACAATAAGTGGTTATCAGATAACCACACAAGAGAGAATGGCATTTTAATGGAACATTTATACATTACTCTGAGGAGAAAAAAATAACCAACAGAATCTACTTACACAGATTCTGTGCAATCTTAGGATCCAAAACTTTTAATTCTTTGATGCGTTTCTTAATGGATTTCTTTTCTTCAAAATCTTCCTCCTCTCTTTTTACTGCAAAATTAATCACAAATACAATCATGGTTATTTCTTAATATTTAAAGGAAACATTCATGAATTCAGAAAGCATATTTGCTATCAAGCATAGTCAATTCACAGAGAAAAGATCATAAAACACGCAGACAAAAAATTGAGAGGTTTTGCATGTTTTCTTTGTATTTCAAAACTTTTGCTCTTCAGTCAAATTTGTCAGCTTGCTAGCCTTCTAGATTTATTTTTTTTAATATATATTTAATTGTACAAATTGAGTCATATTTAAAATATCATGCAACGTGCTCCAGTTACCCTGGCCAGGCTAGGATTATGAATTGGATTTTAACAATAACAAATGTTAAAAAAAATGGCAATATGTCTCAACACTGAGACATCTATCTATTTTTGTGATTGCTTCTGTCTAATTATATGCACCAAAATTATCAAAGATCACCAGCTTATTAAAAAATTAACATTAACTTAGAATATAGCTGAGTTGTTATATACCTATATAGCATATAGGTATATATATATATTTTCTTGCCCCCCTCAAAAAGATGTATTTTTAAATATATGATGTAATCACATTATTACAAAATACCACAAAGAAAAAGTGATTGTATAAACATAAAAACATATTAACATATTAACATTGCTGGAGATTTTGGCTTATTCTTTCTTTTAATAATTCATACAAATAGAAAATAATTAATACAAATAGGATCTCCCAAATACATTGTGTAAGCTGAATTTATTTCTCATTAGTCACACATTGTCATAAGAATTTCACTTAAAAAACCAACATAAGCTTGATAAAGTATTAGTAGGAATTATTATGCAAACAAACTAAAAAGCGAAAACAACACAAATCTTTCCTTAAATATGATCTGGTATTGTATTATTTTTCAATAATACATAATAAAAAATACTCTTTTTTAAACTTTTCCTTCTCCCTTCCCCCAGCACAAATCTTCACTGTCAAATGTTATTTACCAAATGCATTGCTACTGTTTAGCTAATTCTGTATATTATTTCACAAATGAGATTAGTTTCCTAGCTTTACAGTATGATTGTTCCAAATTAAGTTACACATGCTTCAAATATTTGAGAGAAGAAAATATGCTACAATAGCATAACACGCTACTGACTTCCAAAGGAGATAGGTATAGACGAGAAGTCCTGCCAAGGAGACATAGGATTACAATTTCTAGCTCAGTGATGATCCTTGACAAAAGTAGACATAAGCATGAATTATCAAGAGGATTTCCCTAAACTGAAATTAATTCCAAAAATGGTAAGAGAGCTATTTAAGAGCTACATAATTCTTAAAAAATGTTTTCCAAAGCACAATAAATTTTGCTAAGGATTGGGACACTGACTAAATGACCTCTTGAGGTCTTTGATCTTTGTTGTCTAGTATACAACCAAAGAGATAACGAATTCAAGACCTCACACAGGGATTGAAGGAACCAGATTCAAGTCCCTTCCTAGTAGGTGGAGAAAGAAATTTGAATCCTCTTCTAAATCACTTTTAATACTCTACACCTGCTAGGCAGCACAATGCTCCTGAGAACATGCCACAGTGCAGAAAAGAACCTGTATTCTGCAAAAATGAAATCACTAAGCTAAGACTTAAAGCAGTCCTTAGAAGAAGGACTGATAACTAACATCCTGGAAAATGGGTTACAAAGCCGCAATCCTCCTCTTTTGTCTGTTCCCAGTCTACCCACAAAATTCACTTGGCCTTGAATTTCTTTTAGCACATTGAACAGAATGTTTAGCACTCTCCTGTACCAGGAAAAGCTACACACCCTTCTTACTATCCATGTGAAAGCAAAAGTAGGTTTTCACCAGCAATGTGAGAAATCTCTAGCTCAGGCACCAAAGGAATAGAATGACATTAAAGCTACTAGATAAAAAAAAGGTAACCACTAAAGGTTCACTTTTTCTGATTATGCTTGAAGAAGAGCCCTTACTGAACCCAGAAGGGTATGTCAAGGGGCTGCAGATCCCAGAATCACATAACTGTTTTCTCCTGCCTTTACACACTTTAACCAACTTCTCAAATTTCCTAACTTCTTCAACTACACACTGAAAACTGCGACTCTTAAAAACATGACTTCTGAGTTGCCTCAAAGTCTTATCAATGGTAGAATTGCAGATTCTCCTAGAAGACCTGTACATCCCTGCAGGACAGGTTCCAAGCAATTTTCATGCCTTAATGAAAATACAGTAAAATTCTTCATGGCTACCTTGGAACTTTGCAAAGAAACCTGGAACTTTACAAGAAACAAAATAATGTCCTTTGTAGTCACAATAAAAAGTAGTTAAATTATCTAAATTTACTAATTTGCTTAAGCATGCCCTGACAGCCTCAAACTGGATGCTAAAAGGGCAGAAATAAATTTTAAAAAACAGTTTACCTCTTTCAGCACTAGAAAGCAAACTTTATTCATTACGAGTCTTATAACTGAGATAATACAGACACACAAACATGCAAAAAGAATTAACAGTTAAACATGCACTACTTAATTACCTACTTCCAAATCAAGAAACAATGCTGCAATTGAACTGGCTAATAGCCTCAGGAATTTTCACCCAGGAGGGGGTTATACACATTGTTACAGCACTACTTAAGGCATCACAACACTAAGGAAAAACATTTATGCATAGAATGTGTCTACTCTAGGCAACTCATGCAGGAATTGCATGCAGAGTTCTACAATTATGCAATAAACTAAATTACTGCAAACTTACATGATACTTCTTTAGCAGACTTCAAGTCACATCCTTATGTAGTTGGCAGCATTAAGAAGCAGAAGACATGTATTACTTTTCTCGCTGGTTTGAAATGTTGCACTTCCCATTGAAAACTCGGATACCTCCTAATGCCTCTATAAATTTTCACCTCCTTTGCTAATGTCCTGGTTTTGGACAAGGAAATTGATCATGTGGAGCCATGTGGGCATGGCCAAGACACACTGCAGTTCAATGCCATCTCACCTCATGGCCAGGGAGGAGGGAAATGGGTCTCTCTCTTGCTTCCTGGAAAAGAGGGGGAAGGAGGAAGCATTCCTTTTCCAGGGAACCAATTGACAAATGGAGTGGTGGGGTAACACTGGTCCTGACCAGATGATCTGTCTGCCATTTTTTTCATTGTCTTGGGCTTGGGGGTCAAAACATGGAAGCAGATGGTCTGTCCATCATTTTGTTCACTGTCCCAGTCAGTGAGCAATTCCCTGCAAATCACTCTCTTTTTGTAAACTTTTGTTATTTATATTGTTGCTGTTACTGTTCTTATCTCACTGCTTTTTCCAGTAAATAGCTTTTATCTCAACCCATGATCGCTGCCATTTTTATCTCCAATTGAAGGCATAAGGGGGTACTAAACAAGGGAGTGCCGTTCCTAAACCATAACAAGTGGCAAAAAAAAAAAGCCCCCCAAAATCCCAAGAAACATAACTATTCTCTATTT
Source organism: Geospiza fortis (assembly GCF_000277835.1). NCBI lineage: Eukaryota > Metazoa > Chordata > Aves > Passeriformes > Thraupidae > Geospiza > Geospiza fortis. Next base: position 1,685,717 of record NW_005054418.1, on the reverse strand, counting down.
CCAACAAGTAAAAAGAGAAAAAAATCCCACAGCTGAAGGGAATAAATAGAAATATCTGAACAGGTGAAGTAAGAATCTAGACTGAAAGGAAATCAAAGAAAATAAGCAGTTAAATTTTCATTTGTGGAGAGCACTGGAACAGAAGGGAAAGTATACAGAAGAAAGAAAATGGGAACATCTGCTTACAGTGGAAAAAAATATAAAGCAGGCTAGTGGGAGTGGGCAGCTGCTGCAGAAAGGATGCGACTATTTGAAGGAAATAGATGTGAGATGTTACCATGCTAATGAGAGAAGAAACCAGGGGATCACAAAATACACAGACAATACACTTCTCAGCTCCAGAAGTTTGATCTTACTAAAGCATTAACTTTTTCAAAATTACTTTTTTTTTCAGCTACTATACAATAGAAAACTACACACCCTTTAAAGTTCGTCTATACACTAAATCTATCCCACTGTGGGACACACACGTGGCCCTAGCATCTGAGCTATGTATTGTCAGTAGTACCTCATCTGATGCTCCTGCTCTGCCCTCTCAGGCTGAGAAACCAAGTGCCAGAGCACTTTGAAACACACAAGAATGCACCTCCCACCCTTCGCAGTTCCTCCTATCTTCATACCCCACATCCTTATTAAAAAGACTCTAAAATTAACAGATGTGGTTGCCAATGTACAAACACACCAATACCTCAAATGAGTTTTGGATACTGGACAGATTGCTTTTACTGTCTCCTTCAAATTCAGATCCATATACACATTCAAATGTAGTCAACTACCTCCATCTGTGGGAATGACCTGACTGAAATTAGGGTCCTGAAAAGAGTGGTGACAGACTGTTTTATAAATACTTGGAACTATTGGAAGCCTGCAGAACAGCACTTCATAAAATTGTGGACTGGATCCTAGGGAGCTACTCTGTAAAACTGAAACAATTTCATTCTTGGTAGGTGCCACTGAAATAATCTACATTCATGAATTGCAATACACATTTCTATTTCTGCCACAGGTCTTGATATACCCACAATCTTTGTAAGAAAAAATCATGTCTGTGTATCTGTATGCTAAAGAAAAAAAATCTTCTAAAACACATCATCCTAGTGGAAAAAACCAAAACAAAATACCTTTGAAATACAAGCTTCAAAAGGAATATATCTGAACATTTAGACATGAACATTTATTTTTAAAAGTCTGAATTCCTATTTCAGATGAAACTTGAAAACTACATTACACAGAACACTCAGTGGAGTTATTCCGTCACTAAAAAGAGTTATTCTGTCACTAAGTAAAAGGCCATACAGAAGATTACATGTGACCTTACACTTTTCCTGGCCTCTTAGCTAAGACTACAGTCATCTTGCATTCTCTCTTCACTGAAGAATGAGAGAACTAGCCTGAGGTCATAGACTCAAAGGATGTACCCATACCAAGTGTCATTATGAAAGTCGATGCTTACTTCATCTGTATAGAACTCTAATTCTTAAAAGTAAATGATATCTTGTGTCCCATTTAGCAGGGTATTCATGGGAAGACCTGCAGTTCTTAATCTCCTAAATGTTATGTGGAATCAAAAGAACAAATCTTTAATAGAAAATGAGGTTCTAGCTAAATAACAAATCCTTCAGAACTTCTTAGTTATTCAAAGCTAAAATGTTGAGTACGTTGGTATCAACCACTATTGAGGTTGGAAGTGACTTCTGGAGATCATTTGGTCCAATCACCTTTCTTACACAAGGCTATCTACAGCCAGGTGCCCACGAGTGTATTCAGGCAGCTTTTGAATATCCCCAAGGCTGGAGAGAGAGTCCAAAACCTCCCTGGGCACTCTGTGCCAGTGCTCAGTCTCCCTCAAAGTAATAAAAAAGTGATTTGTGATGTTCAGGAGGAACCTGTGTTTCAGTTTGTGCTCAACTGCCTCTTGTCCTGTCACTGGGCACTACTGAGCAGTGTCTGGCTCAATCCTCCTTGCACTCTCCCTTCAGGTATTTATGTAAACTGGCAAGACCCTCCTGAGCACCCCCTTGCCCATGTTAAATAATCATGGCTCGCTCAGCCTTTCCACACAGGAGGGCAGCTTCAGTCCCTTCACCATCTTCATGACCCTTAGTTGGCCCTTCCCACTACATCTCACTGGGGAGACTCAAGCTGGACACAGTATTCCTGTGGCCATGCCAGTACTGAAATCAAAGGCCAGGCAGGGAATATGTGCCTTTTGACTGACAGAACAGAAACTTTTGAAGACTTGGATTGTTTTTACAGCTGCATGACTACTGTCCTATAATATGACATGCAACAAAACTAAACAACCCTCTAGTCTCAAAAGAAAAAAAAATATAAAAAGGCCACCACCAAGCCTATACCTAGACCATGACACTACACAGGTGCCATCAGATCCACTTGCATATTTCACATTGAGCTGCTCACCAGCAGTTTTTTGTGACAATTTACTTTAAAACACAAAAAAAATTATGAACTAGATCTAAGTAGTTTTACAACAGCCTTGAAAATTCCTTTCTTTTATTTTTTTACAAAGACAAGGCTAAAATAAGGTTTCTAGGCGTAGCTCACAGAAGTAGGAAGAATGCCTGAACATTGAAATACCAGGAAGCTGATAAATATTCTGCTTTCCAAACTAAGCAACCTAAGGTTGTATCAACACAATTGTTAGCATCAGGGACTTCCCATCACTAAAAGATCTGTTTTAAATTATAGTTCGTTCTAAACCAAGAACATTAAAGTCTCACATTTTTCAACAGTAGCTAACAAAATTCTGAAGGAAAAAAAAAAAAACAACCCTGAAGTCTTAACCAAGAGTGATTCAACTCCTGGAAAGATCTGAAACTTCATTAATTCTTGTCTGGGGGAAAGATAAAAGGGGAGGCTGAAATGAGCTTTCAGCTACAATGGAATTTGTTGGACAGGGAAAAGCAAAGCATACTGCTGTTCCCAGCAGAACAGAGTCTAGTGCCAGTACACACATAATTCTATAGTTTGCAGATCTCCCCGTTCTAAGATATATTCCTACCATCAAGATTTAGCTGCTTGGGCCTTACAAAGCTGATCCATCACTTGCCAAAGGCATCAAAAGCTGAATAACAGCTCTGACTGCACTTGTACCCAAAGGGAGCATAGTTGGTTCAAGAAACACCATAACATTATTGATTGTAAATTGGAATGGCAACTGTTCCCCTCCACTATTTGGTGTTCAACACTTGCCTTTCAGACAATGTCGAATTCCAGAGCAAAATCTTTTCATTTAATAATCCCTGACAGATTGTTCTTTCACACATTTGTGTAATTGCTCTTTAAATCTAATAAATTTTAAACTTTAAGTCCTTCAGCACAGAGTTCCAATTCTTAATTGTGCATTGTACAAAGACATCATTTTTTATAATCTTGATCCATTTTGCTGTACCTCTACTATACTTTTTTTAAGTAAGAAGAAAGGAACCACAAAAAGTGTGCAGAATGTGGGCACAGTTTGAACTTTTATAATGAAATTTTAACTTATTATTTTCTTTTCCTTTATTAACAGTTCCCAAAACCCTATTTTGCCACTATATCAGAAATTTATTAGATTGTATCAACTGGTATCAATTTTGGCAATTGTAGATATTCAAGCCTTTTTTAAAACTGTCATCACATTTGTCACCTTGCTTCCTTTCTTCTGATGATGGCATAAGTTCAAGCAATAGTTTACATGGCACAGTGCATAGCTCAGCTGTTTCATCCTTCAGTTCCCTTAGAAGTCCAGGGTGAATACCAGCTGGTCTTAGCAATCTGTTACTGTCCACTTTATTGACCTATTCTAAAACTCACTCTACTGCCCATGGAAGTTATGTTTCTTGCACTAATGTGGTGTTCTCCCAAAGTCCAGCTTGGAGGTAAGTTCATTATTGGTCAAACAGAAATAATTCAGAGCTTCAGTATTTGGAAGCAGGAAAAAAGGTGTGTTACTCTTTTTTTTTGCCTTTGGAAGGCAGATATGACACACTAAATCATACTTTTTAATAGCGTTTTTATTACATCTTTATCCATGCTTAAAATTCAATAGTATGAAAATTTTAACATCTTAGCTCTAAATCGCAAAGCAGTTACAATCAGAAACCTACTGAAGTCCTCACCATTAAAATACAAGCATATACTCCTAAATGAAATCTGCATGAAAAAGAGACACTCAAAGACATGGCTTCTGCTGCTTATAGGTTATATGTAGGATCTGTTAAATATGCTTAATATGCTGCAGTCTCTGTATTTCCTTAACTACGCTCTGGGGCTTTTTTTGGCGAGTCTACTAGTTAAATATTTTTTTATCTTTTAATGAAGAATTCATTACTTTGTTTGACATCAAAACTCTTTAAACTTCACTAAATAGCCTCCAGAAGCTGGACTTGGCTTATTTTTAGACCAAAGTCCAACACACAAGCTAATTTTATTCTTACTGTGCAAGTTTTGAAAATGTTGGTATTTATTATTTATTCACAAGAAAAAGTAGAAGTATCTTTTCGATTTTTATATCTTAATTTACTACATAGGAAAAATTTCTTCATCATAATCTTAACTTTCAATTTAATACAGATGTTTCCAGACTTGAGTTTTAAAGACTACAAGTCTTTGAACATATAGTAATTTAAGTTTTTTCACCTTTGGAGAAGGGCTTGGGGGTGCTGGTGGATGAATGACTGGACATGACCTGGCAATGTGCACTTGTGGCCCAGAAATCTATCCACATCCTGCGCTGCATCAAAAGCAGCCTGGCCAAGAGATCAAAGGAGATGATTCTGCCCCTCTACTCCACTCTGGTGAAACACCACCTGGAGTGCTGCATCAATCTCTGGGGTCCCCACCAAAGGAAGGACATGAACCTCTTGGCCCAGGTCCAGAGGAAGGCCACAAAAACAATCAGAGAGCTGCAGCACTTCTACAAAGACAGGCTGAGAGAGCTGGATTGTGTATCTTGGAGAAGAGAAGCCTCCAGGGAGACTTGAAGCTCTTGAATATTTAAAGGGGGCTTATAGAAATTAGTGTCTGTTGTGACAGGACAAGGGTTTTAGCCTAAAAACTGTTGATTTAGACTAGATATACAGGTAACATTTTTTACAGTGAGGGTGAGGAAACACTAGAACAGGTTGCCTGGAGAAGTTATGGATGCCTCACCCCTGGAAACATTTGAAGTCAGGCCAGATGTGGCTCTGAGCAACTTGATGTCATGGAAGATGTCCCTGCCCACTGCAGACAAGTTTGAATAGATGGCCTTTAAATGTTCCTTCCAATCCCAACTATTCTACAATTCCAGAAGTCACAGTATGGAGACATAGCTGAGCATTTCTGGAAATATATGGGAGTCCATTCCTTCCCCTACACACTCTGCTTCCATCCTGATTGCATATTCCTAGAATTTATGAAAAGTTAAACATAATATTCAATGTACTTTAAAAACTCCAACTCACAAAAATGACCAAAAAATTAACAGGGACAGGGGGAAGTGTGATATCAAAGTAGCAAGCTTAATCAGCTTGTGGAGTAATCAAATGAGCACTGAAGTGAGGCAGACTATGTAACCAGAAGGAGGGCAGAAGACTTCAGTCAGGCCTCTTCAACTGAGCATCAATGAACTGACATGTGCTCTGTTGCTCAAAGAGCACCATCCTGTGATCCCAGCAGAGCAGAAGCTTGCAATGCATCTGAAAGAAGCTATTCACTATTTTCCTATTTTTATCTGTATAGTGAATTCCAGAACCTAGCTTTCAGTTGTGTCACTTCCCTGCACAGCCATATAAACACTCTCAAATAAGAAAAAGAATTGGACTCCCCCCATCTAGCAGCACCAGATTTGCCTGCCACTGAAATATGGCACAGAACAAATTCATTAAATTTGCTATCACGTAAGTTATAAACAAAAATTACACATTTTCAATTAACCATTTGTTTTTAAGGGTAAGTGCTCTCAGAATAGTACACTGTAACTGATAGGAGAGACATTTTTCATAATTGATTTGATCTTTGTTATTTTAAGATTCAAAGTAACAAGTACCATCTGAGTATACATATAGGTCAAAGATATATTTCTGACATAAAATTATTCCATCAAGACTTCATCGCCTTCCTTTAAACCATGGGGTTCATTTCACTTGTGTAAAATATTGTTGTATAGTCTTACCAGCACCCAGCTCTCAAAATCAGTTTAACTAAATATCCTTATTGATGAACAGTACCTCAATTCACAAGAAAGACAACTTTTATTAGTTATTATGTAGAAGTAATTTCATTGCAGAACACTGTAGTACAATATAGTGCATATTGCACTATATGTTATTCATCTGTAATTTTGCTGAACAGTTTCATAAAGTATTCTCTGTGTTCTGATGTTATTTTTAATTCTGTTATTAACCTCTGATATTAACTTAAAACAATTCAAGATATTTCCAGGAGGGAAACACTGGATGAGGTTTTCAAGCTAATTCTTTGAATGATTACACAAAAACCCCCAAGACATGGAACTAGAATAGATAGGGTGGTGCAAGGGCAGGAATGAATGATCTGACATAAGAGGGACAAAAAACTTACTAAGCTACCACTGTCACCTCATAGCACTGTCAGTGCCTCACAAACCAGAAAGGCAGGGGCAGTACCAACCTGACAAAGGACTGATCATTAACTTGTGATAAGAAACAGCAGTACATGGGACTCCAAACTGAAAGGGCAAATGGACAAGAATAGCAAACTGGGATTACTAGGGAGGAGCTGGTGTATTCTGATTGAAACGGAATGAAGAGCCACGGCCAGCAGTGGACTGCCAAATTACAAAGGCAGCAGGAAACCACGGCTATCAGAGACAATAAAGAGCACTCTCACACTAGCACCTAAGGTACATCAAAGCACCTGAAGCATATCTGGAGACCAGGATGGGACACTTCTATCAACCTAACACATGAAATGCTGGTATATAGTCAGCCAGTGCGACTAGATCTCCAGTATAATGGCATTAGCTGAATAGCAGCCTGAAAGTAGTGGCCTTGCAGGTCAGATGCCTGGGTTTGAACCTTCAGAGTGAGACTGCTTACCCCTTGTTACAATCCCTGCAAGCTGGGAAATCTGGGAGGCAAGCCAAAAAAAAGACAAATCACTGTAGATCTCCCATCCTGCAACGTGGCAACTCACCCAGTTCCTCACCCACTGCTGATAAACCTGCTGCTTACAAATGTGTACCTTATGTGGTGTATGGGAGCAGGAGAGAGAAGATAAAGGAATGCAAATCTATCCCTTACTTGTAAAGTTTTGCAACAATTAATAGTAACTACTGTGTCATCTAATAAATGTAAAATAAGAACTCACGGTCCAAAGTTCAGGTCACTCCTAAAACAAAGCACAGCAGATACATTTTTCATAATTTTGCTAGGTCTATTTTCAAAATATTGAGGTCTTTTTCTTAAAGAGGCATTCCCAAGGTAAGTGTGCCTGAATCTCTTTGAACTACTTGTCTGGAACCAATCTGCAGTTCAATTTATTCATGACTAGTTTTTACTTATTTCTTGTGGTTTAAACAGTTCTTTTCCCTTTCTAATGCTCTTCTTAAAGAATGACAAAATATCTTAGCACTACAACATGATCTTTGATTTTTTTTAATTAAATATTTCAAATCCATTTAATCTCTTCACCTGATGATACCAGCAGCTTCTACGCATCTGTGATTTAATCTGCCTTGAGTCTGGGACAGTAGAACTGAAAGTCACATTACAAAGCATGACTTGTAAACATATTAATGACAATGCTTCCCTACTGGAAACATTTCTGTGAAATCCAGGATTTGTTCTGCTCTTCTTCCCTTGCCTTTATTTCCTTTTTTTTTGTAAACAACCAATACATATATATATCTAAAAATACCCATATGTATATAAACTGAAGTAAAAAATCACAGATTCTAGTGCTAACCTAAAATTTGTGTTCATAGTGTTAAATTTCAGGCATGAGCATCTCCACTAAGTTCTGATTCTCTGACCACAAGGGAAAGCAAGGGAACTGTATCATGCTCTTACACAATATCAAATCCATCCGAATGGACTGGAGAAGTGTGAGCTTGTTTCAGATTGATTCTTTCTCACATGTTTAATTCCTGGGTTTCTTTGTTTTCTTCTGAAATAGCTACGCTTACACTCTGCGTTCTCAAACACCACCAATACTCTGCCACCTTTAAGTAGTCAGTCAGCTACTATAGGTGTCCATAATCCACTATTAGCAAAGGAATGCCAGCAAGGCCACACAAAGCCAGTAACAAACTTTTTAGTGACTGCTACCTATCTTCCTGTCCTGCTTTCTGTACTGGCCCTCCTGCAGCCATCAGGTACATGCTGGGGCCTGAACAGAATACTGGTAAATACGAGGTAGGCAAATGCAGTAGCATTTAGCAATGTGAACAAGGGATTGAAAATGTTAAAATTTCTTTGTAATGTGAGAAAAGTTCTGTTTCAATACAACAAGTGAAGCTACAGTTAAAGGCTTTGTATAAAAGAACTCTTGCAGCCTTGGTTTTGTAAATCCTACATGTGGTATAAATACCCTGAGATTACTTGAAATGCACTTGAATAGAGCAAGCTCTTTCAGAACTAACAGGACTTAAAAGTAACATAAAATTTGCCAATCATACTTAAGTATTTGGCTTTATTCTCAAATTTGTCTTTCTTCTACTCATCCAGCTTCTGTAATATCCTACCCTTCTTGAATCTTAAAATGCTTCCAAACTCTGCCATCACAAAGTTTAGCCTTTTATTATCATATGCAACAGATCATTGACACTATTTAATAAATAATTATTCCCAAAACTGATCCTTCAGAAACTCTACTAATAGCCTCATAGTCCAATGCACCCTTTTTCAATATTCCCCACATCCTCTTAAACATACCTGTTTTACAAGTCTGCAGCTAATCCCACTTTTCATTAATATTGGTCCATTGGCAGTCCTACGGCGATCCAGAGGTTAAACAGATCATATTTGTTTTGCTTAGAAAAACTGTCATCTTCTCAAAAAACTAAAATATTATCTACTGCCTAGCATAATTTACTTTTCATATGCTGAATCTGACACACACTTCACTTCTCCTTTTTTTTAATCTACCACTGTGTCTTTGATTATAATTTGTAGAAAAACTGTTCAGTGTTTCTGCATATCATTGATAATGAACTAATGAATCTATGAAATAAAGTGCTCAGTCATTTTTGAATATAAATTCTAGAAAAGGTGCTGTCTTCTTTTCCCAGCAAAAATAAATAAAAACCCCTTCAGTATTCCCTTGCTATAACTACTAAATGATGCATGATTCCCTTGCAATCATCACTAAATATCATGCACAGTTTCTAATAAAAGCAGTGAAATGCATTTACATAATTGAATAAAGAAAAAAACAATAATGGTCTACAGTGTAAGTTAAATTCAAGTGCACAAGCACTTCAATTTTATGTGCACAAGTACTTGAAGGATTACACTGAAACAAAATACGAATTTAGCCAACATTTTTTATTGCTAAAGCAAGAGCTGTCAATCAGCACATTTGTTTGCATGGTCTCATTAGAGTAGATTGCCTCAATCTCAACAGTTATAGTGAAGAATGTTGAGAGCATAGCTGAGCATAACTGTATCTACTTAACAAGCATTCATGCACCCTCATTAATTTTTTTCATCTCACTTTGAAGCATGACATGGCTCATACCAGAACAATAACTTGGTGATAATTGTTTGAGACAACAACTGGACAGGAACAGTGCAGAGGTGAACTTTCCTATAGATTATAGTGTGCCTCAGTGAATTACAATTAGCTTTAAAAGTCATCTGTCCTGTTCAGCAGCTTTCAAGATATTCCATTAGCAACTAAAGAAATCCTAACATATTTTAGGCTTTAATGACCCAGTTGCATTATATTTTCTAAGATAGAAATTTCTCCAGAACACATGACAAACATCGAAATATGTGAGCTCACAATTCTATAGTATTTATAAAATTGTCATATGATATAAACTGAAGCTTAGCTTGTCATTTATTAATTTAAATGCTAATAAAATAACAAAAATAACTTATACAACTCCCAAACAATTCAGATCAAGTACAAATCACTAAGGAAAACAACTGTATATAGAGCTGTATAATTGTATTCCACAACAAGCTAAAGGAAAATAGACTATAAATCTACCTAATCTATGGTTATTATAATGTACTGATACAAAAATAAAAAATAAAAACCAAACAAAAACTCACACAACAAAACCTAACAAGATTACTTACAAATTATATTTAAACAATTTTTTCAGATTTTTAACTCTTTTAATATACTCCTATGTGCTGATAATGTTCCCTGTCTCCTTGAGAAGAATCACTTCAATGCTGCATTAATTGTTGCTTTTGCTGCCCCAAAACTCAGCCTTTTTTGAAGTCAGAGGATAACGCCATCTACATTTATCTGTAGTTTCCCAGAAAATTGTCGAAATCCAAGTGTTCCATTTGAACAACAGAAAAATCTCCATATCTAGAAAAACATTATTTCTTTAAAAGTATTCATAGTTAGGAGGCTGACCTCATAATAAAAATGGATTTCATTTGTATTGTTATTATTAAGTGACAGATATCTGCAGAAATTATTCAGTCTTTTTACTAGGATAAAAAGAAAAGTTTGGTGATGAAAGAAGAGCTATAAAAATGAAAGCAGATTTTCAACAGAAAGTCTGACTTTAGATGCAGGAAAAAAAAACTGCATTGAAGATCCATTAGAAACCTACATCCTGACCAAATTTTTCAATTTGAAACTAGTAAATGGGCCTGCAGCAACAGATAGTGATGTCAA
>NW_005054418.1:1646864-1674880 GCF_000277835.1 Geospiza fortis | reverse complement strand
TAGGGAAAAAATAATTTCAATTTTAAAAAGAAACAGACTTAAATTAAAATTTTCCACTGCCTTAGGAAAAGACCACACATAATGACAACATGGAGACAGACCACTGCACCTATTCCTAACAGAAAGCTGGACAAATATAATTACAAATGAAAGAACAAAAGAAAGAAAGAACAAAAGAAAGAAAAGTACAAGGCTTACTTTTCTGCATCAAACAAATCTTCAGGAATCAGGAAAGATTTCAGGTACAGTTTAAAACCAGTTGCTAATCAATTAATTGATTTACAATTTTCCGTAGCACCTACTTCCTAAAGGCAACACTGAGAACAAATGCACTTATAGTTCCTAGTGTCAGGACACAAGTACACCCTAGTCTTTGAGCCACTGCCATTTCTTAAAGCATACTTTCAAGTCATCACAGTCTTCCCCAAAGCTGGGGATGCTCCCATACAAACATGGTACAGGAACTTTACTTTACACCTCATATATTCAAAATAGAAAAAGTTACATCTGTACACATGGATAACATGTCTCAATGAATTCCAATCACTGACAAGCAATCTCTCTCTCTCTCTCTCTCTCTAACAGTTGTGTAACTCTCTCCTGCGCTCTACTCACACACCATCCATTACCTGGAACAGCATCCTGGAGTTAACAGAATAAATATCACTCTTTTAAAAGCAATATGATGATTAGAGATATCAGCAAGAGAACAGCTGGTAAAATCATAAATGCACTTGAAGCAACCAACAACCACATTATTATCATAAAGTTCTCTCCATATAGCAATCAATGCTTATTCATCCTAAATCCCACCCATTCATTCCCCTTATAACAATGTCTGGTGCATCTGCAAAAGAAGTCTTTTGGGGCCTCATACAATACAGATTTTGACACACTTACAACAGGTGGGATGCAAACATGATGTTTTGTTTTGGTTTAATTATACCAATGCAAGTCAAGAATGGAGAGAAAGCTGTTGGAACTGTTGGTTGTGTTTCTCCTATGGTGCTTTATTTTTTTTTTTTTTGGGTGGGGGGGAGCGGGGAGGGGAGGGTTTGTGGACAGGTGGTGATAGTTTTGTTTTCCAAAATACTTAAGCATTGTTTGTTTATAGTTCTCACACTTTGAACACTTATTCCAGAAAGAGTAAGTTCAGAAAGCTCTTAGACTTCCCATGCTTACTCTGGATAATGGGATTAAGAACACACCAAAGCTAATAGTGCTTTATGGAAGGACCTTATGGCAAAAGAGTTGGTAGATGGAATTCTATCTACCCATTTGAATTATTTTCTTTACTAAGCTCCACTGGACCTCAAGTGCATCCAAAGACACATACCCACCAAAGCTTCAGATGGATAAACTTTTGGAAGGAAAATTCATCCAAAAATCTACAGCAGAAAAAAATCCTCAGCTAAAAATAAATAAATATATATCCAGTATCTTTGCATTCTAGATGGATAAACCTTTCTCTAAAGACAAAAATTTCTTCACATGTAAAAACAAAAACAAGCATCATGGCAGCATCAATATAGCAGCTTAATTTTACCCAAAATGAAGTACAAGAATGGCAAAATGCCATATAGTCATAGGGAGCATTTTTTGATTTCTGCCTTCAGAAATCAAGACTTCTAAACATTATGCAGTCACTATTAAAGGTTCTTTGCCAGCTATGCTCCTGCCCTTCTCTCCTTTTCCCCTACCAGAGGTACAAACACTGAACACCTCCAGGATAGGAAATGGTCTGAATTCTGTCCATAGTCAAATACAATGATCTGCCTTCATTATGCAGGATTGAGATGACCATAGCTCAATTCATGAACCTCTGAAGAAAATGCTCTCTTCTTCATTTCCTTTTTTATAATACACTTTACAAAACTTGGCTTAGTGATTTTAAATTCAGGCTAAGAAAAGAAAAAGAGATACTGTGTCATAACGACACGTTCATAATGCCATGTTTTATACTTGAGGAGGTGGGTTTAAGAAGAACTGATTTGATCAATATTCAAAATCAGGACAGTAACTCCAACTTTTGTCTTTTTATCCACTCTTAAAAATTAAGCCTTTGTTCCTCAGAAAGAAAATAGGAAGCTGTTGTCTCTTTGAAATCACTCAGCAGTTGAATCCAAAATGCCTTTTACCCAGTCAACCTGAAGGAAAATGTGGTTGTATTTACATTGCTCTATAAGAGGAAGGAGGGAGGTTATATAGCAGTTTCCCACTTCCAAATAGAGCCTTCAATTTTTCATGACTACTTTAAAACTGTCCACACTAACATCATAGATAACCAGGACTGTATTAGACAATGAAAAAATGCAAAATTCTTCTTCCAAAGCTTTACAGTCCCTTTTAGCTGTATTTCTTTCCATACTGCTTCAAATATTTCAAATAGTAAACCAAATAAATCAAAAAGATTCCATAATGTTTCAAAAGTTATGTCCCCAAATACTGAGCCTTTACTGTTCCAATATTCAAAATAACTCTATTCAGTACCATCTAAAGCCAAACAGCAAAGTTTCTCTATGCTATCCACTTGCAAAAATATGACACAGATTAGAAATACACAAGCTTACACTAGCTCTGTAATGTTGATATTTTTATTGTTGTTGATCAAAAGTACCAACATAATTGATTCATTATTCAGTGACTGGAACTTGCACTTGACAGCTACAATTTCCCCTACTATCATCCAGGTTTTCAGCAGCAGACACTGAGACTCTGCACAGTAATTCTACTTCTAAAGCTATCTCACCACAAAAATGATCCAGAGTTGCCTTCTTGCATTTACTTTGTGAGAAAAATGCAACCACATAAGCTACAAATCAAAAAACAATAACAGACCTGTTCAACTTCTAAAATGCTCCTTTTTTCTGTCCACATAACTTCAACACAAATAATAACAAATAAACATAACAAATCAACACATAGATCTAGACTTGACTATACATGGCACTCAGAGACCATTTTATTCTGTAAATAAATATGCAAAGCTAGTGTTGTTTACATTTACTCTTAAATACTGTACATATCCACAAGCATAGTTGTTTCTAAGCTATGACCTGCATTTTTTCTGAAATTTGGTAGAAAAAAATTTCTTTGTTGTGTATTAGAGAAATTTACAAAATATTACTTTATGATTTTATCTTGAAACCTATCATGATAAAAACCTGTTCCAAAAAAACTGAAACTTTGGTATAAGATGACATTTCTTCATTAGAAACTATAAAGGTAGCACTGGGGAAAAAAATCTATACGTAAAGCTGCATAGCTATTATTTTCAACACATAATAAATATCATACCTTCAACCAAATATTTTTTAAAATCATAGTTCTAAAGTGCAACAAAAATGAAATGAAAAACAAAGATGCTTTGCTTCCTAATCTCTAAAACTATAGCATACATATCTATTTAAAAAGCAGAGGTTGCAAGGTTTACAGAGAAGTACAAATTAGCAATTTATCCAATATGATGTTAAGATTCGTTTTTAATATGAACGTACGATGAGTAAAGTTTGGAATCTTTTTTACATGGAGAAAGGTAAAAGTAATATAAGACATAATACAGGCTGAAAAAAGATTCAAGAATAGAGTTGCTGTGGTGAAGACAGGAGGCAGTAGAAAGTCAAAAAGACATGCATAAATAGTTTATAAAAAGCATTTGGATACACAACAATAAGACGTGGCACAAGAATGGAACATAAGACATTACACTGATTTCACATAATATATGCAAAATTAAAGAAAAATATACAAAGACAGAAAAATACACTGGAAACCTACTGATAAATCTAAAGCAGTGCAGAGCCAGAAATGTAACAAGTCATTACTATTTCTACTAGAAAATAACAGTGCAAACTATAATTCATTAAAATTTTTAAGTTTTTTGTTAGAAGAATAATCTTGTTGATTACAAAAAGACTGTTTACATGTTTTTTTAAATCATGTTATTTTGATTTGTCACAATCATTACTCAATAATGAGTGTCTGATTTAGTTTAAGATCTAAGGTAACAGAAGTGTCTATTTAATTTAAATTATCTCAGCCATTAAACCATCAGGCAGATTTAAACATGCTAAAACTCAGAAAATTTATCATCTTATATTTAAGCAACTAAACTATCATCTTTAAACATTAGTTTCACATTGAATAACAACAGTAATAGCAACAGCTATAACTCTGATCTACCTATTCTTACAAGTATGTGTAAAGACCTCAAAGTAAAGACTAAGGTTTAAAATTAACCAGAATTAAGGAAATGAAGATGAACAAAGAAGTTACAGTTATAAGAATGTTTGGTTTGCTCTACTAAGGGAATGTCCATATCTCACATATCTGTATCCCTACAAGAATGCTACATTCCACCTCAACTAAACTACAGTATTTAGCACTGTGGAAACAGACAGCATATGAACAGGAGCGAGCACACAGTCTGCAGTGTAGATGCACAAAGCGCATTGCTATTGTGCTATGTGCATCTTAGAGATTTACTCTTGAATGTCCAAGAAATAGGAGAATAGATTTTCTCTCTGAAGCACAGAGAAAATCGTTGCATGCATGCACAGTTTTCTGAGAAAAGTCTCTGTGAAGGAACTCAACCTGGCATTTGAAGCTTAATATTTATGTAGCAATCATGTTACAGGTGAGCAAGCTCTCAGTTGCACATGGGAACATTCCACTTGAGAAAAATATGTCAAAATAGTTTCTGAGGAAAATCTGAATGAACCAGATTATTTACTTACTGAAAGCAGCATAAATGTATCTTTCAAACTCAGAGAAACCAGCAAGTAACAAAGTAATCCACTTTTAAGTGTAAAAAACAAATTGTACTGAATGGCAAATCTCCAGAGCACAAGGGAATACTTGCATGATAAACAAGTTACAGAGGTCTATAACTAAAGCCAATGTCAATCAAGGTCACACAAAATCTCCATGTGGCTCAACTTGCCATATTTAATAAATAAATCCAGGTATTTTCAACAGCATTAACTTGTTAATAGATGAATACTAACAACATAGTCCACATTCTGTAGAAAAAAAGCTAATGAAGAATAAAGAACTACTGTGCATATGTCTGTACTGCACCTCCTCAATAAGATAGATAATAGCCCTACATATTTTGCAGTAGGAATTCATGAACTATCACAAATACTACACTTTCAGTCATACAAAGCACATCAAAAGTAGCTTCCTGACAACAGCTTGAGGACTTCAGACCAAACACTAACAATTAGTTAATGAGATGTTCTTTAAATTTAAGGGGTCACTCATACTGAAAAGTATGCTGAACCTCAGCAAAAAAAGATAAGGGAATGAAGTCACCTAAACCTTATTTCCCACCTTGACCTCCACACTCATTCCAGTGTGTTAACATTGCTAACAATAATTTCTTTTAAAATGTTTTTAAAATTAAATACTAGCTCATACAATTACTGCTGGCTTCAGCTCATAAACCACAGAAATTACTCTTAAGTATTTCTGTAATAATTTTTGCTAAAAAGTCTGATAAACAATTTCAACTTACTTCCTAAATACACCTTTAAAAATGATAGTAAATTATAGAAAATTAACTAGTGAAAGAAATTAAGTGTTCCAGAGCACAAGCAAAGGCAACTCATGGGAGGGGTGTATTATTTTCTTTTTCTTGGAGGGGGATGTTTAACAGCCAGGAAACCATAGCCATTTCTGAGTCTTCTATAGGCCAAGAGATCTGACTGACCTCATACATTCAAGCTGGGTACAACTGGATTCTATCAAGATATTCTAGATTAAAAGTTTCTATCTAACACTGTACAGTTTACATCAAATTGTAAGACCACTTTAGACACATTTAAGGGTTGCCCAGTTGTATTAGGAGTAGCTAAAGTAAGACATTAGGAAGAGTAAATGAGGTTTTAGAAGCTTCAATGCACTGTGTGTCAAGCAAAAGATTACAGGGTATTCCCTCTGAGCTCGTGAGTTACACTGCTAAGAATCTGTCCTCATCATACTGAACTCTCATAGTCTCAAGCCATAATGAGACTGCAAATAAAGGTAAATGGAGCATACCTTTATTTAGATTATATGCTTTAATATACCCTGTAATAAGCAAATTATTCAAGTCTGTTCAGAAGAGTGCCCATTTAAGCTATTGATTTTGGACAGAACTGACACAGGAAAAATCTAATAAAAAGTACTAAGAAAAACATATAAAATGAGGCAATGATAATTTAGCTAATTTTATGACTTCATACACCGTCGATTAAAGTTCTGATTCTCTTGAAATAAGCCCTGAAAGACAAGAAGACTAACAAGGCTAAACAAGAGGGAAAGGATCATGTAGGAGCTCTATTCACAAGTCAATTTATCAGAAACTGTAACAGATAAAAATTGCTCTATTCACAACATACTCAAGAAGGTATCTATGGCACAAGGAAATTGCATCACATACCTCTAGACACCAGATTATTCATCTATCAGAGTATTTTCTTTCCTTAGGGATACAAGGACTCTCACATAAAATACTCAGTAAATAAGACATAGCGATTCCTATCAATACACTAATCAATGTATATCTGAACATATAACAGAGAGAGGGTTTTAGGTTGATCTGATTAATTACTGTAAATAACAACATCTGTTCTTTCCAGATTATAAAAATAATAAAATGAAACTGGGGAAAGTAATATAGTTTTCTCAGTCCTGCTTCTGAAAGTGATGCACCTATCCCACTTTTTGAAAGATACAAGCAGTTTGCATCTATTTTTTCTCCAAAAAAAGAAGTTTCAAATATTAGTTATATACTAAAACCAATAAAATTTCCTTGATTATTTCAAGTCTGCTATACTGCAGTGTCAGAACTAAGATATTGAAACAAAAGCATGTATTTCATTCCCAAAAGAAGTTTAACCTAGCAGTGCTGTCATACATCCACAGGCTGATTTTGTGCAAATAGTCCTTACTTCCTACTATCACTTTCCAGAAAGTTACATTAAAATCTTTATCATCTATACTAGTTAATATGATTTTCTCAGCTACTGCTTATCTTCACCTGTATTCAGCAATACAAAACTACCTGGCAAAAATACTTCCAAGAAACTTCATTGTTTTTCATGTTTGCATTTATACAGCACTTGCCCCTTGCATAAATTTCCTCATATTTTAAAGTGTATTTTTTGTGATTGCACTTAACAGTTAGAGCCACACAAACTCTACAAAAAGGTACATGTTATTTATTTGTAGTCAGTGGCATGAGATGTGCAGTAAAATAAAATGTAAAGTTATGTAGTTCTCAACTCTGAAACAGGATATGAGGATTTTTTTCAAATCATAATCCATTTGCTCAGTTATAACATATACAATATTTAGAAAGAGACAAAAGAAGTTCCAATTTCTGGAGGAAAGTAAACAGGATGCCCATCAAATGTGTAAATCACCTTAACCTTTTCCTCAGAAGTGGAGAGTATAACTGAAGACTATATAATAATCTGCAGCACCATTTTCCAACAACATAAGTGTTCTAATCTTAGAACAGTTTTTCACAATTTGCACATTAAAAGCTTTTAATCACTACTATAAAAATACAAAGAGTGAAGTAAATTTTGTAATTTAGGTGAATCCACATGATTTAGAATCCCCAAAAGAACTTTTTCCATTAATTCACAAGCTAAGTGCTTAGCAATATTTAAATAGACTCAAAGATTTAACATTCAGTGTACTATTCCATATAAATAGCAAAGAAAATGCTACAATTTTCTTCAAATTAAAATATTCTGTTAAAAGCTCTCTCTAATATGACAGAGAAATATGAAAAATATGACACAAACAGGAATCAATGAAGCAATTGGATTCTGGGTTGCAAGACAACAAGTATTCTACTTCACTGAAAATAATCTTGCAGAAAATAACACTGACTTCACTTTTCCAAAAAGTGCAAAAAAGTTTTCTAGTTAAAACCATCGCTGTGCATCTTCCAATTACAGAATCACATTTCTTATGCATTATTACAGATGTACAATTGACATTACTTCTAACATGTGCATTAGGGTTTTCTCTCCTCTTTCACCAAACCTGTAATAACTATTCAGTTATACAGATCATTTACTGTACTATGAGACACTCTTGTGGTACATTAAGGAATGAAGTGATGAGCCAATCATAAACACAAAGATTCAAACTCAGAAAGCATCCATTACAAGCAAGCTTTAAGAATATTCACCATTTAAGAATATTTTTTCAAAAAGCAAGCAGGAGAGATCTGCAGCATTCATTCTCACTGGAATGCTGCTCTATCTGACACACTATTTGGCAGAAGCTAAGCAACAGAAATGCTGGAATTGCAAGTGAATTCTTGTCTTTGTTGGCTGGAGAAGACATTAATACCACATCACACTCTAAAAGTGAATGTAATTTCATATCATCTTATGTTAAAGAGCGTATGTATTTCTGCAACAAAAATAGATATTTGATAATCTAATGTATCTACCTAAGTTGGAACATTAGACAAATATACTGTAAATATAGTTTTAGGCTAATTCTAATTTGCAAATTTTTAAGCCTCTGTCCAGAAAGCTTCTTATTCCTCCAGCAATTCAGGCAAACAAAATTTGTATCATGAAAGCTGCTTGAATTCCTGCTCCTCAAAGTCTGTGCAAGAGTTCTCCGAGACTGAAGATGATGTAGTCTCTATTACAGAGATTCTGCATAATTAGTCTAGTATGCAGATTTGGTTATTGCACACATCTTTTGTGAAGAAAAATATAATTTATCATATGAGAACAATAGTAGTATTTCTATACTATTTCTTCACACATCTTTGCACTAGCCACAGTTTTTTAAATGCTCGAAAAAGACAAAAAGGGAAAAATGAGTCTATTTTGCACCAGCTGGAGTCTTTTTCCTATTGTTTAGTTAGCATCTCTAAATGCTGTAGAATAGGATTTTATCCTTCTCTCCCTGTTACATTCATGTATGCATAACAGTTGACTACCTAGTCACTAGACCTTCCAGATATTGAGGAATTAGTCTAATTTTAGATGCATAAAAATTAGTAGTTCTACTAGTAACAACATATGTATTCTATTTGACCTAACTATCATTACATGTAAATGTAGCTCCTGCAGCAGAATTATAATTTGATTAAATCTATGACTTCCCTCCCTCTAAAAGGTGGAATACAAATACTACCCTGAGTAAACCGAAAACTTCAGCTGATGATCTAAGAATAAGCCTTAAGAGTCTGGAATGGCATAAGTACCAAGAGCTATACTGACAATCCAAAACAAACAAGACTCCTACAAATTAGCAATTTGTGTTATTATTTTTAAGAAAGTTAAGGATAACACAATTTACATTTCATCTTAAAGGCAAACAAGAGTTCTAGCAAAATGAATTTTCCTGGCAACTCAGAGGCATATTAGCTCCTTCTCACAAGGAATGCTTTGTCCTTAATTTCTCCTATTCTTTTCATTCTGACTTATTTTTGCCACTGTAGTTTCAGGAGGGCTTTATATAGTTCCAAATATGCTTCCTACTTTGAGTTTCAGTCTATACTCCCAGATTCTCAGCAACAGAAACCTGGAGATCAGAACTGTCTATTTCCAGTGCATATGAGTATCCTGTTCTCAAAAACCTATTTTTGTTGAAGTGGTTGAGATTCTTTTTGTTTATTATAAAACATGCATCTGCACAGGTCAGCTTATGTCACCATTTGTTCCCACTCCATCACTACCTCTTCCTTATTCTGCTGAATAAGGAACAATCCCAGGTACATTCTGAGAGTCAGCTGCTAGCAGCAAATGGATTTTATCTTTCCCTTTTTAAAGTTTGAACAAGTCCATTTATCACTACTGCTTCTCTTCTATAGAGCATTAAAACAGCAGTTCACAGAACAGTAGTTCACACTACTAGATTAGTACTGAAAATAAACTTTCTCTTTTGGCTTTTTGAATTTAAGGTGATCTAACCTGGTTTAGTTTTAGCAACATCTATCCATGTTTGTTTCTTTTCACAGCAAAATTACAAATCTGCTGAATTACAGATGGCAAGATTTTTGCTGCAATGTGCAACCATGCCTTGCATCCAGGTTTCTCTTCCAACATTCCAGCTACGGCTACCTTCCATGCTCTCAGCTTTGGTAGCAGCTTTTATTCAAACAATCTCGCTGAACACTGATTTGATTTTTTCATCCTCCCACTGTTTCAAACAGATGACCCAGTATTTTTTAAGACCTTACACTGCTATGTCAGCAACAAAAACCATAATTCTGTTTCATATATATCGAGTCCATTGCAGCCAAATTTTATGTGCCCCAAGACACTACACCACGCCGTCCAGGAATGGCAAAGATAAGCAGTCACCCTAAAGCAGGCTCCTTCTAGCTTCTTATCCTTGCCAGCTATACATATGCATTTACAATTTTAGAAAAAGCCATTTCTATATCAAAGGACAAGTCAGATTTCACAGCAGGAAACATTTAGTCATTACAACTGTTAAGCTGAGTAATGCAGCAGATGAAATTTCTAAGTTTCATTACTCAGTAACTGATGTTAGAGGTGAGAAGGTTGAAGAACTATCTTGTGAGTTAAAAAAGTGGAGGTCCACTAACTTGTGAAAATAGGAAGAGTGGAGCAGAAAAGCCATAAAACAGAATTATGAAGTTGTTAAAATCGACAGGATATGTTGTCCCTTCTCTTATTCTCTTAAATTTAAATGACACCAAATGCAACAAACTCACCCAGAACAAGAATGTATCTGAAAACACAACGATTTCATTGTAAATATTCAGCTATTGTGCCAGCCAACAACTACAGCAGTGCAAACACATCCTGCCTTTTTACAAAAGTTTTCAGAATGTGGAACTGGACTATGCCCTATGTAAAAGAATATTTTGTTAAAGCTCCGATTTAACCCTCAAAAAATCCAATTATATCAGATCAAATAAATTCTCTCAATTCTTTCCTAACCTTCAGAACTTCATTGCTTTTAATGGGGTGGTACATCATGTACAGGACCTTTACAAAAGTGCTTCATAGTGATGTTTATTTCACAAAAAATACTGAAAAAGCCCTGTTAAAATATCTGTCAGCAAACTATCAGGACAAGATAGAGAATAGAAAAATCTAAATGAGAAAATTGTATGAGAAATTTATCATGCTGAGATCATGCAGAGGACAACAGCCCACAATGGAAGCCTCTTTCACAAAAATTCATAATAAGTACTTAACTTACTGTTTTTTTAATTAAGAACTCAATTTAATTAAGAAAATAAATTATGCATTAGATAAGGCCAGGCCATATTTATACAAAGTTAGTAGATAATGAAGAGTATGCAATCCTAGCAGGTAAAAAAAGAAAATATCTATAGCCATACATATGAATAACTTAAAATATCGTTCCAGCTGAACCTGATCAAATGCAAACAGAACCAAAGACTGCCAAATATAATACTGCTCAGGTCTGCACGGCATGCCAGTACCCAAGTACTGTCTAACAGCTGCCTAATTGGACATCACCGCTCCATTAATGCATAATCTCCTTGATTTTTTTTGTTGTTTTTCAGAATGAATTGTCCTTGAAATGAATTTCTTCTGAAACAAGCCATTCACTGAAAAACTAAATGATAGATTTTTTAAAGGACAAAAACTAGTGCTCATGGAAATTTAAATGCTAATAATTTTCATCAACAGTGACTTTGAAGGCTTGCCAAATAAGGTTTGTTAAACTTTTCTTGCATGTAAATTATTTTTCTCAGTTCACAATGAAAAAAGCCTGCAATAAAAGCAGCAGTGTAATGAAGATTTTATTACATGCAAATATAGTGTTACCTTTAGTCAGACGTAAATGTTTGCAACATTAGATTGGAAATTCATCAAAAGCATTTAGTGCACAAACATGTAGCAAAACCAAATAGGAGGTAAAAACCCATGAAAATAGGTTTGTACCAGGCGTAGAGTTTTATACCTCCTGTGTGATACAAATATTAGCAAATTAATTCATGCAGAATGCTTACCAGCACAGTGACAATTATATTGAAGTTCTTGAAGTATTTTCCATTAAATAAACAAAATTATTAGACTGAGCAGGGCACTGGGATGACTTTCCATAACTTGCATTTTAGGATCCAAACTCATTTTTCTACTCTGCTGGTATTTATAGTTTTGGCTTTACGAACTTGAGTAGACTTTTTTTGATCTCTGGATACATGAAAATAATATCTACCTCCTCTAAGATCTTAAGATCTTACTTGTTCATACAATGGAAACATTTTCTAGTAGAAGTCAATAAAGGAATGTTTTTATTGCTTCTAAAACATGAAGCCTTCAAAGGCTTTTCCTACCACAGTGTTGGAAAATGGGAGTAGAGTGCTTTTGTTACCCTGAATATACTGTCATATTTTCATCAAACATAAAGTGACTGTAGACTGATATTGTATTTTGTGTGGAAATCAACTATTAAAAAAAAAGAATCAATTGTTTGAAAGAAAAAGCTAAAGGTGGACTAAAGGAACTACTCTGTCCAGGCACTTCACTGAGCAGAAAAGGCTAGCACTCAACTCAATCTGGTCTGAAGCTGACAGGAAATAATAGTCTATGGGTAGAAGGTAAGAAACACTCATTTAATAACAGCGCATACTACTACTCTGTCAAAAAGAGAAAAAAAAAAGGTAAAATAAATTAAAATTAAGGTATGGTTAATACTGTGCTTAGGTAGATGCTTACAAATGTTGTAACAAACTTTTCAATAATATATTTTTAGTATCTGACAAAGTAGTTCCTAACCGAAAATACAAATCAAAGTACTTTATCTAATAGAAGTTTTTCTAATCCTATTTACAATACATGCTGACATAACCTTTCCTACAGTCCTAGCAGAAGAATGATCTGATGTTACTCGTGATTCTGACATAGATTAGAACACTGATGACAGTCATTTGATAATTAATTAATTCAAGGGAGAATTCATCCTAAAAAATTGTCAAAGAAGAATAAAGGGGAAAACATGTCACAATTTTAGCTTCAAAAAAATCAAATTACAAAAAAAAAAGTTACTGTTAGGCTATTTTAACCACTGCTATGCTAATGGGTTTTTTCAGGTTTTCTATTTTTTGTTTGCCACAAATTCACGGAGTTATCTGGATATCAAAGTCAGGTTTCAAGAGTTATTCATATCCCACTTTTGAAATGCATTTAACAGTCTGAACAACTGAATGTTTTTCCTATCCATGACAGGACATCAGAAAAAATAAATTAAGTTGGATTACTTTTCCCTCCAATGGGTCTGTTTCACCATGACAGTAATCAGTAAACGACCTCCCTGCTTTGAATTTGACACACAGGCTTTTCTGTTTTATCAGAGAGCAGGTGGGTGGGCATCTGGCAGCCAGCCAAGCTCAGTCCACCACAGAAGTACATTCACTCACTGATTCTTATGCATCAGTCTCTATATAACAAATATGACTTGCTACAAATATTTAAAAAGGACAAGAGCAGATATCATTCTATTTGCTAAGAATATAAAAAGTTAATATAGTTTATTTATATTATATTATTAATATATAACAAGCAACACTAAATATACTATAAATATACCAAGTCTCTCCATGTGAAGATGATACACTCAAGTTGCAAGATACCACTGACATTTCAATGCATTAGTTGGTGTTCCTTGTGAACGCTTGTAACTTGCTCCTGCCTTCTTCAGAAATAACCTGGTTTTCCTTATACCATTTTATATGCACAAATCTTTTTAAATAATTGTGCTTTCAGGATAGTTAGCATGATACTGAAAGGCAGCCAAACGAATGCACAGCAGGCTTTAATTACTTCTACTTGTACAGTTACATTAAAAGGCAACTCAGGTTACTCAGTGCTGTATTATAGCAGAAGTTACTAAACTATATTGTTGGCAGTCTTACAGGTTTGTAATAATAAGATTCTACAAGAAGTACAGTTTGGAGCTATCTCTGATAAATCCTCTGGAGGAGGAGGAAAATACAAGGTTATTGGGCTCCACCTAATCTTTCAGATGGATGACAGCATGTTCTCTTGCTTGTGCAAGGTAGGCTGTGGTGTGTTAAACATGGCACTAAACTGATTTATATTGCTAATTTGATCTTCTTGGTAGCATTTACTCTCTTTTCTGATTTAAAAAAATTGAGACTTAACTGGCACTATAGCACCTTAGGTCTTGATTTTTCTTACAGAGTATACAGGGGAGAAAAAAAAAATTATAACTATATTGACCTTTTCAAGTCAAGTGCCAACAGAGATAGTACTCCCACAGAAGTGCTTTATTTCTGAATAATCAAGTCTGGCAGGAGCTCTGGTGTGATGGGATCAGACACTGCCATTTCCAATAAGATTAGGATGAAAATCTGTCCTAGTTGATAAAAAAAAAATAAGAGAAATCATGCAATCTTTCTCTCTCGAGTTTCCAAGATTAATTCCCTTTGATATCTACAAAAGAAAGAAGAGAACATTTCTAATTTTTTCATGCCATCTCCCATTAGCTGCAGTTATCTGCATATTGCTAAAAATAATGAAGAATTTACAAGTGATTTCTTGTATGTTTGATGTGCAATTTCTAATCCTCCTTTGGACTTTATCACTTTAAACATAAGAGTCTTTGGATCAAGCCAAATCAACTTATTGGTGGTATACTTATAAATACAGCACATTAATTATAAAGTCCATATTTCATGAAACTAGCTTTCTTATATTTTGCATACATGAGATTTCCAGCTTGTCATTTTGGACTGAAATGCTTCAAGATTTCTTTTTTGGTTAGAGGTTTCCTTCTTGTGTACTCTACACAACCTCTCAAGTCGTGGAATCACCTTGGCAAACCGATCACCCAAAGGATTACTGTAAGGAATTTACAGCTGGTTGTCTCTTGTTATCCTGAACACATATCTCACATTATGCCTAACCACTACAGTCTCACTACATGAATTACACTTACTCACTGACTTCAGCAACTTACTGCTATAATCTTCTTCACACCAGAACTCTTCAAAGTAACTCACAAAGTAACTCCACAACACACAAAGTAACTCCAATGTTTGCATATGAAAATTTACCTTATTGTAAAGGTAAGTATTGTATGTCTTAAACATTGTAGTTTGAAGCCACTCCAAGCAACGTGGCAGTCCTATCAATGATTTAAAAACAAGAACTGCAATACAAGAGGTTCATAGAAAAGACATTATGCCAGCGTTACCACTTCTTATAATCCATTCTTCTCACTCGGCAAAAGAGAAAGTTCCCTCCTACAAATATAACCTTTCCTATTTCTTTTGGACTATTTTCCCCTGAATTTTTCTAATGTTCTTTGAACCTACTGAACTTTTGAAGCTCTCTCCAAGTCGTCCCACCACAATTCCTTAGCTAGCTTAATTTACAAAAAATTAAATACACATTTCAAAATTAGCTGAAGGCTAATTAGGCTAATTAGCAAAGGCTTCCTTTGCAAGAAATTCAAGATTCACAATGAATCTATGAAAAACATCCTGTTTATATTTATCTAGATGCATTTAATGAGTTTTCCCATTATCTTCACACTTTTACATTTTTAATGCTAACTTTTTTCTTGCAATACTATCTTGAACTTCCCTATCAAGACACATGCAGTTTTTTACCCCACAGCTTCAGCTGCTGGCAGTTTTTCTATATTACAATACAAAGTTTACTCAAATCTTGGATATAGTTAAATCTCCCACTTTATTATCACAAAATATTCAGCTTCTCTAATCTTAACATTTTCTCATCATATACATGTTGTGATCCAAGAGCTAATACTACAATAAATTATTATAGAAAGAATTTCCATTCCCAAAGTTTTGCACAGATTTCTTTTACCCCACAAAATTTCCATGATTCTAGAGCACATGCTATCTTTTATGCAAAGTGTCACTCCCCTGCCTGTACATCTAATAATTCCAGCGAAGTTAGCAGCATGTTAGCTTTACAGACCAGTGATTATTCTTCCATCAGGCTTCCAGTGTATTACAAAGGAGCTGACATTCAATAACGAGCATTTGTGTTTGTTCATCTTATCTCTTGGGATTAAATAACATAAAAGCACATGTAAGCTCCAGCTCTGCTATTCAGTATTTCACATATCAATTAACTTTAAGTCATACATTTAGTTAAATGTTTTCCAAAAATCATAGTAAGAGATTCCTTTAAAACCATTGTTGCCAGAAAGGCTTTACACAGAATTTCTTCATTGGTCTGAGATCATGAGGATAACCCTGGTGGCTAATTCTTAGTCTCTTGATATTTCATTTCTTTCTCTTTCATGTCTCTTCTAACCACTCGTCATACCAATCCTTCTTTTTGCCATTCAAATGTACCACATAACCTAAGACTACCCATGCAAACCATTCACATTCATCACCTTATTTTCAGAACTTGTCAATTACTTTTCTTTCCCCCCAGCCAGAGAATAGTCATGGAGCTGTCAGAGGTACACAAAACCAACTCTACTCAGGTAACCAACTCACAACCAAAACCAATGGCCAAAACAAACTCATAACAAGGGTAACCATGATGACAATCCAGTGACATTTTACAGGTGATAGGTTCACTGTATCAGTCAGGGATATCACCATGACATGGACAGGAACAATGATGGAAAGTACGCACTCACGCACTGACACACACGGAACCCTCTCGCTCAGGCTTTTATGATAATGGAGTGGGTTTGCCATTATGCCCTTGATTAAATTCTAAATCAATAAAAAAAAAATTGCATTTCATCTTCAGTAAGTTGCTACCAGAATACCATCAACAACTGATGCTTTGATACTTCTCAATCTCAAGGTTTTATTGCTATAAAACATGTTGCTTTCACAAAATTATTCAACTTTCGAAAAGTGACAAAACCAGCTTTATAATACGCAAAAGAAAATACCCTATATGATCCATAGTCTGTATGGACTTTCCACAACCACCATCAGCAAGCAGCACAATGAAAACATTTCCTCCAGTAAAGTACCAAGACTGCTGCCAGCAACAAGTCAAAGAAGTGGTTATTTCCCTCTATTCCCTTTCTCAGGGAGATACTTCCCCACTGTCAGGTAGAAGTATCTATAATATTTTGTATGTTTCTCCATCTCAAAAAAAGTATAGGGACTTCGGAATAAGTAGAGCAGAAAATCATCAATATGATTGAGGGCTGAAACATAAAGATGCACACAGAAAAGCTGAAAAAGTCATCAGTCTTGAGAAGGATAATAAAGAACAAGGGAAAACTTACTGATGACAAAAAAAATAACCTAACAGGAGGCTGGAAATAAGAGGGAACCAGAATTCTTGTAAGTGTACAACAAGCAAGAGGAAATAGGCACAAAAGTTTTAACAGAAGATATCCCAAAAGATGGTATGAAAAAAAAAATTCACCACAATGACAAACACGGGAACAGGCTATCCATCCCTACATCTCCATCTTGAGAAATAACTCAAACTCAGCTGGAGAAAGTCCTGAACAAGATAAACTAGACTGGTCCCTTTATAAAAAGCTGTTAGACTTTCAGATGACCTTCAAGGGTTTCTTCCGTGGTTAATGTCTCCAAAATATCCCTGGATATACTCAACAAAGGTTTCCTACAGTCTGAAGCTAGGCTCTCTTTTACTTCTTTATTCTTGCAACAGTATTTCTTTCATAGCTCCATAACATCTTCAGTTTTTCAATTGCTTCAATGCCCCTTCAGAATCAACATATTTTATAAGTCCTGTACAAACATCTGCTGAATCTTCAAATCCATTCTATACTGTTCTGTATTCTTTTTTCTATCAAAAATTCCTCAGTGGATTATTTACATAGACATAAGACTTCCTTTTCTAGATCAATGCTGATATACTTTTGGCATATTAGCTGGCGAAATGCACCAACTGAATATTTGAGTATCTCAATTTGATTTTACTTCATGATAATAAAATTCACTTGAAGCATCATTGAACATTCTGATCCCCGCTTCCTCTACCAGATACCCCTTCTTATGCAAAGATTTTAATGAAAAGAGTGCATAAGCAGACCCTTCAGCAGAGTGGAAACCAGCTCATTCTTTGCATGCCATAATTTGGCTACAGAATCATTTTCAATTTCTCTTCTTTCTGGTTTTAGACACAAAGCTTTAGAAATAGTTAAGGACCGTTCCCAATTTGAGAGTAGTGAATAGCTTGCTGATTCTACTTTAAAGAGCCTGTTGTTAAATCTCCTCAAGATTGTGAAGAAAACTGTATGTCTCTAATTTCTTTGGTAAGTTTTGTTATAATCAGCAAATCGAGTATAAGCTACAAAGAAGTATCCCCTCTCTCAATGGTCATGAGAACAAAAGCAGTTTCTTTTCTGTCCTCTGTCCTGGAATTCATGCTGTCAACAAGGGACCTTGAGATCTGGTCCTGCCTACTAACACGCTTAAGCTTTCACTTAAAGTGCTGTAAGCCACTCACTTGAACAAAGATGAAATTTAGTTCCATGTTGCCCTTTAAACACCTACTTGCTGTTCTAAATAAAATCTTTAGTGTCTTCACTTCCTTTGAAAAATTAAGACGATGGCACACATATCATCCATGTGGGATGAGAGAGATTTCAAAACTTAAAACTAAAATTATTAAGCAGTAAGCCTCACTTATAAAAAAGAAATAAATTTGTCACTGGAGACTACAGCCTTTAAATTGCTACACACACATATGTTTGATATAAAAGTGTACTTCACTGACTTTCCAACTGCAGATCCAGTAACTTTCTTCTATTGGGTTTTGTCAAAACAATGTATTCAGTCCATTCCGTTAAATATGGAGGGATGTTAATCTTGTTAACTCTAATGTTCTTGCTGTCTGTGGAGACTCACAATCCTCTTCTGAGGCATTAAAGTGTTTGGCCTGAACATCATCTTGTCTCCCAAATTTTACTGTTTAATTACACATAGGAAATTATTTCCTCCAGTGGCTTTTAAAACTTCCAACCTATTAATTCAGGGAATATTCTTGGGAATTCTCCTAACATTATAAAGGCACCATAATTAGCTTCTAGACTTATTTTAATAGATTCAAGCAAATATGTCCATGGTGAGGTTTTCTTGCCTTTTTATCTTTGTGCAACATTCTTAATATTACTAGGTATCAGCAGCAACAAGCTATAATACTTAAATCAGAAACACTGCTAAGGCATAAAAATCATGCTTTGACAAGAGAGGAATAAAGTTTTTGGTTATGGTAAAAAAATATTGGATTATCCACACTAAAGCATACCCCTAAAAAAGGAAAAATTTTAGAATGCCATGTCATTCAACTAATAAAAATATCAAAATAGAATTTTTAAAACAAAGTAAAAATACAATAGCCCCTGTTTAATTTGCAAAGAAATCACAAGCCTTTGACTGCTCTAAAATATTACATCTCTGATACCAAAAAAGGAGGTAGAAAAAAATGTGTCAGGAAGTAACAGGCATTTTATATGTGAGACAGAATAACCTAAACTACTACTAAAACAACTTATTGCCACAGAAAGGAGAAAAGTTTTAAAGCCAGGAATACTTTTAAATATTCTGTTGCTTCACAGTGCCTTAAAAGCTAAAGAAGCTAGGCATATATCAAAGGAGATCTATGTTCCTACAGGTTTATCAGGAAGGAAAAAATAATCACTGAAAGACTATCATCCATCACAGATCCAACACACATCAATTATCATACCAATTCTGAGGGTAAACACATCACCTTCTGGGCTCCGGATTAGATTTCAGTAATTGATGAAGGTATTCTGATAAAATATTATAATTTTTCTTAATGTGATAAATAAAATCTGTATTATCCAGAAGAACTTCTTGGGGTTTTTTTCTGTGAGGGTTTCCTACAGGTCACACAATTACTGTCATGGTTACATAAAATCGTTTAATATTACTGCTTTAAGCAGTCTAGGATTTTCAGACATGTTTCTTCATACATCCCACTTAGAAATAAGAACATTATTGTTATACTCTGAGGATTTTTCCATATATTTATTTAAGTCCTAAGAATGTTAAAGGTATCTCCAAAAGCTGAAAATTAAATCCATCAGCTACTTACCCCTTTTTTGACAACAAAATGTAAGTTCCAATTTGCAAAGCATGTCAACATTCTCATACTTGTCTTCTTCTGCCTTAACCCAAAAACAGGATTCTGTCATCTCCTGAGGTCTGATCTACAAGCAAGAGACAAAACAAAATTTTATTCATTATTTTGATACTATGCAGAAACTGTGCTCTGTAAAGTCTAAAGCACATTAAATATTTAAGAGCTCTGTAAAACATGTTAATTTTTAGTACACAACTCATCTTCAGAGCTGTTAATATATTTCTCACTAAAAATAATAATACTTAAATAAATGAGTTTGGAAAAAAACTGATTCTAACAATGCAGACAACACACTCTGTTATCCAAGATCTACAAGGAGCAAATTAGCTTTGGTCTAGAGTTAAAACTTGGACAAACTTCAAATAATCTCTCAAGACAACTAGTTTAGCTAGATATGAAGTACCTTACTATTCAGAATTTAGCTTTGATTACTTCATTAATTGCAAAAATCTCTTTACTGACTTATTTTTGGTCTAAATAATTATAGTTTCCAAACTCAGTAGTAGACTGGTATACTTAATCTTGTCACAACGGAGAAGGAGAAAAAAACAACACCAAAACCAACCAAACTCCAAATTCAGTCTATATTTTGTCAGTCATTATATTTATGGAAGTACATTGAAGTACTACAGACAAATGGAGAGACCTGCACTCCCTTTTTCCAGTCCAGGCTAGATAGATTCAAGACACTTGTTTGGAAACTGTATAGCTATCAGTATAGTTCAGTGACCAATTCAACATAAGGAGTCTGCTGAAAAACAAGGCATAATAGGAAGCAGAAGAATCCTGCTATCAAGGTTGTTTTATTTTAGACCAGAACTGACTTTTCCAGGAATCTCATAAAGTCAACAGATACTTGCCCAGATGATTCATGGGTTAATGAAACACAGTTTTCAAAAAACAATGAAAAGCTAAAGACAGAAAGTATTCATATCTTACATAATTTTAACTAATGTATAAATTGCTTGTCTAGTCTTACTTCTGACAATCTATTTTCCCCAAGTTCAATGTCAGATTTTACATCAAGTATTTGTCATTAAATCAACACTACCTTAGACCAGTTGAGTCTTTTCATGGTAACCTCAGGTTTGAATTCTTTTTTAGGCTTCATTCCAAATGGCAAAGCACATGAAGGCGGGGACCGTTGTATTCCAGGCAGGCCTGGCAGAGGCGGTGGTGGAGGAGCACCACCAAAACCCAGAGGAGCTCCCAAGCTATTCAGAAGTGGTGGAGGAGGAGGGGGAGGCGGTGGTGGTGGAATTGCTCCATTAGAAGGCAGCGGTGGAGGAGGAGGGGGTGAAAATTGATGTGGTCCTGCACCTTCCCGTGGAACAACAGATGCATCTCCGTGAGTTGATGGCAGAAAACCAGGTGGCAGAGAGCCATACTGATAAGGAAAATAGTCTTACTCAGTTTCACTGTTTCATCAACAAAATGCTCCAACAATCATAATTTATAGATTAAATACAGAAAGCCAGTTGAAAGTCAATGCCATTTGTCTTGTATAGAACAGTCAAATAAGAATGATAACATTCTTAATCAAAACCATGAAATCAAAAACCCAGTGTGCTTTTGATATCATGACTGGATGTGTCAATATTTTGAAGCGGACATTCAGACCTGGGGGGTGCACACCAAAAATGACAAACTGAAATGGTGTTTCCCACTTTTTGCATTTCACTGACCATGCGCTAAAAAGGATATGATAGATATCCTGAGAGCTTATCTAGACTACCATGGTTTAGCTCAAATTAAAAAAAAGTAACATCCTAGTCTCTGTTGTTTTCATCCTACAGATGACAGAGAAACATTCCAAGTACATAAGAGCAAAATCTGAAGAGATAAATAATTCTATCGAAAAACAGGTATCTTCTAATATAGGAGCATTCTCATTCTATAGAATTGAAAACATGAAGCAATAATGAAAAAATATCCATCCAAAAATTAGTGTTCCTTACACACTAGACTCTTATTCCATATAGAAATGACATCTGTAATGTATTAAAATAGGATTAGAACTTCAGCAAGTCTAATAAAATTACTACTGCTATTTGAAAAACTCTACCATAGGCCTGCAAACATAAATGAGAAAGTATCTGACAAAAATAACAAAAGAATAAATAAGAAATATTTATCTACTGGTGATACACTAATTACCTCTTCAACTAACTATGAGCTGAAACTGATTATTTTAGAAAATTAAAGGAAATACAATATGCAAAAGATTTTAAATTTCTAAAAAGAAATAGCTGAATATCAATGAATACAAATAAATGCATGCACAACAGCATGATAACATTTTGAATTTCTGAGCATAAGCATTGTTTACACTGACTAATAGACACTGAACAGTTGGGCTCCAGAAATGAAAGAAATACATCAACACGTACCAGTTGCAAGAAGAGAGTAAAGGAATGAGACCAGGGGAAAAAAATAGTATTAGAGGTAGAAGTCAACATGCTAAGTAGCAATTGATGCCATACAGAAGCTAAAGTTTAAAAGTACTAAGTTGCAGTAATCATTTACCTGACATTTACAAAACTTTTCATGTATCCCATTAACAACAGTGGGATAATTCATGGTATGAAAATTAGTGAGCAGAATCATATGTTATGCTCTCTGTCTGCATGTAAAAAAAAATATTTCATGCAGTGAATAACAGAAAAAGTAAAAAAGGGAGGAAACCAATTTCACTTACAAAAAGTATTTAAGTATGACTTCAAGATATACACAGAAAAGTACTTTCTTAATGAATGATGTGCCACTCTTACTATATTTGGTTTTTTTAGAATGCAACAATTTCTTGCTTTTGTTAAATGTTTGACTTTGACATTAACAATTAATTTTGACCAGGAACATGAATTAGAATGACATTTCTAAATAGACCAAAGGAGAGCTAAATTAATTTTCCTCACTAAGAAAATTAAAGAAGCCAATAAATCTTTTTTAAAAATCCTCAGAAGTATTAAAATAAACCCCTAGAAAGCATGTCTTTCTGATGTTTTCTTCTTCAGGCACTTTTAGACCGTTCTTCTTATTCCCAGAAGTAAGACATAGGAAAAATCATTTGGTCACACAGTCTCCTTACATAGATTTAAGAGTTGAAGCAGTTACAAGTAACTCAAGTATTACTCTCAAAAAATCTGCACCATTCCTCTCCATCACATATTTATGTGTGAAAATTGAAAAATTATCAGGAAATATTCTTATCCAGCCACAGGTTATTTCTTTCACTGCTGGATATCCATGGTAAAGCCTCAGTATAGCAAACGGCATAATAAGCAATTTCCTGTGCAGGGATAAAGATCACAATGATGAATGCTAATCTAAAAGCATAAGACTTATTACCCTATGTGGTTAATTACTTTGGAAATGTATGACTCTGAAAGCAAAACCCAAATGAAACCTAAGAAACTAGTTTAATTAACTGAGCTCAGGCATAAAAAGGATCATCTGGGAACTCACAGCTAATTAATGTCACATTACAATTATTAATATAACACAGAAATAAAGGAAACTAACATTCAATAATAATCGATAACAAAGATTCTTTGAAAAACCTCAACCATATTATCGAAATCTGAAGAAGATGCAAAAGGAGTCCCTTTCAAAAACATTAGAAATAATGGTTTTTTATGTTCACTTATACTGTCTTTTACCTGTGATTTATAAGCTTGTAATTGTTTTTCAAGTTCAATGATTCTTTCCTCTTTTTTTTGAAGCAGTGCCTGGGTCTCCTGATGAACTACAAAATCTTTTTCAAACTAAGAAAAGAGAAGCAAAAAGAAATTTGTTGGTACCAGACAGTTCTGCATAGTTTCTTCAAATTCCACCTTTTCCTTTTGTGCTTTTTAAAACCTACACGATAACAATACCAAAGACACATGGCTGCTATTCCAACTTCCATGTGTCTGCTGAGTGGAAGAATCATCTGAATCACCACAACAGGTCTTCACTATACAAAATGGCATAAAGACTTAACATATATTAAGTTAGTATTACATAGAGGAGCTTAAAAGCCATGGATGTACACTAATACAGTCTGTAGATACGAAGGAGACTCTTTTTATTCTCCCACTGTTTATTTTGTTAGGGAAACTGATAACTGCTGAAATAAAGTTGCTTTTTGGAAGAGTTGTACATGAAAACTTAAATAGTAGAAAGATTCTCAGTTAAGGTTAACTACTTCACACCACTTGGCTTCCTAATCTACAAGAACACCCAAATTCCCACTTTAATACAGAACTAATAGTAAGTTAAAGTTAAGAACTATGCCATGGTTCAGTTATGCCATTCATTAATCTATTAAGTAATCCCATGTCCATCCTTTGACCACATGATGATGTGATGAAGAATGACTTACTTTTCTGGAAAGTTCAGAAGCCCTCTCTTCACATTCTTCTAATCTTGCTCTATCTACACAAACATCTGGAAAAAAACCAACAAGCACACTTACACACATGTAGGGAACACAAGATTCTTAGTCACTTATTCAGTTTCATGTAAGGAAGTATGATGCTGTAATCATTTCCAAGTATGGTACTTACCTAGTAAGTGGCTGAAATTTATATCTAATCTCTTACGATACGTGAAATCTGGGTCCGTTCCACTTCGATGTAACACTATCTGTGACACACACTCTTCAATTAATTTGAAATACTGTGGACTAAAGAGAGAGATAAGCTATTTTACAGATATTTATGAATCAATCTATATTTAATATCTTGTCTATGAACAAAGTAAATTCAAAAGCTTTGGGCTGATTTGTTTCCATACAAAGGTAAAAGTTTCAAAGGAAAATTACATTTGGCAGTTTATTACATAAAAGGAGTTTACAAAAAGCCTGAAAAAACAGTGGCCCTAAAGATAAATAATTCTTGAATTATAAAATCTACATCTCCCTCCTTGTGGAAATAAAGGAAGGAAAGATCTCCTGCTTCCTCTCAGTAAAGAAAACGCTCTTCCTTCAGCTTGATTCCTCTATTTTTGTGACTTTTGTAAGTACAAGTGCATTGCAGCCCTGCTTCAGTACAAGGAATGAAAAACACCTTGTTCTAAAATGCCAGGGGGTATGACAGCTGGGTCACTTGCCCAGAACATGCAAGCTGTGAATTCAAACCTTTTCAGATGGAAGAGGTCTAGCACAGATGTACCCATAGCAGGCAAGCACCCTTAACCTTTAAACATACATCTGTGTTAGACCTTGCCTGAAATGCAAGGTTATGCAGAATGTTGTGCAGAAAACAGATGGCCCCTATTCAGTTCATACCTCGTTCCTCCAGTATTTCCTCAAAGACAACACAAGAGTTTTGGAAGGAAAGTATTTGTCAGCTTGAAACACTAAAGTTTTATTAATTGTTTCCCCATAATTTACCTGATGAATTTTCCAGGAGACACAAACATGTCTACACTGACCTATAATATATACTGAAAATACTCAATTCCAATCCAAAAATTAATCTAAATTAGGCATATGTTCAGATTTCTGTATAAAGTGCATTTCTTTGCATACTCAGTTTTGTCCTTTGACCCAAATACACCATAAAATTATAATGCTACTACCATGATTTATAACTGATTAAGATATCTCTCCTGACTTATACTTGCAATCAAAAAGGCCCAGATCTTAACAAAAATAGTTTTCTATGTTTATAAAATAAAATTGTACACTAAGCAGAAGAGACAAAAACATATAGATGACATTATTGATTCCAAGTGGATTCTTCTGAACATGAGCTCACAAATTACAATCCACACAGAAAGACTAAAACCTATCATTGGATTTATGGAAGAAATATTCTATTAATGACTGAATAATAAAAAAGAAATCTATAAGTAACACTTAGCATTAAACATACCGGATAAAATAATCATTTCTTATCAGCAAAAGATGTTGGAGAATAGAAAGAAAATATCCTTCAGCACTAGTGTCCTTAACTGTATTCCACACCATGTTGTAAACATCATTTACTTCAGTGAAAGTGTTAAGGAGAATAACAACAAAGAATCAAAAAATTTCAGTCAAATGTTTACTGATAACTTCTTTAAACAGAAATTATAGAAAAAAATATCCATCATGTTCTTTATTCATGTTTGTCCTGCTGTTATCATTGAATCATTTCTGTTGGAATAGACCTCTAAGAAGATCAAGTCCAACTGTTAGCCAAGCACTGCAAAGTCCACCATTCAGCCATGCCACTATATGTCTCATCTAGAAATCTTTTTAAGTATCTCCAGGCATGGGGACTCCATCACTTCTCTGGGCAGCCTATTCCAGTGCTTGACAACCTTTTCTCTGAGAAATTTTTCCTATTATCCTATCTAAACCTCATACAGAACACCTTGAGGCCCTTTCCTCTCATTCAGTCACTTGTTACTTGGGAGAAGTGACTGACCCCTACCTCACTATAACCTCCTTTCAGGTAGTCATTGAGAGCTACAAGGCCCCCCTGAGCATCCTTCTCCAGAATAACCCCAGCTCTCTCAGCTGCTCCTCATAGGACTTGCACTCCAGACCCTTCTCTGGACACGCTCCAGCCCCTCCATGTCCTTCTTGTGGGTGAGGGGCCCAAACCTGAGCACAGAATTCAAGGTGCAGCCTCACCAGTGCCTATTACAGGGGAATAATCAGTGTCCTGCTCCTTCTGGCCACACTGTTTCTGACACAAGCAAAGATCATATCAGCCCTCAAAAGGATATTCTAGTTCAGATCTAATATCTTCTAAACGATGAGAGAATTCAATCATGTCTTCTTCTTTATGTTCATTGAACACTTTCAGCTGAATATCTAGTGCTTCATTCTTTATATATTGTAGTTGCTGCAATGAAGAAACAGCACAAAGACTTGCAAAATTAGCATTTCCATATGTAAATAAATGTATCTTTTTAATAATTGTCATATGTTTATATTAGTTAAAAGTTTAAAATTACAAGAACACATGAGTTAAGTTAAATATTCAAAACGTAAATGTAACTTCAGGCTGGCTTAAAATTTTTGCACACCAGTGTGTCACATGTTCTTAAACAAAGTCATAAAATGCTGAGGAATCACAATAAAATCAGAATAAAGCTCAGAAAGCACATTTCTCCTTTTCATTTTTATTTTAAGGCTGATTCTCGTCCCTTACTGCTCTTTCCCAAACTTAATAAAATGCCTTTGAGAATAGTTTATTAGAACTTGTTCTCCCATTCCCACTCTCAGGCTCAAATAATTAAAAAAATTTAAATAGTAATGCAAAGAGAGAAGACGAGATGCTTACTGGCAATATCTCTTTCAATCCACTGCGCATAAATTCATTTCTGATGTGAAGCCTAAAATCCAAGTCATCAGGAGAGGTAACAAGAGCATTGATGAGCTGCATGCAAGCTACCTGTAATAGAGTAAATAATAAACTATCTTATTTCTAAGATTTCAATATGTATCACAATCAAGAAGATATAACAAACTAATAATTAGACATTACATAATTTCTAATTATGAAACTACTGTAATCTAATAACTAAGCTACTTAAATTCCGGATAAGCCACATGAGCTATAAATACCAAATTCTAGTTCACAAATTTCCATTACAATTAAATATTATATCACTCCATTGAATTTTGTCATTTTATACAAATATCAAGTTCCTTTAGCCAATGAACTTTAGCAGATAAAGCATAATAATGGACATATAAAAATCAGTACAAATATACATACATATAAGAAGTTAGTAACAGAATACAGTCTGTGTACAGTGAAACATATCTCTTTTTTTAAAATGCTGAGTAAATTAAACTGAGCCTGAAGAACAGAATGGGAGTTTCTTTCTACTTGTTTTTGAAAGTCATTCTTTAAACATACTGAGTATTATAGAATACTTCATGGGAATCACTCCTCAGCTCAAAAGAAAAAATCAGGCCAACTACTGAGCAGACCCACTTCTCAA
>NW_005054418.1:1603219-1646804 GCF_000277835.1 Geospiza fortis | reverse complement strand
AAGCCTTTAGAATAATGGCAACTTACAATTTATCTCTAATACGGATGAAAAGAGACATTATTTCCTTTTTTTACCCTCTTTATTGTTTGCATGTTTTGCTTCAATGCTATTCAAAATATATGTTATTCAAAAAATGTTATTCAAAAAATATGTTATTCAAGTAATTCCAGCATTTTAAGGGCTTTTTAAACACACCAGACCATTAGAATTTTATTTGGACCTTACATACTATGTCAACAATTAAAGCCATCTGGTTCAAATACTTTGCTGTAAAGCCTTTTATAGTCTAAAAAATGATGATGCATTATGCCATAGGCAAAAGGTGATACTGGAAAGATGCTCTCCCAGTCATCTTCAAAGTATGCATAATTCCAAGTACTCAATTTACATATGGCCACAAGAACACCATGTACAAAGATGTACAAGCCACTTTGATACAGACTGTGAGAAACAATAGCACCCATTAGGTTTCCAGAAAGAACATGCTAGGATTACATAATAGCACAGACCACAACCATTATCTCACCTTTACCCTACTGCAAAGTATGTAAGCATGAGAGTAGCTTTATTTATTACTTCAGCTGAACTGTTATGGAGGTGAATGGCAATTAGCATAATTTAGGCCTGTTTGACTGCAGTGTTAGTCTATGTAGATGAACTTACTGGCTAACACTCTAGAAGAGAACATCTTAGTTATGAGAACAGAGATGTAACAAATGTAAACAATCTCTTAATGTGAGAGCAATGAACCTGCTGATAAAATCAAGCAGACTGTGAGCTACAACAGGTTTTTAGGGACCAAGGGTTAGAATGACCCAATTAAGCATGCGGTTTTCTTCACCCAAACCCATAAATGATGGTATTTGGAGTCACTTGAAAAGAGAACCTCAAGTGCCCCACAACTCCACATTAGGAGTTGGGACCATCTTTTCAACTTCTGGTGATGTCTGAAAGGACAAGAATGCTCAAAGGAGGATGCCATGGTTGGAACCACTGTACTAACCCATCCAATACCTCTCCTGAATAAAAGCTGCCACAACAGCATTTATTCTTAGATTACTCTGTCATACTACATACCTTGCCTCAACAATAACTTCAAAACAGTTATAGAAGGAAGAAACAAGCTTTGTTCCTTCTTCTCACTTGAAGAAAGGCTGAAATTAATTTCTATTCCCTCAGAACTTTTATGAAAATCAGTACATGCAAATATCTATATTTGCATAATAATAGAAAACTATTGTTTTTATTTTATTGACATAAGTAAGGAAAATAACACTAAATTAAAGATATAAAATCATAGAATGTCCTGAGTGGGAAGGGATTCAAAAGGATCATCAAGTCCAACTCCCAATCCCGCACAGGAAAGTCCCAAGAATCACACCTTGTGCCTCACAGCATTGTCCAAATCCTTCTTGAACTCAGATAGGCTCAGTGCTGTGATCACTTCCATGAGGAACTGCTCCATTGCCCAATCATCCTCTGGGTGAAAAACTGGTACCCCATCCTAACATCTAACTTAAATATCCCCTGACACAGCTTCAGGTTGAAAGGACCCTTTGGTCCTGTCACAAGTCACCACAGAGAAGAGATTAGTGTCTGCCCCTCCTCTTCCCCTCATGAGGAAGTTGCAAATTGCAATGAGGTCTCCCCTCAATCTCCTCCTGGCTAAACAGACCAAGTAACCTCAATTGCTCCTCATTCAGCTTCCCCTCAAGGACCTTCACCATCCTCACTACCCTTCTTCGGACACATTCTAACAGTCTTACGTCCTTCTTATATTGTGGGACCCAAAACTGCATACAGGACTCAAAAGGATTATTTTAATCAACTGCATAAGTGTTAAGATAGACTTCTGTAACTTACTCCAGTGTTAGACAATAATCAAGTTACAACACCTAAACAAAATAATTCAACACCAGTGGAGGGGAGGAGGAATCAAAACTAACCAATCAAATATGAAAATGTATTAAAAGAGACAGAGAACTTTGAAGGAAAATTTGCAAAAAGCATCTATGATTAACATATCTAATTCTTCAAAGATAGCAAAGGAAGGAAGACAACAACACAATCTGTAGGGTCAGTAAAAGACCATGGTGTAAAGAAGTGCCCAAAGAAAACAAAGCAACACAAACAGCAACAATTTGTCATTCTGGTGTGTGAAAGGAGATCACAAAGTAGAACAGACAAAACAGTTCCAAAGCGGCAGAAGAACTCAGAGAACTAAGCTAACATGAGAAGTAACAAAAGAGCATTCACTCTTCAAACATTCAAAGCTTAGAAAAAATTAAAGACAAAATAACTGTACTTGCTATTACATCCAAGTTTATACTGAAATGTATCTTGGCATTGAAGAAAATGAAGATGGCAGTATTTTGACCTTGAAAAGGCCACTTTCAGGAAGATCTCGACAACTATAGATTGGCAAGTTTGATTTTTTCTACAATAGAAATATATTTTGTATAGTCGAGAACAAAATTAATGAGTAATACAAAAAATGTAATATCAATAAATGGATAGTATAAATAAATGGCTTTGCAAAGCAAAGTCCTATTTCATGAATCAATGAAAGGTGTTTGAAAGGCCCAAGGAGCAGGCAAGAATGTTCCAATCTATGCCTGGACTTCAAAAATTTAAACAAGTTTGCAAAATATCAAAACAATTCAGAAAAATGTAGAAAACAGCATGCTAAGTAGACAAAATCAAAAATTATACTAGTAATAAGTAATGTTTAAAAGTTTAAAATGTAAAAACGCTTCTATGGTTCAAAAATCATGTCATATTAAATTCTGTCAAAGTAATGTTTCCTAATGTTTTCCCCCCTGCCTCACTGTAAGTCTCTCTTTGTATGTTTTGTTAGTGTTTAACAGACTTGGCAAGGCAATGAAAGCCTATTCCTGTCCCTTCCCCATATTCTTTACAGTGAGGATAATTAGATCATCACCTGACAAGGAAAAGTAAATAACCTCACGTTTCAAAGAGGAATATACTTACAGTGTGTTTTCTTTCAGAAAGGTATTGGCATCCCATTAGTAGCACTCAGCTTTAAAAGAACTCAGTTAAATAGGAATATAGTTAACAATACCACAACACTGACTGTTTTGCCTTACAGAAGGTATGTTTCCTGGAGAAAGATCTTCCCGATTTGGGGCTTCTTTGAAGTTATAAATAAGAAACAAACCTTGGTTATTCTTCTCTTCTTATAAAGCTGCTAAATAGATAACAATTTGAGCCTTTAACTGTCACACTGGATTTTTCATCTTTGCAGTGCCTGTCAGAACAATTCTTATGATACTTCTCCTCCCTGAAATGTGTTATTGCCCTCATTTTATACCATTTTCTTCTGTATCTATGTCTACAGTATTTTAGAAACTTAGGGGAAAATAGGACTTTGTTAACTTATCAGTTATTTTCTTCAAATTCAAACAAAACCTCTGTATTATTCTTCAAGCCTGTTTCTGCACAAGTACTTTTTCCTGAGAGTTACTCTAATATGTTTGTTACTGCCAAAGCATCACTCTACACTAGGTAATAAAGAAGGGTGCTAACCACAGCAAAGGAAACTACAACAACCAAAAGATAAATACAAATAATATAATTCTCTTACATCCAAATGCTGACACTACAATACCAAAAATATTGAAACCAGCTAAGGTGTCCAGTCCACTTTTCAAAAGTAGACCGAATAAAATCTTCCAGGAATTGTCTCAACAGTGACCAACAGAGATGAAAGGTTCTGCTGCACAACCGAGCACTTGGAACAAAGAAAAAGCTCCTCATATTGAATATTTGTCTGTAGTCCTCTACAGTCTTGTTCAGGATACATGTAGCTACTCCTTGTAGCTCACTTATTTTTGCTAAGTAACAGGCTACGGGTTTTGTATGAAGCTAACACCACATGCTTCCACACCTCTCAGGCTTCATAGAGACTTGGCTTGCCTGTCTGCCGCTCAGTTTTGGCTTATTTAGTTGCGACAGGACTTGTCTAGTAACAGAATCACTATCACCCCACTAGCTGTACATTTTTCTTAGGCTTGTACAAGTTTCTGGAATAAAGTTTACCATTACAGACATTTCTGTAATTAATGGATAGAATATGACCACAAATGAAATGCAGCATAGAAATGTATAGGCATGGATTGGGGTGGAGAAGTGTTGGCATTACTGAGAGCAATTTTATTAGACTACTAAGACATTACTTAGACTAAAACTTAATTCCTCAGCTTTGAATACCAGATATATTTTTTAGGCCCACAAATTGCACAAGTTACAATGTCACAACAGAAGAATTTGGATGTCACAGGTGGTTTAAAATGCAAGCAACCAAACCAAAGTTAAATTTACTGCATAAAACCTTAAAGAATATATTGTCTTATTATCTGAGTATGGGCTTTATTCTTAAAGCTTTTTTATTTGTTTTGGTATGGGTCCACTTTATGAGTATTTGTCCTCCCCTTCAACAGCCAAGATGAAAATTTTTACTTCCCCTAATTTTGATCTTATTTAGTTGAAACAAGTTATATCATCTCCAATTCATCTCTCTGGAGTACAAAATCTTTCATTCAACTGCATTTTCTGAATTCAATTAGTTGTGCCATTCAAAACCAGTAATTCAGTGCACTGACAGCTGCCTCCAACATCTGCTCTCCTGTTAACATCAGTGAGGTATTTCAATGATTGTAGACTTCACTACCACAGAGTCAGTACCAAAGTACAGTACTACAAGGTTACATTTACATTTCAACTCCATGTTGTTTGATTATATACAATTTGGAATCTTTGTCATTGTTATGACAGCAGTTTAAAACACAGCATGTTTTCCTGCAAAACACTATGTGAATGGACTGTTAAGCAAGGAAACAGCATTTATCACAGATGATTTATGAAGAGTCAATCGGAGACTGAAAAAGTACTACTATGAAAATCCTGATCAAGAGCAAACCATAGTTTTATCTTTGAGATAGCAGGGCAATTTCAATGAAAGGATATCTACAGATGTAATTGTATCCAAAAAAATCTTATTTTCTTTAAATTTGCCAAATCAACACAGTACATGTGCACATGTGTTACTCAAACAGAGCCATGATACAATGATGAAAAGCAAGAAATTCATCAATAAGATGTACTGCTATTCTAGTATTTCTAGTCAAATTTGATCAAGTGGGAATTAAATTGCAGCTCAGAACAAGAATATACTTTAGCCTTCCTGGAACAAACAGACAAAGATCCATTGGATAATATTAGCTAACTATTTATTTGTGTAGGAATACAAAGTAATAGTGAAAGTCCAAAACCTAAGCCTACAAAAAGCAGAATGAGAAAAACTTATACAAGAGAAAAGAAAAACAAGTCTAAGAAGACACAATGCTTACATGTCTAGATTTCAGTAAATTAGATCACAAACTC
The DNA here is from genome assembly GCF_000277835.1 of Geospiza fortis. NCBI lineage: Eukaryota > Metazoa > Chordata > Aves > Passeriformes > Thraupidae > Geospiza > Geospiza fortis. The sequence continues at coordinate 1,641,401 of NW_005054418.1, read as the reverse complement.
TTTTTTCTAAGTTTAAAGACTTTTTAAAGGTCTAAAGATAAAGGCAATAGCAGGAAGCTGATAGTAGATCGCAAACATTGAAATCATACTCTAAGTGAAACTAATTCAATACCTAGGGGTTAGCATAAAATACTTAAATCACACAAGACTGCAATAATTTGAAATTAGTTTGCACAGTCTTGACATTTAGGTAAGGTAAGCTTTGTTCTGATTAACCCTAAGCAGTTATGGAAAGGACCTCATTAGCACCGAGCAACCAAGAATCATCAAGTTATTCAGCAAACAAAAATGTCGCAGCCATCTCACATCCTCATATTATTAAATGATAAAGATTAAGTGGTATTCCCTGACAACTAAAAACACTGGGAGGACAAGGCTATTGATGAATACCTAGGATCTTTTACTTTCTCACAAAAATGCTTCTCCAAGGATATGCATGAACCTGCACGTTTCCACAGGGATGAGCAGTATTCATTTTTCAGGAACTTAGCTGGGAAAAGAAAAACTGCACCTTTACTTCACCACTGTTCCTCTTCTCAGTCCTAAGTGGAAAATTAGAAGGAGCTGGCATACCCAACTACATCTGCATGGAAGAGTAGCACTCTCCTGTTAATTAAACCACCTGCTTGAGAAGCAGCGGTGAAAGTTGATGATTAGAGAGTATATGCACTCATTTGATTCTCCTAGAAGAATGAGAAGTAGGGAAAAAACAAGTTGCTGTTGTTATTTTCTTAACTTTCTTACATATCAAAATGGGTTGCATCAGAAGAGCTGTATTTCCCACCTCATGACTTGAACAAGCAAAGTATTAGACTCTTCAGTTGTCATCATAAATACACAAGGTACCAGATTGCCCTATATGTGTTTTAGGCTTAAGATGTTAAACTACATCTACTTTAACAAAACCAGAAACTTGATGTTACTCCTGGATGTAGTTATATTTTCAGAATAAGACTACTAATCTTGTCTTGAACCAAAATCAATTAAGTATGCTTTCCATAATTTTGGATTTTATGAAAGATAGAACATCTTTTACATTCAACAAATGCAAAAAATAGACAGATCTTCCACTAAAAATACAAAAATCACCCTCCTGAGGCCTTTTATGTATTCAGTCTTCTAGTAACAGAAATGTTAAGTCAATTCAAAATTGAAAAGGTCAGTTGTTAGTGTCAAATTGTACTGCCACAAAGCAAGCATACATACATCAAGCAGACAATCAAGGCAAGTATGCCAAGTAACTGACAACTGTAAACTTCTGTCTCATTAAAACCCTGTCAAATTAACCAGCAGGTCAATGTCATTGTTAGAAAAGTTTACAGCTGATTCACATGAGAAGGCTTGATTTTTCTGGTCTTAAAAAATAGAAATCTAGCAACCATTTATGAAGCCTGAAAAAGTAAATATCAAAAAGCCTTTTAGCAGAAGGAACATACTTTAATGAAAGTTTAAAAAAATATAAACAGAAAATAACTTTTAATGAGTTTCCTTGTCTACACAAGATATAGCACACTAAATAGCAAAGCATTGCCTATTTGCAGGAACTTCAGGCTCACACTCTCAGTAAAACCAAATGAATATATTTAGCATAAGTATTTTAGCAGAAGTATTGCAACAGCATAATTTAAAGTAAATTCTCATTTTTAACAATGCTTCTATCTTCTATATTAGAGGGTAACAAAATACCAGATGGAGGTATAGCCCAATTGAGACAGAAGGCATAACTAGTAGAAACAAACTTTTCTAATATCTGAATAGTAGTCCTAGAAAAATTAAAATTGCTACTGCATAGCTAACTCAGCTGAAGTTTTCTGCATTGATTTGGTTATCTCACCAGTGGTATCTTACTCATGGAGCTAAGCACCCCTGCAAACAGTGGGTACCCATCATGGATAAAACAAGAGGTACCAAGGATTAACTTAACTTGCCTGATGGCTCAAATAGAGTAATGGCCTGCTTTAAGGGGAGTTTCACATGCATTTTCAACTATAAAGAAAAGGAAGTTAGAGATGGTAACTTTTTTCTGTATTAAATTTACAGTAGTTTTTCTTTCCTTCATTAAATCTACACAGATGCAAATATACACAAGCCCTGAAAATTCAGCATTACACTGAAAACAACATCCTCCTAACTTCAACTTGGTAGTCCTCAAATCCTTATATGCTCTACGAAGACTCTTGAATTCCCCTAACTTAGATACAACATCCTGGAATTGAAAAAAGAATTTTTGTGATCTAAAGTATTCAATCAATGAATCAAATAATGATGAATGAATCATTAATATTTTTTAAAATCAATTTATTTTTTTTTTTTTATATCCCAGAGAAAAACTGATATCTCAGAATTTTTTTGAAATTCCATAAAATTCATGGATGGCCCAGGGAAACTGTGGATGCCCCATCCCTGGAAGTGTACAAGATGAAATTGAACTAGGCCCTGAGCAACCTGGTCTGGTGAAAAGATGCCCCCTCAAGGTAGCAGAGTTGGAAGCACATGGCCTTTAAAGGACCTTCCAACCCAAAACAGTCTATGATTAGATGAAAGAAGGGATAACAAAGAAGGGACAATTTTTCAAAAGATAATTCCACTGGTACTGGCAAAATTGAACTACAAACAATTCTCCACCTGTAAATATTCCTTTATGATTAGCTTTTCTGTGAGACAAATGAAACAAACAGAAACTTTTATTGTCAGACATGAACTATAAAAGCTGAGTAATGCAAACATTTCTTTCAAACTTTAATCTTTTACTGTTTTTATAATAGTAACAAAGAATTGATGTGAGAAATGCAAGCACAGAGAGCTACCAAGGCCTCAAACCCACAAGCTCAGAGATAGAGAGGGATACAGTGTTTGACCAAAGACCTTGGAGAAGGCTTGAAACTTTAGAACAGAATAGCGAATCAGACACGAAATAAGAATCAAGATTTGTAGTTTAACCTGAAATATATTTTAAGCAAGTAGAAATATGTCTCATGTAAGCAAATAAATATGTTAAGCAAGATAGTAGAAGATTTTAAAAGATTTTAAATTTTGAACAGCTCTCAGTTCAACCTGATTACCTGAATATCAATGAGTTCATATCTACACTCTCAGACCAATGATTCATAATGATCATTCAAACAAAGTTAATACTTTGTGCCTTCCTGCAGTAAACTCTACATCCAACTGAGGCAAATTGAAAATAAGGTGCAAGTTTTCTTTCCTCAGACCTTCTGAGTGCAATTTTATGATATCATAAAGTGAGCATGAGAGACAGACCTCCCAATGATTTAAAACATTAATTATAAAATGCAGTTGCCTAAAAACTTGCTTTTTTACTATAATCAATATTCAATTTCAACAAATATTTCCAGAAGTCATATGATCTTTTTGCATCCAAACATATGATTTATCCTTTATTTTAAATATATACTATCTTTTGACTCGCCAAGCTAAGATCTCAGTGGAAAACCAACAAATTGACTTGCAACACCCCCATGTTTCCAGGTCAAATCTTCCCATGTCACACCTTAAAAGACAAAATTATAAACAATATTCCAAAATTTGACCCCAACTTGAAACAGTATTCCTACTCCCTTTTATTGTAATGACTTGTTCAGTCCAGAAAACCAAGTAATTTTATTTTCACTTGTTAGAGTGATTAAAAAAAATTACTTACTTGCAGCTGAACTGAGTTATCCTGAAGACCTTCTACAATAGGAGAGAATCTATCAACATTCCTCTCCTCTGCTGCTGCTGTTACAGCTTCCAATATTTTTTCAAGGCTGTGAGAAAAGAGAATAATTTCACTCAGGAGAGATATTTAAAGTTGTTTATTTGCTATCTTAAAAGCCATGTTGCCAAATTATTCACCTGCCTCAATTTCTTGTAAACAAATTTAGGAGGTTTAAGCAATACTTGTTGCCTTTAGAGATTTTTGTAACCAAATAATTACTTACTGGATTACAAGGGTTAAAAAAAGTATGGTAAGAAATATTAAGCAAAAGAATTGCTGCATAACTATTTCCATCTAACCAGTACATCCAGATGTGAAAAAGAAAACTCACTGATATGGCCACAATAAAAAAAACTCACAAAAGTATGCTGAAAACTAACAATATAACACAGATACCACTTTCAAACCTAAATTGAAAATTTTATAATTTCATTCAGATATAATTTGGGATATTGTAAAATTACCTTATATTTCTTGCTTAAATACAGTACTTACATGTTTTCCTCCCCAACAATGCACATTGCAGATAAGAGTTTAACTATATCCGTCATCATGTTAGTTTGCTTGGGATCAATTGCTTTGGCCAGCAACAAAAGGCTCCTCTCTTCTCCCAAAATTCTTTCCAATCCGTACTAAACAACAGAAGAACATTTCTAAGGGAGGGAATCCAAATGACCATCAAGTACCTAATTAATGACATCAATAGTTCCCCTCAAATAAGTATTTCAAATGACATTTTAGTCTGTGAACTAATCAAAACAAAAAAAAAAGAGAGAAATAAGTCCCAAAACGTCCCAAATAGGTCCCTTATTCTGTAAGAAGGGCATATAACAGCACCAAAATTTTACATAAGTGTCTTGCAATATTTCTGCAGAGAGAAAGTGGCAGACTTCTGGCATACAGAAAGAACTTCAAACCACAACTGACCAACCCACCACTTCACCAAACTGCATATGGACTTATACTCATCAGGTACTTTATCTAATTGAACGGTATTAATTTTGTTTCTAGAATAAATAAAATCCCATACCTTATTATTCATGAAGGCTTTCAAACACTGTATAACTTTATGCTGACTCCTTTTCACAAGTCTGTCCTGACTGAATAAATCAAAATTTGTGTAAATAAATACTCTTTAAATATTAAGAAAAGCTAACTTTATATTAAGACTTTATATTAAGATATTTCTATATATAATTAGATATTATATTGCTTTGGCCAGCAACAAAAGGCTCCTCTCTTCTCCCAAAATTCTTTCCAATCCGTACTAAACAACAGAAGAACATTTCTAAGGGAGGGAATCCAAATGACCATCAAGTACCTAATTAATGACATCAATAGTTCCCCTCAAATAAGTATTTCAAATGACATTTTAGTCTGTGAACTAATCAAAACAAAAAAAAAAGAGAGAAATAAGTCCCAAAACGTCCCAAATAGGTCCCTTATTCTGTAAGAAGGGCATATAACAGCACCAAAATTTTACATAAGTGTCTTGCAATATTTCTGCAGAGAGAAAGTGGCAGACTTCTGGCATACAGAAAGAACTTCAAACCACAACTGACCAACCCACCACTTCACCAAACTGCATATGGACTTATACTCATCAGGTACTTTATCTAATTGAACGGTATTAATTTTGTTTCTAGAATAAATAAAATCCCATACCTTATTATTCATGAAGGCTTTCAAACACTGTATAACTTTATGCTGACTCCTTTTCACAAGTCTGTCCTGACTGAATAAATCAAAATTTGTGTAAATAAATACTCTTTAAATATTAAGAAAAGCTAACTTTATATTAAGACTTTATATTAAGATATTTCTATATATAATTAGATATTATATATAATTTATATTATATTTATATTCTCTTTATATTTAGAAAAGCTAATTTTATACTAAATACTTACTTTTTTGTCTCAACCAATCGTTCCAAAACATCCAACAGCAGTCCCAAACCTTCTTGGCCAAAGTTTACCACCCAGCTAGGAGGGAGAAAAAAGACATTTTAAAAAATTGACATTTTGAAGACTAATCACAGTGAAAGAAAATTGTCACCATAAATAAAAGCACGCATAACTGGGTGGTGTTAAACCCAAAATATCTCCAAGAGAACACAATAAAAATTTAAAACTTCAGCTACTACCAAAGGCATCTTTTACTGAGGTTAAACCCTTGGCCAGTTGTTTCTTCATATGACAGATGCCTCATGGTCCTGTTTACTATTGCTCAAAACCCCTTGATATCAAATACAAGTAATGCCACACTGACAGCAGCACTAAAAATTACAGGAAGAAAAAACCAGATATTTTTATATTTTTTTCTTCTAAAAGTAAATATATTAAGAAAATAAATTCTCTCTTTCTTGGATGGATGTTTTATTCTGAAACAGATTAGGCAAATAACTGGAAACTATTTTTGTCAGATCTGGCCCAAATCTGTCCTAAAGATAATCTGACAAGATTCACTTATTGGAACATTTTGTATTAGCAGAATTATGAGCAGCCATTTTGCTGCACATGCAACAGCTGGGGATGACTGACTAACATACTGATGCATTCTTACTGCCTTTACCTCTGCTTCCACAAGAGAACAAAAACTACTTACAATACCCAAAGCAAACACTCAGCTTTTTGTCATTCTGACAAAATACTAAGTTATCAGTGCCTCTATTTTCAATGTATTTATCAAAAAGGTCCTCTTAATGAAATTCAACCTGTTGCAACTATTACACAAAAGGGGAAGAAATAGTTGCAGATAACTAGCTATCTGTAATAATATGTACATCTAGATCACTTGAACCATTTTTAATGAACTGTGATAGCAACTATGAGGTAAAAACACCTGAACTATTCACCTGAAGAGTAGTGACCAAGATTGTCCTTTTAGAAGCTTACTTTTTATAGTGATAGGAAAAAACCACAGCTTTTTGCAGTAAACCATGGATTTCAATATTTGTTTCTAGGTACCAGAGATCAAACAACTCAGTAACACTTGATTTAGATTTTCTCTGTGAACTAAAAATACAATTTACAAAAAAGACTAATTGAAAACCCTTTGTCAGAATAACTCAGGCTACTGTAAAGCATGTTTCCGTCCACATAAACCATTATATATTCTAAATAAGACAAATCAATTCAGAAACAAAATAATAGAAAGAAAGCAGCAAATACCCACAGAGAAGACCCATATCAGCAACTCTACCAGGCCAGACACAGAGAAAAGAAAGTTGTGCAATCCTTTTCTAATCATGTCCCAACACTTAATTTGCATTATTTTAAACTACAACCTAAATAGTTTCCCCAAATCATGTGTACAACCCATCTTAAATGGTAACTCTAAACAATAGGATTTAAATAGAACAGAATAGGAAAAATACAATTTAATGAAATAAAGTCAGCATTCAGAAATCAAGCTGCATGGAACAAATCAAAATTAAGACATCAATGATTACTGAAGAGTTAAATCTTCCTTCAACAAAGCAGGTAAACAAAGGTTGTGCTTTCTTCTGAATAGATAAACCCTACAGGTACAGAAAAAAATACCAGAAGGAAGGAAGGATGAAAGCCTAAAGTACACTGGACAGAAGCAGCAGCACACATTTAGAAATACACATGTTTTTTGGTGAACAAACTTACACCAAGGTGCCTAACTCCCATTATTGATTACCCTGATAAAAATAAGTTAGAAGATCAAAGACTCAGAAAATATTTCAAAAATTAAAATTAAAAACAACTGACTACTTAGCACTAGAAAACAAAGGGAACTGCTTCTGCACCACATTTAATTTACCTTCTCTTAGTATTACCCTGTATAGATCAGCCAACTCTATTAAAAATAACAGACCTACAGAGGATACATAATCAATGAAACAGAAAGAAGTTAAAAACACTCACTAATGCATACATACTCATTAACTAGAAAACCTTCTACATATCCATTAATTTTAATCCATTAAGAAATTAGAATATGATTAATCTCTTCAACATGTGCTAATGATGTTACCTGACAGGATTACTAGTCAAGGACACACGGAGAGATTCTAAGCAAGTGACTAGTCTTTCATCCGTTGACCCAGATTTTAAATCCTGAATAAATTCTTGGGGAGAAATCTTCCTACTGTTCTTGAGACTTCCCTGAAACACAGAAAATACACTTGTTCTTATTGATGCATATAGAACTTAAACAGATTATTAATGGCTAAGTTTCATTTCTATTCCTTGAAAAATATATAATGTAGACCTGCAAACCTGTAACTGATGCCTATCTACTATTTGCCAAACACTGACTAAATTTGGTCATTTTATGAATAAATTTATTACCAGCAGACAAAAACAACAGGCATGAAATGTACAAATTTATCACACATGCTCAGTGAAATAAAGTTTTTGTACTGAATGGATTCTGTTTATGCATTGCAAAGATCTTAATAAGTCAATAGTCAACAGAAGAAAAGACCGATTATGAGGTCCTCTGAAGAGATCACAGGGCACATGTCCAGAAGGGTGACTACACTCACATAAGCATACAGAGCAAAGAAGCAACATACCATATATTTTCTACAGAACATATCTAAATACAAAAGAGCAGGCATACAATGGTGCATAAAACCTAGATTTGACTTAATTCATTGCAAGACTCCTTTTTTTGAAAATAGAAGCACAACTGTCATGATGCACAAAGAGACTTACTAAATACCTCTTGATTAACTAGTGGCTTAAGTCAGTAATTGAAGAGAATTAGACTTGCAGTGCAATAATAACTTGAAATTATTCAGTGTAAATGGTGAGGTAGTCTCATTATATTATTATAGCTAGTTTCATACAGGTGATGTTTTCTCCCTTTGCTAGATCCTCAGGAAATACTGAGAAGTAATCTTTGCTTCTATGAAGTAGATGATCAAATAGTTTCTAGCAAAGAAATGAAGTTAAAAGCTGGGAAGTGTATACAGACAGACAAGGCTGCTGAGCTGCCATCCAGAGGGACATCAACAGACAGGAAAAATGGGAAGAGGAATTTCAGGAAGTTCCACAACAGAAAACTGTAAATCTTGAACCTGAGGAGGAATAAACCCATGCACCAATGTGTGCTGAAGCTACCAGCTGGAATGTAGGCTTGTAGGAAAATAGGGGTTGTGATGAATGACAAGCTGACCACAGGTAAGTGCATCACCAGCTCTGGTTGAGGGAGATGACCCTTTCCCCCAGCTCAGCAGTGGTGAGACATCTGGAGAATTCTGTCCAGTTCCTGACTCCCCAGCATGAGAGACATGGACATATTGGAATGAATCCAGAAAGGGCTGTGGACACAATTACAAGAGAATCTGCAGTACATGGAGAGGCTGGTAGAACTGAGATTGTTTAGCCCCAAGAAGAGAAGGCTCAGGGGAACCCTATCAGTGAAAGGACAAGAAGAATAAATTGAAATACAGGAAATTGGTTAAACATAAGACAACCACAAACTTCCCCCCTCCTCCCTTTGTTTTCTTAAGCATGAGGCTGATAAAGCACTGGAACAGGTTGCTTAGGCACACTGTGTAGTCTCCCCTGTCAGAGATATTAAAATTGGAATAGATAAGAAGTTGGATGCAACTATCTCCAGGGTCTCTTCCAGTCTAATTCTAAACACCTGCTGCCAGCAATCCTCCCGAAGATACAGCATCTCATGTTATATTTTGAAACATCATGTGTAATACATGGAATGTCATTCCAACCATGTTTCTGAATTGATAGATATCCCTACTTGCTTAAGTATGAGGGTAACTTCCAATAACTATGCTCCACAAAAAAAAGTAGATGAGATGTACAGCAAAGGATGAGGGTTGAGGTAAGACTCTGGAAGACAGATCTAGGAAATCCAAAGAAAATTTTTAAAAATCAGGAACAATAAATGTTCCCACAAACAAAATGAAACTCAGTAGTTTCAGTTTTCTTTCATGGCTCCTTTCAGCTGGACTCTGCATAGATAAGATAACATACTGACTAGAGACAAAATGACCAAACTCCCAGCAGCCAAAGTATTTAACTAAATGTTACAAGAGAGTTGGAAATTTCAAGAAGTCTCAGAAATTCTGCTGGCAGCTCCTGATGTGCATACACTACTTGATAAGCACTACTTGTATGCCTAAGCATAAGGATTAATATCCTGTGTGGAGAATCTGTCATTTCCAGTGACTTCTCCCAGCAGTTCCTGCTGTAAAATTGACAAAACTGATGTAACCAAAATACTTGTAAGTTGTCAGTAAAATTTCTTTCTTTTGATGCACAGTCATATAGGACAGTCATATGGACAGGACATACAGTTAAGATGGTTAGAAGATATTTTGGAAGGAATTTAATATAATCAATAGCAAATGTGTGCAGTACAAAGGTCACATGGGACAGGAGCCCAGTCAGACTAGAAGAATTCACTAGCATGACACTTCAGAAAGCCTCATGTGACCCATCTGAAAACAGTGCCACACGCAGTGGAGACTCACATCAACATCCAGAGAGTAACCAGTCATCCCATTTCAGACTCAGTTCCCCACTGGAACATCACCCTATGCAAAAGAGCCAGTAAACATGTCTGTACAACAAACTACCTTGTAGTAGTAGCTAAGTACCACTTATTCATATTATGCCAAAGTTCTGCAACATAATAAGAATATGATACATCTGCCAGTGCTTAAATAAAATGAGAGCTGCATTTGGTATCAATTGTGAAACAGATTATATTAGCTGTATTTCAGCATGAGAAAAGCTGCTTAAGTTCAAAATGTTCAAGTTTACTGAGAAACAGGAAATATCTTGAGGCATCAGTGCCTCTAGAAACTTAATTGCTCAACTGAAGAACAACGGGTCTGTGAGCAGATGCAGCATGAAGTCAGCCTTAATTAATCTAGTTAAAACATCACAAGGGCACAATGTGAACAACAAAAACAAAATACTAAGAAGAAAATTCACTTAAAAAACCCAGTTTGTGTGTTTTGAACATATAAGACAGCAAAAACGATGGCTCAGTAACATGATAGCAGTGCATTTCATTTCCCCTTGAGTATTAACTCCATAACATGGAATTTTATTTTCAAAACTTTTCTTTTCTGCAGGTATTACTATGCAAAGAGGTGTGCTTTCTGATTATTGGAAAGGAGCTGTGCACTTCTGAGAAACAGAAACCCTGACACTGAGGTCAATAATAAAGCTTTGATTACCAGAGGCTGTTTCATTTTCATTGATTCATTAGAGGTGCAGTCTCTGTTCTTCATTTTAATAGTTCTTCAAATGATAACTGCTTTAAATGAAACATGCTCAGTACTCTCCATAACATTTGTGAATGAGGATATCTTTCCTAAGGTGAAATATCTTAGTACCCATCTCCTTAAAGTTCAAGAAATATGAAAATAAGTACAAACCACCAAAAGAAGTTACTGCAGTATCACTCATAGAAGGAGAGGCCCAAGATGGGATTAGTTGCACACAATAGTCAGGAGCTATGTGGCATTTCACCTGTTCCAAAAAAGTATGACACTTTCACAAAGTCAAGGTACACCAAAAGTTAACCAAGTACTCTTGGGGTGCAGTGGACTATTCTCTCTAGACTCAGAAGGCACTCAGTCCAACTAACTCAACGAATGAAAGAGCATGCCTGGAACAAAGAGTTTTCAATGGCAAGGGAAAGAATTTCCCATCCCAATAGCTCCAGCACTAATCTGAAATCATCTGCAGCACAACTGGATTGAAGTACTGAATCTGTGCCTCACTGAAACAGCTTCTCCCAGTACACAACAGGTGAATGGCACTTCCAGTAAAGACACAACAGCAGAAAGAGAGTTCAGGAAAGACAAGTTTGCCTGCACGGATTGCTCTTTAGTCATCTCCCACCACAGAAAGAGGAATACAGGTCTAGCAGCAGAGGGAAGAAAAGAGAAGGGAACAGAAAAAAGAAAATGCTGTTGGGAGCCTTAGGTAAACACACAAGACAACAGTGTGTGATAACAAATCATTGTCCCGGGGGAGTAAACAGACCTGTTCTCTTCAAGAAAGCACCTTATACAGCTCCTCTGGGCATAGTGCAAGAAGCTCCATTGCCAAAACACAAGTGTGACAACATCCAAAGAAAAAAGGAAAATTGTGAATGGCACTCAGAAAAAAGGACCAATGAGACATACTCTGTGGCCAAGAAGCAAAGACATGAAAATCTTTCTCTTGACAAAGAGAGCCTTAACATCACCACCATCAGCATGCTATGATTTCAGCAACAGTTGTGAATGCAGCAACTCTGCACAGCCAGCCATGTTCCATTACCACAATACTTTTTAGATCAAACAACTGAGGTCTTAAAATACATATAGAGGCTAGAGGTGCCAATGATATATAAACCCTCACATACTATTTTGGGTAGATAAATTTCAAGAATGTTGTAAGATCTACTAGTCTGAAGTTTCTTGATTTCCCATGCAATATCTCTAAAAAAAGAAAAACAAGCTAGACCTAATCTTCTGGTATTAGGGACCTGTTAAGCTACAGACAAGACTAGTAGCTTTGACAAACTCATCTTAAATAAAGTAATCTCCAGGCAGTTAGGCCCTGCACTAGGCATACCTACCTTACAAAAAGTGCTAAAGCATAACACTAATAATTTACATCATGTGAAGTAGACAGTAAGATAAATATCTCAAATTGCTATGTTTAATGTTTTAGTTTCTTAGTATTTAGTTATAATTACATCCAGATTATTTTTACTGATATCTCTAGTTACATACAGCAATGAGAGTTGAAGATTCAAACACATGAATTCTAAAACAATCAGAATATCTGAGGACAGGATTAGCTATGCAGCATTTAGCACTGGAGTCAGTTCCCACTCTGCAAAAACTAAGCAGTTCTTCTTATGCCAATTGAATCCTTAATTTGGCCTTTATATACAACTCCTTGCACTGCTTTAGAGCAACAAATCATTATAGGTAAAAAATTGACAATAATGGATTTTGTGCACTACACTTTCATTATCAGCTATTACGTAACATCAAACATGAACTCTATTTTAAGTCAGGCATGAAAAAGGCTCATCAGTGGAGGAATTATTTCTAAACAATGCTAGAAAAGAAAAAGTTTCACACCAAACTTTTGCAAGAAGTTTTTGCAGAATCTTTCCATCTCTACTCTTAGCCATATCTTTACCAAAAAGAAATGCTGGTTTCTGTATAGAAGACACATTTCAAGTACAAGTGACTATCTGCCCCTGTAACTTGTAAAATAGTAAGACAGACACATACATTTTTAAAGAGCACAATGAGAAACAGAGGTTAGTCAAAGGAATGTAATATGCATGCATCACTTTTTCTGACCAACAGGAAATAATGTAAGCTTTTAGTCATTTACTTACAGACTTGGAAGCAGTGCTAATATATTGCATCACCATTTCTTTTTTGGTATTAAAATCTTTTTCTCTCAATGGCATCTTCTTGTCTTCATTTAAATTCATATCCTCCTAGAATGGGATAGGAAAAAAAAAGAAAAAACAGTCTTAAATACCATTCATCAACAGAATTATTTTAATGTAAGAGACGGACTTAAATAAATAAAGACACAAAAAAAAACTCATACAAGTGAAAGCTGCTATACAAACAACTTTTAATAAGATGTTAATCAAAATCATAACAATCCTTATCCATATTCCCTCTGAAGTCAGACTGAAAAAAACAAAACCAGTCAACCATACTAGGATTAACAAGTGCATCACAACCATTTTTAGTACACTCTCTTCTTAGGAAAGACCTACAGTTTCACACATGTGTGCACCAAACTACAGAAGAGCATTATTTAATACTTCCCAAAACATTTATAAATGTACTCAAACCAGTATTTTACATATTTTTAATTTTTAATTTATTCTGTAATTCTCTTCCTCTCTTCCCAAATGGTTCATCTTGGCAGCAGAATGTGGTTTGCAATGAAACAAGTTCACAAATTAATAATCACCTTTGCAATAAGCAAGGCCAAAATTCTTAAGGATTAAATCAAAACATCCAACCATTATCAAAACCCCATCATAATTCATTCACCCCAATATAAATCCAGAGGTCAAAAAGAGCAGAGAGACCTACACTGAAAACCACACAAGTGACACTTCTGAATGTCACTAACATTTATGACACAGGGAGTTCTACTGCTCCAGCCTAGAAATGCTCTGATCATTGTAATCAGTTGCACATCTGTGAGAAATGGCATTTCTCATCATGGTGTAAGTTAATAAATAAAAGGGGAAAGAGAAAAAAAATTAAAATAAATGTTTTCAGGAACAATTACCAATTTTGGCACACACATATAAAGCACATACAGCATGTTATTTACTATGTGCATTGCTCAAGCTTAGCAAGAATTACTACAGTTATTTTCAGCTAAGACTCACGAGGTGAATCCTCATCAGCTTTGGCAGGAGCAATGCTACAAAATCAGTGAGTAACCATCTTGATATCAAAATTATTTCCCCTAGTCAGAAATCAAGACAAACTGTACAGACAATCCTTAGAATTTGTAGTACAACAAAACTCAAGTTTCCTTGTCCTTCAATAGCTTTCACGCTGAGTAGAAGAGAATGAAGCACAGCTCCTAGAAACATTTACACTTTTGTATAAATCCAAGCTTTGAGAAGTTATTGCAGAAAATGCTTGACCCCTGTCCCGGTTTCAGCTGGGATGGGATTAATTTTGAACTTAACTTAAACTAAAAAAAACCTTTTCACGTTATCATGTAGCTATTGCAAAGTTCATTCTTCTATTTAAAATAGTTTCTTTCAGACTTGCTCTTTCATGTTTTCTGAAAAGTAGTTTCTAAACTTAAATAAAAATATCTAACTTCTACACACAAAAAAAAGCCACAAGAATTAAGAAACCTGTCAACATAAACTGTATTCCATAAGCCTAAGTATAACAGCAGGTTAATTTATGGGAAATATTCTGTCTGTGTGTGCAGTAAAAAGTAATTTCTTTGTTCTTGTTTTTAACAAGCGAAAGATCATTGAGACAATTAATTTATACAGACTAGAGTGATACAAGGGGCACAACAGATATTGCTTAGCTAATAAAATACTTCATCTCCATCCTTTATTTCTTAAATAACTGAAGTATATTCTACAGGTAAGCAGTACCTCTTTGGAAAAGAAGAATACATCATTTCACATGGATATTTTCCTAATAGCACTAACAGAAACTAAAAGAGGTAAATGACAATTATTATCTTTATTATCTGGTTTTATGAGCTCTTTCATAATTTTTGCCATGAAAGCCACACAGGATGCTATTTTATGGGATAAAATAGCGGGAGAAGGAAGCCATATGCATCTAGGAAAACCCCAAGTACAAGGTAAGACATTCAGTAAACCCTAAGAATTGAAAAACTTCTCCCTTCAGTGCTAACACATTGACTATTTTTTCCATACAAAATTAGTTCTAAAAGCCTGGCTACAACAAACTGTTCAAATTGTTCACCAATCCACCCCTCCAAATCACTTAATTTGATCAGAATAGCAAACTAGAGGCTACAATATATAATTAGCTATGTAATCTACTGTGACTAAACTAGCTTTATTCCAGCCCATTCAAATGTGGATAATCTGAAAAATCCGTTCTGTAGTGCATGTTATAGATAAAACAACACTGATAAAGTAGCTTAATACAAGTTTAAGTGCTTTGTTATTCAATCAAGTAAGGAAAGCATTCAAATTATCCAGATGTCATCAGTACTTTAACATATTTTGCAAAGTAGTTTTAACATTGGAATTAATTATTCAAGGATCCATGGATATAAGCATCTATATTTATCTAGACATGCAGTAGTAGGTTTCTGAGGATTTACTGAAAGTTTCTATTTATTTATGGCACAGTACAACATCACAGACTACCCTATACCAGAATGTCTGTAGGATGGTATAGAAATACAATCTAAATGCAAGGGGTGTTTTTGAAGGCACACCTTCAAGTTTTATTAAAAAGAACTCTCCCATTTTCTGAGCAATTATTAGTTACAGTGAAATTTTTAAGAGAAGCAAGACATCAAAGAAAAATGAACCATTTGGCAATAAGTACAAATACAAAAGTTGGTAACAGTTAATTATTCCTTTCCCTTACCAGTTTAACCATGAAAACCCTGAATGTTATCCTTCAGTTACAGTTCTCAAGAGTTCTACAAAAGCTTCTTCAAAACTAAACTATTATCACTGAGTACTAGGAAGTACAAATTCCACAAAGGTACTTCTCTCATTGCACATTGCATTTTCTCCACACCCCAGTCCCTGGTAGTCCCTTTGTATTTCAAGAGTTACTTGTTACTTGCTGTGAGGCAGAGAAAGAAATAATAATCTGGGCATCATTCTCCTTGTTAGTGTTCTCTTGTCAGATTTCAGTCACTCTTTTCTCATAGCCATTCGTGTTTAGTTTTCAATTGCCCAAAATACCATCATCACGACAAAAAGCTCAACCTACTGAGGTGCTACCAATGCCACATGGTCTTTGTGACTGCTCTTTTGTAGTGCACTAACAATGACAACTAAGGAAAGAAGCAAATTTGCAGACAAATGCTGCTTTGGAGGCAATTCTCTCTTTTTGTGCAACAGTGACATGGCATATAAATTGAGAAGTAAATGTGACCGTGACATTTGAAGGCATAAAATCTCTTTGTAAAAGTTTCAGATCATCTTAAAAGGAAGAAAGATCCCCCATTTCTTGTTCTTCCTCAAAACATGTTGCATAATCTCATTTCTAATTTCTGTTTAAATATACTTGGACCAAAAATTTGCAAAAATAATTCCAATACTTTATTTCCTGAGAAACACCCTAATAAATACACAATTACAACTCACAACAACAATCATATTAATAATTCAGGTAAAGATTAGAACACACGCACAGAAGAATACCTGTTCCACCTATCACTCAGCCATGTTGTCATTCTTTAAGTAAAAGAAAGTGTAAGACTCTTACCATCATTTTTTCAAACAGTGCTATGATTTCCCTTTCCGACAGTGGTTTTGTAGCAAAATCCTCCAGGTCCATGGGTGTGGATGACCAATCTGAAGAATGTGACTGCTTCATATGTGGCAGAGGAGGTCTTTCTTTTTTACTTCTTGGAATTCTGATACTGGCAAATCTATCCAACTGAAAATACAAAAGGTGTAACATATCACATACTGCTTCCATTCTGTATAACCCTAATTAACATGGGTGTTCTTGGAAGTTGAAAATCCTTATTTTTCTGTGGTAGCTTACCTGTTCTTTAACTGCCTTATTCTAAAGGGTTTTCCTAAAGATACATATGATGGTCAGTTGCCTAGCACTGGAGTTACCCAACCAGAATCCCATTACATTAGAAAGAAATCATGCAGAACATCAGAATTTTACAGAAAGTTTGGAGGAATAGATATCTACAAAACCAATTTATGAAGAATTCTTTCCAAGCGTTACATGTAGAATATGAGAAAGCAGGCTGATTTACCAAAAGCATAGTATTAAAGTGGTTTTAGTTACCCAGAAACAGCTGTACTCCTAACATGGCTACAGAATATATAGACATGCAAAGAAACTACTTTTTATTAAAAGACGAGTTAGCATAACTAAGACACGGTTCTATTTATTTTCTTTATATTTCTGTTTCTTTTTGCATCATGTAATACAAAATTTAGTGCCTTTGTTCCAATTATTTAGAAACTCATTTTGGAGAAACCATTGACTCCTCTATTAAAGCTACATAGAGTATGTTTATGATTTCATGAATGATCCTAATGACTAATCCCCAGCACACATCAATCACTCTGGCTTTATTAACCCTTCCAAGAGCCAAAAACCTTCTTTAGAAAAGTGGTTTGGGTTGTGGGATTTTAAACTGGTTAGATACTTACCAACTTTTTGATCAAGAGTTACTAAATGAAACTTTACACATTTTCCATGCTACAGCCGGAGTTTTAAGGCACATGGGGGCAAGGACCAACAGAAGGCAAAAGCAGCAGACACCTAATGAGATGCACTACATCATCATCTTTGTAACACCCTTTTGAACAGATACCAACAGCAACATCACACTCCTCAACACAAAAGAAAGTTAAGGAAACATTTGATGCATAAGAGATTTTGGACAAGATTTCAACCGTATCAACTGACTTCTGTCATGGAATGCTATGCAAAAATATTCTGAGGCTTCAATATATCTTTAAGATAAGTATCTTGAGACAAGTACATCACTTACCAAACTAAATGACAAGTAAAATTATTATAGCATCTGTGGAATTAAGATCAGAGACAGCAAAAAATATCAGTAGCAAAAACTGGGTACAAGTGTTCCACTCCAGTAAGAGCAAGAATTGACTATCAGACATCCATGAAGAGAGGTTTAGAGGTAAAATATAAAGACTTTAATTCTTCCAGTTCAAAACTGAAAAGGAACCGTTTTTGGAACATAGAAATAGATTGTCAGCTACTCACAGATGGTTGTAGAACATGCAAAAGCAGAAAATTAATATAGCATAAACATAAAAGAGCTCAGCATGAATGATGGGGCCCTTCTGTGTCACATCAAACCAGCACGCAATGAGGAAGAGATACTCTACAGGAATAATTACATAGGCAAGACCCAGGAAGACAAAGAATGCAACAAAAGCAAAAGGGAGGCTAACATCACTGGAAGTGAAGTAGTAGTCATCAGTAACAAAAACCATCTTACATCTTGACTGGAAAGCAATTTCCCTTCCTGCTTTTAAAATCAGAAGTCTATGGTAAGCATGGGGAGATGAAGCCAGACTTCAAACTGAAGTGACTAGACAGGAATTGTAAAAAAATCCTATTATATGAGACTTTTCTTTTCAAGCAATGTCTTTCATAAGTACTGATGAAAGGCAGCGTGCCTGCTCCAAAAAATGAATTAGTCAGTAGCTTCTCCATGCCCCCATATCTTCACTATTGAGTACATAACCTAAGACACAAGCCACTGCATTTGCAGATGGTTCACATACAGACTTGAAACAGGTGTAGAGGGAAGACACTTTGGCTAAATAATGGATTTCAGCCCATGAATCAGTGAACAGAAAGCAAATTAGATTTAAGACAGCTGTGCCCTAAATTCCTTTTCCAGTATCTCCTGAAAAATCTCAGTCCCTTCTTGACCATCTGTGCTCCCCAAGTGTCTCCTCTTCCTTCTCCTGCTCCACACAGCAGCAGCAACAAAAGTTCTGGCCAGGCAAAACTGCATGCAGTGCCACAGGTCTCCAGACAGCCCTTATTCAGGGAGAAGGGCCCATTACTCCTTGAAAAGAGATATTTCACTTGTTCCCATTTTTAGTTTATGTTTTGGTTTTAATCTTCTCTTGAATATATAGTAGATGTTTTGCATCATTATATATTACACTGTAACCTTCATATTCCCCACATTCACCAAATCGTACACCACTCATCCTAGAGGAGGAAAGCACATCTTGGAATATATTTGATCAGATAGAACATTTAAGACAAATTGAGATAATAGGATTATAAACACATTTAAACATGTGTCAAACTAATTATTTTAAATAATTTAAAACAATGCAGTCTAAAAAGAAGATTCCCATACATTAATAAAAGGGAATTCATAACAAGATTTGCACAGCAGTAGAGTGTGGATATTCTACATATACTTTCCTTTTGAATTATACATTGATAGTGCTTCAGAAAAGTTAATACTTCTCAGTATTCCACACAGGCAAATAATTTCATGGTCCACAGAAAGCACTATACAGAAAGAATAGAAATTTCATTGCTTGGGTGTAATGAAATCTACCACTGATGCTGCTGGCAATCCAAGTGCATAGAGGAGGAAACAGCAAAAAAAAGTTCAATAATCTTCCATGTTACACCAAAACATTTTAAATCAGGCTAACCAACAGGCTATAGCTAAGCTTAGCTTTGATACAGTTTCACTAGAGTTTAAAGCAGGTTTGACCTTGCATCTTTTCTATTTTTTGGTATTTATTTTATCAATGGATACGTATAGATGCATACAGGAACAGTGCTCTAGGAAAGTAAGAAAAATATCTGTATGAGCCAAAATCAAGCAACCATCAAGGATGAATGGCAAAGTTTCATTGGCTTATTTCATAGGCTGACTACTATTCCACTGAGAGCCCATGAAATAAGAAAGTAATTTTATGCCCACACCATGGCCCTGGAAAGTCAAAGTTACACAGAGATCCACAATACAAACTTTCTGACTCATCACACTTTCTAATCAGGTCCCTAGAAAGTAAATTTTTTGTGCTCTGATTTTGATCTTGTGATGACTTCTTATACCATTCTTCATAAGAAAATAGCATATATTGAACTTACACATTTGATAATACAGGAATCAATAGATTAGTTACTGCTAGAATAATTTTTGGCACTACAGCTAATCAAGACATCACCTATTAACAGAGCTGCTATGCATGCAGGAATGAAAGGTGTTACTTCACTGCCATCTTGCCTCCCTCATCTCTCCCTTAATTAACACATCAAAACACCTATTCCTATATTAAGAAATTCCTCAAAAATTAAATCCAGCAGACGCATGTAAAAAAACACATTCGTTATCACTGTAAGTGATGGCCTTAGTAACAGCACTGAAAATGGCCCTTGTGATGGCCTTGCTTCTTCCTCCTCTCCACTCTCTCCAACCTCCTTGTTCTCCTTGACTGCTTTTGCTAAATCTTTTTTGAAGGGTTACTTTCATATACATTTCTTCTGCTTGTGTACAGGGGCAAGTGACACCAGCACATGTTGTTTCTCTGCTTCAGTGGCACTGTTTGTCATCAGGCTTGAACTAACCACAGTGTTTGTCATGGTGACTAGAACAGCTGCGGGGCCTGGTGTCTCACTGTCAGATTCAGAGACCTTCTCTCCCTCCTGAGGGCACTGGGCAGTGCTGGGCATGGCTCAGTAGGCCTGGGCCAGGCCCCAACACATTGCAGGGGTTTGGATCCTCCTGCATTGCCAGGGCGGCAGAACACCTTTTCCAAGGCCAAAACTTTTGCTGGTTTTTCTGGATTATGCACTTGTTAGGGGTAAAGTGCAAATGCAGCTTTTGGGCAAATGTCTGGGTGATGTTCTTAATTAAGAGTCTGATCTTAAACAAGACCTGAACCATATGCAATAATATACTGGCTCCAAGAAAAAGATCAGGTTGGTTAAAAGGGTACTCAAAATCTTTAAAAATCTCAAAGGCTACTGTAATCGGTCTGGAGGAAAAGGAATGAAAGGGGGAGGGAAGAAAGATGCAGGAAGGTATTGTTATGGGTTCAGGAGAATGCCTGCGCACAAAAAACTCAAAACACAGTCACAATAGCAAAGCAAGTCAATTGTATTAGTTGTGTTTGCAATAAATACATACCAACCCCTGGATGTTGGAGAAGCTGCCAAGCAGAAGGAGATAGAGCGTGGCTCCTGAGTGGGAGGGGCAGGAGGGTTGCACACCTTCAGGGTGTCCCCTGATGAAAACAGTGTGCATCATGTCATCCTCTCTCCTCCACCCTTAGATCTCCCCCTTCAGGAGTGGCCAATTTACACATCATCTCACATGGGGCCAGTGCATGAGATGAGGTCACAACGGCCCAAGATCACACCTCCATGCCAACAACAGCTTTATCATTCCCCTTTCACAGGATGAATTCCACTGACACATAGTTTCATTTCTGAAGGTTAGTCTTACCAACTAACAATAAGTTCTTCTTCTACATTATCTTGTTGACGTGCACAATTGCAGACCAAATATGCCAGGCCTTAGACCCATCTTGAATCCCTGGCACAGGTATCTTCCCCATAGGTTGTCTTTCTGAGGACACAACTTCTGATACCTCATTATGAAGACAGAGCATTACAGAATTATTATGGTTTAACCTAAAATATGTTACTAGAAATACTGAACAACCTTCTTTCTTTCACTCGCGTTCTCATGAAGAGACACACAAATTCACATATATATTAAAAATATATTCATATATATATGGACCATTAAGACACTGATGGTGATCACTAAGCTCAGTCTTTTAGAACTAAGAGTTCTGATATGAAATATATACAGGTACAAAATATTCCTTTCCTGAGTGAAAGCATAAAGCCAAGAGTATTGCTTACAGCTTTTGCTCTTTTTCTGGGTGTTCTTCTCACTCTGCCTTATAGATATGTAGGACAAAAAGTACTGCCACCCTTTATTTTCAAGTTCACATTTTTGCCTGCTTGCTATTTATATATTCAGTAAACACATTTTTGCATCTGAAAAATCTGCTCAAGCACTATAGAATAACTCAGTATCCCAGACATTTTGCCAGTCATTTTAGTCACAGAAGCCAACAGCTCAGTCATGAAAGTCTGCTGTAAAACCCTGATGCTGACAGACAACAAAAGCTTAGGGGAACATTAACAACATAGGAAGAAACAAAAGGAGAATACAAAGTGGAACAAATCCTGTGTCTTCACTTGAAATAATTGTAATTCCTAACGGATAGGGAACCAACAGGATGAACTGGGTTGCAACAATTTATTTCAGTATCTTCAGAAGTCAAAGCAACCCACTTACCAGCAGAAATACTTCTCAAAAGATCAAAGAAGTTACTTCCAATGACTCTAAGTCAAAGACCTCTTAACATATTTTTCCTCCTTGAAGCTCCAGAAGATTAAAGAAGTATATTCTTTCTTTGACAGTCAAATTGCTCTACAAGATTAACTTCTTAGTATGTGAGAAATTCCACAGCTAGCAGTAGAGCTTTCAGGAAGAGTAAGACATGCATAAACCAAGATACACAGAAGAATCCCTTTGATAAAATGACTTCTTATTCCTAATAAACTCAATCTCAGAGATTATTTTACCAATCTTAAATTTATAGAATTTAGACTGTGCACAATCACATCCTAAATGAATAGACAATATTTCACTCTGAATCTTATTTCTCTATATACTGAAAATTATACAGCCTTCCTAATCTTTAAAGCAGTTGCTATGAAATCAGTATAATTTGATGCTCTAAGGAATTTTAGTATGCTTTTCTTTTTTGTCTACATAAGACACCTTTTAATAAAATTCTGTTAATATGGAGGTTTAGTTAACCTTTCTGAGTCTTACTCTCTCTCTCTGCCAATGCTGAGGCAGGCATGCCAGCAAACTGCATCTCAGGAAGTGGAAGATCCTCACCTCCAACAGCCAGGAGGGGACCTAAGAGACAGGGAGAATGGAGGTAGGTCCCTGCTTGGGGTGCCAGGTGAATCCCCTCCCAGCCTACCAAGGGAGCTGTCCCAACACATCTGCTCTTTGTGAGCAGAGAAGGACTAGTAGGTGATATGGTGTGCGTGGTGGCCATTTTGGGCATAGGGAGCACAAAACTGATAAAGTTCTCAATTCTGAATAAAGTAAGGATGGGCACCAGAAGAATTGCTACTTTGAGCTTCTGGCAGGCAGATTTTGGCCTTTTTAGGACATGGACTGACAAAGTCCCTTGGAATCAGTTCTGAAGGGTAAAGAAGTCCAGAAAGGCTGAAGATACTTTAATAAGGAAAA
This sequence comes from Geospiza fortis, assembly GCF_000277835.1. Classification (NCBI taxonomy): domain Eukaryota; kingdom Metazoa; phylum Chordata; class Aves; order Passeriformes; family Thraupidae; genus Geospiza; species Geospiza fortis. Next base: position 1,618,157 of record NW_005054418.1, on the reverse strand, counting down.
TTTTAAAGATACAGAAGCAGGCTGTCCCCATATGCCATAAGAAAATCCAGTGGAGAAAAAGACCGGCCTGGCTAAACAGAGAACTTTAGGCTGAAACTCAGGGCTCAGGGGAGAGAAAAAAAGAAAATAAAAGAAGAAAAAAAAAAAGTGTATCACTTCTAGAAGGAGGGTCAGATAACTTAGGGGGGCTACAAGGATGTTGTACGGTTATGTAAGGAGAAAAAGTAGAAGAGTCAAAGCCAAACTGGAACCTGGTCACTGTTGTTATAGACAACAAAAGTTTCAATTAATACATTACCAGCAAAGTACAGCTATGGAGAGTCTCTATTCTTTGCTGCTTGCAGATGGTAGTGTAGTGTCCAAGGATGACAAAAAGGCTGAGGTATTTAATGCCTTCTTCACCTCAGTCTTTAATACCAAAACCAGTTGTGCTCTGCAAACACAACTCCCAGAGATGAAAGTTAGGGATGGGAAGCCAAGTGAAGCCCCCATAATCCAGGAGGAAATGGCTAGTGATCTGTTATGCAAGTTAAACACCCACAAGTCTATGGGCCTGGATAGGATGTACCAGGGAACAATGAGGGAGCTGATAAAAGAGCTCACCAATCCACTTTCAAACATTTACCAGCAGTCCTGATTATCTGGAGAACTTCCAGTTGACTGTAAATTAGCAAATATAAAGCCCACCTAAAAGAAGTATTGGAAAGATGATCCAAGGAACCACAGGCCTGTCAAATTAACCTAGGTACTAGGGGAAGTCTTGGAACAGATCATCCTGACTGTCAGTACACAGAATGTACAGGACAATCAGGACATCAGGCCCAGCCAGCATGGGTTTGGGAAAGACAGGTCCTGCTTGACCAACTTAATCTCCTTCTATGATCATTTGATCTACTCAGTGAATAACAGAAAGGCTGTGGATGGTGCTTCCCTAGACTTCACTAAGGCATTTCACACCATTTCCCACAGCATTCTCATGGAGAAACTGGCTGCTCATGGCTTGGACAGGTGCATTCTTTGCTGGATGAAAAACTGTTTGGATGGCTGAATCCAGGGAGTGGTAGTGAATGGTGCTACATCAAGCTGGCAGCTGGTCACAAGTGGGGTTCCCCAAGGCTCAGTATTGGGGCCAGTCCTGTTTAGTATCTTCATCAGTGATCTGGACTAAGGGGTTAAGTGCTCTCTCAGTTAGTGTGCAGATGACACCACACTGGTTGACAAGTGTTGATCTGCTGGAAGGCAGGAAGGCTCTGCAGAGGAATCTGGACAGGTTGGATCCATGGACTGATGACAGCAGCCTGATGTTCAATAAATCCAAGTGCCAGATCCTGAATCTGGGTCACACAAAACCCCTCACAGAGCTACAGGTCAGGGTCAGAGTGGTTGGAACATGGCTGAGCAGAAAAGGACCTGGAGGTGCTGGTTGACAGTGGCTGAACATGAGCCACCATGTGCCCAGGTAGCCCAGAAGGCCAATGGCATCCTGGCCTGTATCAGAAATAGTGTGGCCAGCAGGACCAGGACAGTGACCATCTCGCTGGTGATGCTCTGGTGAGGCTACACTTCAAATCCTGAGAGTTTGGAACCCTCACTACAAAAAAGGCATTGAGATGCTGGAGTGTCTAAAGAAGGGCAATGCAGCTGGTGAAAGAAGGGTCTAGAAAGCAAGTCCTATGAGGAGTAGCTGAGGGAGCTGGAGATGTTTATGTGGGAGTAGAAGAGGTTCAAGGGGGATCCCAATGCTCTGTAAAAATACCTGAAAGAAGGTTTTAGCAAGGTGGGATGTGGCCTCTTCCACCACCTCAAGTGAAAGGATGGGAGGAAATGGCTTAAAGTTGCACCCAGGGAGGTTCAGATTGGACATTAGGGAAAAAAAATTTACTGGCAGAGTGGTTAGGCATTGGAATGAGTTGCCCAGGAGCATGATGGAGTAACCATCTCTGGAAGTGACCATGAGACATCTGGATGCGGCACTTGATATAGTTTAGGGGTGATTATGGTGACGCTATGTTGACAGTAGAACTACATGATCTTGAAGGTAGCTTCAAACATTGATGGTTCTGTGATTGTTGGAATATGGAGCACTTGAGAGAGATAATTTGATATCTCAGCTACCTGCTTTCTATTCCTCTGTGGAGCAAGAATGCAATCGCCATCTTTGCAGATAGCAAACAATCAAGCTAAAAGAAGCACATGCGCATAAACCAAGGTTTTTGAACTTAATGAGGATTTATAACTAAAAGTAGACAATTCATCAGCATCTCACAAATAATCCAATTTAGATATTGAAAAGCAGCCTGCATTTTAGATTCTCAATATGCTGCTAACATATCTGAATTTAAAAACAAAAGAAATTCCTGGTCACCGACATACAACTGTATTGGTAAGAAATGGGTTGGGAAATATAAATATTTCATAAAGCATAATGAAGCAGTAAGTTAACATGCAAGTTAACTTACTTGCCCATGAGAGTGCCCATGAGAAGAAAGGAAATATATTATTTCATTGAAAAATACAAAATCAAATAATCTTAAACCTTCAATTTCTTTGCCTTCTCTTACTATAAATTTTGTCCTTGTCCCAGAATCACACACAGAAAGAGTAAACCAACAGAAAACTGAAATAGAGGAATAAAAAGTGTCCATTTGAAAGCATATCCTCATTCCAAGATGATGTTGCAAGTAAAAAGAATATCCCCCTTTTACCTGTATTTAAAAGTTCTCAAATGTTGTGGTGTTGTAATTTATTTCACTGTTAGCCTTTTACTAAATAGCTGTCATTCCTCTTTTCAAAATATATATTCATATGAACAATTTGGTACTATCCTGCAAATGAGGTTTCATTACTCTGTGAAGGGGCCTTTTTCATTCTCTGAGAAATTTAAGGAGTTGGGGAAAAGTTTGGTTACTACAGAGATGACAGACTTTTTGTTCTTATCCTTAAAATCCACAATAAACCTGCCAATTTTTTGGGGCTATGATTACAAGCTGGACAAGTCCAATAAGCTTTGTAAAGTGCAAAAAGGCAGCAGTCTCGCCTCTTTAAAAGGAAAAAAATGCACCTCACAAAAACAAACAGCAAGATCTCATGTATCCCGACTACAACACTTACATGACACTATCAAAACTTGTTTTCTAGTTACCAAAAAATACTTTTGCTTTCAGAAAGCTGATAGTATTTTCTTAGCTTTCCAAGAGAAACACAGGTTTATAAAATCAAACTTGTACTATCAGCCAGTCAAACTCAAATTTCTTAATCACGATTTCCATCCAATGAAATTCTGCTAAAGAAATAGAAACAGATGATTTAAGTAAAACTAAGACTGGTAGACATAAATCTCTCTGCACTTCAGCTCCCAGCTACACACAGAAGTACTTTAGCAGGAACTCTGTATAGCACTGAAGTCATAACAGCTGATCTTTAGGTGATGACAAAATATTACTTCCTAGGCAAATTCAAAGACTTTGTAAAATTATGTATTTTAAGAAAAAAAATATTAAGCACAAACGAATAGGACAGGAAATGAAATAGGTAATTTCAAGAGCAAGAAAAAAATCTGGTTTGTGGTTAGATACAGAACCTCATCTCTGATCAAATTCAAGAAACACTGTGTTAAACATGACACTGAATATACTTAAGGTGGTTTGAACAAGCAATAATGAGTTTCACAAGCAAATGTTACTTTGTTAAACATGTTATTTTAAACTAGCCATGCAGCCTAAGTAACTTTGATATTAAACATGCAATCACAGATATCTTAACTATACTGCATGTAGATTGCCACAATTACCTGTGTCAGGCTCATTTAGCTGTGATTAGAGCATACTTCAAAGCCATCCATACATTTTTGCTACTCACACTGATTATGTTACAGCTAATTACCAGTTCAGTGAGACTTTGCCAATTAACTAAATTATCCTCAAAGTTAAGATAGTTTCTTGTATTAGTAAGGTTATTTTCATTGCATTAGCAGTAAGGTTATTTGCTTAGCCCAGCCAAAGCAAAACTTAAGTTGTCTTACCACATCATCTGTCAGTGTCTTGATATTTAAGTGCTGTAAATCAAACAGGAAAGCAGTCATGTCAAAATTGTTCAGTAAAAAAAAAAATAAAGCTTAGTTATAGTTACTTTAATTCAAAATCACATGCAAGTTAAACAGTGTTGAATCCTGACTCCTGAAATGAACCAAGTTTCTTGGCAAGATGTCAAGTTGTACCTTGCTGGTAAAAATCTTCCATTTGATCCTCCAACAGAATATCAAAAGACTGTGAACCAAGCACAGCTTGAAAGAGGATGTGTTTTATTATATTTCATAACTGAATTATGCTTTATAGCTAAATATACAGATGACCTGCACATGCAAAATTCAGCTACAAGACGTGTCTTCTCAAGATGGCTGTGGGGACACCAACAACAAATCATCCAGAGATTTCAAACTCAATAGAAGAACACAGAGCACCTCAAGAGTTCAAAACTATACATCAAGCTGCAACACTCAAACTACTCACATGGTTGAACAGTCTCAAGTAATGCCTCTGTGTAACGCGAGTAATGCTAGCAGAACATGAATTTGTGAGCAGAAATTGAACTAAGCATTTAATAATAGTAGCATCCAAAAAAATCTATAGATCACTCAAAACAGCAGTTTCTGAACCAACATTTGCTCTCCACTGCATATTTACAAACACAGCAAGTGTTAGGATGTACAGCTCTTACACAAAACCAAAGAGCAGCACAGAACATCGGCGACTGATAAGTCAGTATTGCAGTGATACCATGTATCATTTTTATGAGGAGACTGAGAACAGACTAAGCAGGAAAATGTCAAGAATGTCAAGTCCCATAGTTATTGAGGTAGTCTCTTACCCTTCTCTTAGACTCCCCTCTCTGCCTAGGTGCACAGCTTGGCAACAGCTACAGCAACTGTCAACAACTATATCCTAATTAACCAGATTTGGAAACTCTTCACCAAGTCAACAATAATGGCTATCACTCTCTACAACCTGAGGTGAGAGCAAGGTGAGGGTCAGTCTCTTCTCTCAGTTAACACGCAATAGAACAAGAGAAAATGGCATCAAGTTAAATCACTGGAGGTTAGCTTAGATATTAGGAAAAATTTATTCACTGAAAGAGTAGCCAGGCATTGGAGCAGGCTGCCCAGGGAAGCGTGGAATCAACATCTCTGGAAGTGTTCAAAATGCAGACAGAGACGTAACACTTGGGTTTGGCAGCGAAAGTAGTGGTGCTAGTTTGATGATGATGATCTCAGAGACTTCCAACTTTAATGGTTCTATGATTGTGACCATTACTTCTGACATCTTCTCTGGCTCATCCCTCAGAACTAAAGAACAATATGTGTTAAGTCAAATATTATCACACAATAGCTCTAGTCTGAATAGTGTCAAGAAACTGAGGAAGAAGTGTCTGATGAATGGTTATGGAGTTAAAAATAAATGACAAATTAGGTGCAAGGAAACACAGTATTCAGTGGCACACTACATTCTACTAACAAAAAAATGTTTAAAAAGGTGCTAGGTCACTACTGAACCTTTATGATAATTCCATTCCATGTTCTAATAGGTGAGGATTTGTAATAAATGAAAAGAACTATTCCAATCCAACCAGGAGACTGAAGATCTGTATCCCAGTCTTCTCACTGGTGTTCTCCCGCCACAGGGGTAGATCAGACTTTTGCCTCACACACTGCTATAGAAGTGGGGTTTATTACTTGCTTTTCCCATTCTGCTAATTATCTGCAAAGACAGTAAAAGTGTTAACTGGTGTCATTTGCAAAAGCTCATGACTTTTCATTTACCAAGGTTTGGTATAATACTTCTATCCTTAAGTGAGCAAAACTGCAAGAGAAAACACTAACATATGGTCTGACAGTGCAACTAGGTAGAGAAGAACATGAAAATTTATTCCTTTTTTATACAGATTACTTAAATCACTAAGCCTTAAGCAATGCACAAATATCATCATGGAGCTCCTCTAACATGGCAGGAGACTACATAATCTGCTTAGAATGAAAACCACCTGCATTCTATGCTTTGAGTGGAAATTCAAGATTCACGTCAAACTCATGTACACTCCACTAAAAAAATGCAGGAAAGCAACCACATGAAGTTAATTTCCACTTAAGAACAGATGTTGGATGTTTTGCAATTACTCCATACAAGACACTATCATCCTGCAGGCAACCAGGAAATTTCAGATTCAGGTTTTGTTCTTTGAAAAAGACAGAAGTTAGTGGGATAGTTCAAGCCAGTATTTTATTTTTCATTTAAGTCATGAAATTTAGCAGTGCAATTTACTATGATAACAAGTGAAAAGCTTCCCATTTTGTATATCAGAACACCTCATGACCCAAGCCAGCTGACTAATTAGAGAAAAAAGACTACCGCACAACCAATTAAGGGCACCAAAACAGTATAACAAATTCGACATACAGATATGAGCCTCCTCTCAAAGTCTTCATCTTACTGGATAACTAGAGTACAGAAGACTAAAAATATCAGTATTTCTTTCATAAAAAGTTGTGGAGCCTTGTTTGAAGGCAAGTGCTAAAAGCAGGTTCTTAAGTAAGAATCTACTTAACCAGCATCAAATATCAACACTGGTGACATACTTAGAGACTTTATAGAGGAGAAAAAATTCCATGCAAACTACAACCTGATGTTCAGCTCTTCCAGCACTCAAAAGGCTGAATGACTTGCTGTAAGACATCTCTAAAGACTTATTTAGTAAACTTTATGTTATAATGCTTCTCAGTCAGAGGAGTTGGTTAAAACAGACCTGGGGTTCTCTTTTTCCCCCTCTTCCTCACCAAGTCCTTCTCTTCTGAGAAGGCTGTAAAAAGTAAGATCAGTTGACAGCTTTACTGGTCTTCTATAGCATTCAAGGATACAGAAATGTGGAACATTACATGTGGTCTTAACAACAACAACCACAACAAAGAAACTTACCACAATGGATCTTTTAATGGCATTGCATATAGAGGAGTGCTGTGGCTCAAGAACAAGAGCATATTTTTATTCTTGACAGCCAAAGGAAACATATTTCTAGTAAGGGTACAAATAACTAGACTAGGAGTCAGGTAAATACCAGGTAGAGACTGGAGTGCTTTATTACCACAGGGACATATTTCTATTTTCAGGCTCAGATATATCAGCTCACAAAAGACACATTCTGCTCAAGTGAACAGGTTGCCTTCAACACAGGCCCGCTAGTAAATAAATATGATTTAAGTAATATTTATTAATATTAATAATATTATTATTAGTAATATTAGTAATATTAATATCCTACAATATTCAGTCACTGCTAAAAACATTAAGTAATTTTACAGAATACTGTTTCACAATGGAAGAAAATATTTCTATGCTATTCTGAGCCTTCTGTGAACTACTCCACAATAACAAAACTATTGATTTGAAAGCATAGGAGCTATGTGTTCCTCTGGTCTGTTTATCATGTAGAAAGTAGATACACAAAACTGAAACACAAATTATCAATATTTTAAGTATGCTGACATTGTGTTTTCTAATCAGAGATATACAAAAGCACTAAGAGATTAAAGAGTTACGTAGGACAGTTCAGAAGGAGAGATTTGTCAGTTGCACCTACAGTTAGAAAAGCAGAAGTAACACCATTGCTTAGTCTTCAGCTATACAAACACTTTTATAAACTAAATTTTAAAATTGCACTCCTCAGTGTACCTTAGTTTTTAGTCTAGGACATAGAGAAAGAGGACATTTTGTTTTGCAATTAGGTAGCAATTGAGAAGCAGTTCTCTTAAAGCTAAGTCTAATGAGAAAGAAATGCACAGGTATATCACTTTTGAAGAAAGCAAGCAATCTGACAGAATTAGCCCTCATGAGAGATGACTCCCTAAGGCATACTGTTAAATAACCAGTGTCATAAGACAGAGGATATACACACACATGCAGCATGTGGTACAGTGTTCTTGATGAGCTGGCAAAACTCCAAGGATAGTCAGAGTCTTAAACAGAAGCTGAAAGGTACAACAGGATACAAGGGCTGAGTTTCACAACACAAGCACAGCAACAAGATGACTGCTCCTGAGACAGAAAGAGTACTGTGTCTCTTGAAAAGGTCACACATGATGAAGACAGGTGTGAGGCAACTTTCACACCACCCAGCTAAAGGAAGCCAAACACTATTAGGCTTCATATACATCCACAGTAAAGAATCTTATTGTCATACTTATGCCTGAAAACTAGGCAAGAAAACTGTACTCCATAGAATAAGGCCTATAGAGCAGGTATTTTTTTTATTCAACACCAGGAGTGAGTGGAATAGCTCCACCACAAACTCACTCTTCCATTCTTCGCACAGTACAAGCTTTTATACTTTTTCTACTTAACGTACACATTATACTTTCCTAACCTTCACAATGTAACATATTTTATAATTACATATTTTCTAATTATCATATTCTAATTTCTAATTTCATATTTTGTAATGATTACATAAGCTCTTGTAGCACATACGTGGTTTCTGAACAAGGTGGTCATCAGCCTCCTGGTGGTCGTTTTGGATGAAGGCTCAGAAGTCTTCCTCGGGTGTGAACTTTTCACCTCTGTCTCTGCACATGCTCTATAAGCTTGTCTGCTCAAACAGCCAGTGGTTAGCTTTTCGCAGTTAGCTTGTTCTGCTAAATCTGCTGATTTCTAAAAAGCACTTCATTCACACACCCTGTTACAAAGTAACTACTTCTTCCGCACAGCTACAGCTTTTGGCACAGCTCAAGCATTATCTTGTTTCCTCGGCAAGGAAGGGAGGAGGGGGCGAACCAGGGAGGGGGATGCGGCAACATTATCTTGTTGCCCAGGTATCAGTACACAAGATGACGATCTTATACTGCACATCCAAACAGCAGTACATACTTGAAGTTCATCTGCTAGACAAAATGTAATAACTTGAGGGATTGCCTATATAATTACCCCAGTCAAGTCCAGGTAGAGACAGTGAAGCAAAGCAAAGCAATGACAAATCCTGCTTAATTGGATCAACACTACTAGTCCGATCTTTTGTGTCATTACATCTATTTCCCTGTCTTTACATACGCATATTTATGGACAAAAATCTCTCTAGGTGGGGTACAAGCAGTTCAGGCAAAGAGGATCAGAATTCAGGAGAATGATATCTCACACAGGACTCTCATCCCATGTCTTAGCATTTTTTCCACCAGCGCCACAGGACAGTGTGGCCTGGAATCAGTGAAGACTAGCCTAGTATAATATTGAGTATAATCTGTATCATCTAAGAGTTTTGGCACTCCACCAAAAGGAGCAGCATCTACATTTGCCACAAATGGTCTTTTCCCCATGGCACAAGCACAAAGTGATGTTGCTCATCTAACTTTCTGAATGAAAGCAGATAGTTTAAACACACATTGTTTGGTACTTAAAGATCATGCCTGGCAGGGATGGGCATTGTTAGTATGACAGAAAGACCAACAAAATATGAACACCGAAACAAGACAAACAAGGACTAGGGATGTTCATATAATCACTTAATCCCCTCTGTACCTTTGTAAATTCGAAAGTGAGCAAGAATGCATTGCCATTAATATTATCACCAAAAAACAACTAGCTGGTTTTTTCCCCCAAAGGATATTCTCCAGCAGAAACACAAGTAGAAGACCGAATCATGGACTGAATGAAACCTGTAGACTCAGAGAAAAGTTAATTGGATGATTACAAAAAATACTATCACTTTAGGATCTCCTTTGTAACAATATTCCCTCAGTAATTTTGCTACCTCAGTCTAAAAATGCAATTTACAAACTGCACAGCATTTCTTTCTTTTAATTTCCAATATACTGCTTCAGCATTTAGATAATGGCTTTATCACACACTCTGTCTCTACTGCTTGAAAAGCAGTCTGAAAAGCAATCAGGAGCAAAACTACCTTAACATGACAGGTTCTACACAGTGATATTCTTTAGGCATTGATGAGTTAAACTCAAAATTGGTGCTTTACAGGTAAGATCATATAACAAAGTGCTAGAACACAGCACTAAAATTTACTATCATAACCCACAGTGTTAATTCATGCCAACAAAAATAACAGCATGAAGAATTTACAATTTTACAAAGCTGCGATAAAGTGTTTTAGGTAACATCTGTTCAGCAATCATTTCTTTAAAAGACTAATTTAGATTCAAGGTCTTACACCGCAGCATAACTGCAGCAATAATTCAGTCACTTTGTAATTAAAGATATTGACACAGATTGGTCTTGCCTTTCTACTCTATGCCAGAGAAATGGAAGTGCTTTTCCTCTTAACTACATCTTTCTTTGATTTATAGACACTGTTAAATGCAACTGTTAATTTGTCTATCTTTAACAGATTGGTGTAAACAAACCCTTCTTGACTCATAAATTCCATAAAGAACTTAATCAAAAACATAACCTGAAAGGCACTGAAGTCAGGTCAACACTATACTGAAATTAATAGAAACACCTCTAATTTGAGCTAGAAATTGAAGCTGATCTCTTGAGACCACTGTCTACAATATGTAGTATCTGTAAAGTGCAGTTGGAAGTCACATAAAACAGCACTCACTGTAATTTTTCCAAACATTTCTAAGGTGGGGGGGGGGGTGGAAATCAAGGAGAGCAAGTGGCAAACAATTGCTTTTTGCTCCACCTTGCCCTAGTAGATTTCAGAAGTTTCTTGCTCAATCAATGTATACATAGAGAACAGGTGATATATCTGCCATCCTTCTGTAGATTTCCTCTTTTCACAAGGTCCTAAACCACAAGGGGTTTAGGGATGAGCTTTCAATAAGCTGAAGTACCACAGAAATTCTTTTACCCTTTTAGAAGTCCCACTCCTCTAGAAATTCAGACCTGTTGAACAAAGTCCTGCTGGTATGTGCCTCAAAATGAACCATCACTCTTTCAAAAAAAGTATCTAAAATCATTCTGCAAAAGAACCGAGACAACTGAGACTTAAAACTCATTGACTTCTTTTGCGAAGCTTGTTTATTCAAAAAGAGTCCTTCAAGGCCTCCTTTGACAGGGCTAAACAGTTATAGTGGCTGATTCCAATGCCTCTTTCTTCCCCCTCCACCCCTCATATGCAGTGGGTTTTTAAAAACTGTATTTTCCTCACTTAAAAAAAGAATTTTCTTTAGAAGGGAGAAAAAAGACAAGATGCATGTTAATGATGTCACCTTTGTCAATAAGCAATCCAATTTCACCTCAAGGTTTGTCAGGGAATCAAATTATTTTCCAGATTAGCATATCTGCTATGACAGATCAATATGTTGCATTGACTGGAAGGGTCCAACCTGGAACTTATTTTCCAGCCTTGAACACTGAGAACTATTGCATTCACATAATCTGTATTACTTGAGGTCAATAAATCTAACAGCTACTTTAATCTGACAAATGTACACAGAGAGAAATAAAACTGAGGTAGCATGAGGTATGGCACTCTAAGTATCCCAAACAGAGAAAAGGGCATAAACTATATCTATGACTGGATTACAGAGAGCCCAAAGGCACGAGAGCCAGGCTTTACACATTCAGACACAAAACTAATTTAACTATTAAAATTACATGGAAGATGTATTACAGAAAGAGTTAGATGCAAAGAAGTTGAAAAATACCTCTAAGATCATCAAGTCCCAACCATAAACCAAACACTGCCAAGTCCATCACTAAACCACATCCTTAACTGCCACATCTACACATCTTTTCAACACTTTATGAGATGGTGACTCAACCACTTCTCTGGGCAGCCTCTTCCAGTGCTTGACCACCCTTTCAGTGAAGAAAGTTTACTTTATACCCAATCTAAACCTGGTGCAACTTGAGGCCCTCTCCTCTTGCTCTGTCACTTGTTACTTAGGAGGGGACACTGACCTCCACCTCACTACAGTCTCCTTCCAGGCAGTTGTAGAGAGCAATAAGGTCAGCCAGCGAGTTAATGGCACACCTAGAATACAATCCATGTTCAATCCATAACTCTTCAGTCCCTATCAACATCCAAGGATAAAATCTTTGCTTTAAGACATTATTTAAAGATGAAAAATAAGACTATTGTTAGGGTGAAATGCTTTTGAAAATTGCAGTTTGACAAAGCATTCTCATGAATTAAGGACATTCATATTGATCCCTGCTTAAAGAGAAACGGGGCAGGGGAACAGGAAGAGGCAAAAAAAAATATCAAAATTCACACCTACCTACAAGATTATTGTATACTCTATAAAACTGAGTCAGAACCCCAAATTCAACCCCCTTTATTTTCTGTAGCTGTGACCTCAACACCATGACCTTAAAAAAAAGTCAGCTGATACCTATCAAAATCACCCTTGCATAGCCTGGGAAGCCTAGACATATACCCAACAAGCTCACCTGCACCAGAGAAAAGGCCTTCTCTCACTGAAAAGATGAGATTTCATCTAAGAAAAAAAGCCTCAACGGCTTTTATCACATATCTATCCACATTCTACTCCGTATAAACTATTGTACTGCCATTCTAACATATGATTAGCAAAACTGAACATGATGGCAACATACTACTTCTGCTTCAGCACATAATTATAGGAAAAATAAAAACCATTGTGATATGTGCAAAAGAACTTGGCAGGTAAAGTATTGGTAGTGAAACGTCTTGACCCAGAGCTCTTGTCAGTTGCAAACACACAAAAATCACTGACTCTCACAAAAGGAATAATCCAACCCTCAACTCATGCAGCAACAACACCATCCAATCTTTTACAGTGGCCAGAACCACATGGGTTTCTCCTCACAGCTCATATACTAAAGCCTGTTGTGAGAACTGGGAAGATCTGCTGTCACAAAACATTTTGGGGTACGTGTGTGCGGGGCAAGGGGCTGGTTGGGCCTTGCCTTGGTGAGGTGATGCCCTGCTCCGCACACACACCTCCCTCCTGGGGTATCCCAGCCCCACGCTGACTGCCCATCCCTGGCACAGAGGAGGCAATGTTCCACACCTGGCCTCTGCAGCCCCTAACCCAGCTCCTGAGTGGCCAAACAAACAGAAGTACCACCCGGGGGAAGGGCCCCAGAAGGCCAAGGGGTATTTAAAGCTGAACACAAGGCAAGCACATGTCTTCACCCTACCTCCTCTTGGAATTTCTATCAGCTGAGCACTGCTAGAACCCAGCAGCGAGTAGCTATACATGTCCTTTTTTAAATCTTTTTTGTCTTCCCCTCCTTTTTCTTCTAATTCCCTCTTAGAATTTTTGAGTCACTTAAAATCAAAAGGGCTTAAAGTTTGCCAAGTCAAATGGGATAAGTTAATGCTTTGAGATATATTTTATGTTGATTGAATGTTGCACTAAACCTTTTGCCAAAGATCTTTGATTTTCTGAGGTTGCCAGTAAAGTCTTTTTTGTTGTTTTGACCTCTTGAGAATATCTTGCTGCTATTTCTCCTGTAAATATAACTCAGAATACAGGAACAATCATGAGCCCTTTTGAAAGCCTCATCAAGTGAGGGGCCATGTCACCTGCACAGCTAAAATGCACGTGTCCCCAGTGGATAGATACACAGCCACTCACCAAACCAAGCAAATAGCTCTTGGTCAGCTTCATTTATGCCCATTCTAACATGCAGAAAAAGGCACCGGGACATAGTTCAAACAGCAGTCTCTGCAGCTACAACACAAAAAGATTGCAGCAAACAGGAATATTCCAGGAGCAACCTGCGACTTTCCAGAACAGGTCTGGCCAGCCTGTTTGATACCTTTTATTGGCTAACTTTTTTGAACCTGTGCACAAGTGCCAGGCACTCAAGTACTGAACATTACATAAATACACCTTAGAATCAAGAGTCTAATATAAATGTTATGGTATCTTTTTAGTAATTATGTAACAAATACAGTTTAGAGCAGGTGGGATCAGGGACAGCTGAACAAAGATCAACATGCATCACCTAAATATGAGCACGGGGTGCATTTCCTCTGCATGTGGCAGATACTCCCTGAAAGGAGGTTGTATCCAGATGGGTTCAGCCCCTTCTCCCTGGCAACCACCGACAGGATAAGAGGACACAGTCTCAAACTACACCACAGGATGTTTAGGCTGGACATAATGAGGAATTTCTTCACAGAAAGGGTGATTAGTCTTTGGAATGGGCTGCCCTGGGAGGTGGAGTCACCATCCAAAAAGTATTTAAGGAAAGACTCAACATGGCACTTGGTGCCACGGTCTAATTGGCATGGTGGTGGTCATAGATTAGAATCGATGATTTCAGAGGTGTTTTTTAACCCAACTGATTGTGTGGATACAAGGCCTGTAGAATATACGTTGGTCCCAACTCTAATGCTTGGAATTTTCATCATGTCCAAACAAAAACTGGTTATTTTTGGGTACACTTTGGTTAGAGCACATCTTGCAGACACATTATCTCGTGACAAGCCATCTTGAGTTTCCAAATTTCTTGGTGTGCTAGCCAAAAGCTTGTGAAAGCAGGCCTACAGAAGAGAACTTAGTATACTAAGTCCTTTAAATTCAAAGACCATTTTTACAGTGTAGAGTTTATATCACTAAAGTTTAAAAAGAAAAGAAAACAAACCCAAAAACAAACAAAAACAACCAAAAAAAAACAAACTCCACAGTCCTATTAGAAGTAACACCGTTTAAGAGCTGGAAGTCTGTTCTATTCCCCTCGCAACCAGAGCTGTCCCGCAGCAAGTAAAGGCAATGAACCTTTGTGATGAAGCGCTCGGGACAGACCAGAAAACTTCCGGCATCCTTTCACATGGGCAAGCAAGAGGCGAGCTGGACGAGGCGGGATCAGCCTTGGAAGCCCAGCTGAACTTGACTGCGCCATGTACTCCCACTCAGTGCCCGGTCTCGGCGGGCCCCGGGCAGTGACTGGCCCCGGAGGTGATGGCGAGGGGGAGGCGGGGGTGTCACCGCCCGGCCGGGCCC
>NW_005054418.1:1598294-1602724 GCF_000277835.1 Geospiza fortis | reverse complement strand
GCTCGCGCCGGGCCCCGCCCCGCCGGGAACAGCTCGTGCCCCGCCGGGACCGGGAGCGTCCCGCGGGGCTGCGGTTACGGCGCCTCCGGGATACACACGCACGCACAGAGGAAGGGAGAGCTTGTTTCGTCATCGTGCAAATCCTGTCTTCTCTGCATCCCGCCTGTTCGGGATCTGATCACGGGGCTGGTCCCTCACCTGTTTGGCCTAGGATGCCGATTTCCAACAAGTGCCTTTGTTAAAAATTCCGATTCCTTACCTCAAGCCGCTGTTTGACAGGTGAAAAGTGGTTCATCTATTTCTATATGGCTTTTTTCTATAATTAAGCACTGACTTTCATATGTAAATATGCATTATTACATAGAATAGTAGAATCATCAGGTTTGGAAGAGACTTTTACGATCTTCCAGTCCAAAAATCCAAACCACCTCGTAAGATAGTGACTCCATCACCTCCCCAAGCAACCTATTCCAACGCCTGCCCATCTGAACAATGACAAAAATTCTAATATCTGAATCTCCCCTGTCTCAGCTTAAGGTCATTTCCTCTGGTCTTGTCACTACAGTCACAGTAGAGACCGGCCCCAACCTCCATTAGAACCTCTTCTCTGGAAGCTGTAGAGAGCAATACATACATACATACATACATATATATGTGTGTGTTATATATTATTAATACTTCTTGTATTACTTTTATACCAACCTGGAGGTATTGGGTTAAGAAGGCAAAATGACGCAGAAGAGACGTAGTCCTTATCCAAAACAGTGGCAGTGTTTCCATCATCCTCCTGCGGCCGAGTTTCTGTTTTGTGATGGACACAGTCTGTGTGGAGGAGCTGTTGACTGTGCTGCCAAGGCCAAAAGAACAGGTGTACCTACAGTCTGCATTTGTTTAATGCAATCTGTTGTTTTCCATCACTGAAAGACCTGCAAGACACTGTGGTTTACGGGGAAATACATAAATAGAGATTTCATTATGCTGTAAACTAGCAAATTGCATATGGTTTACAAGGCAATTGAATTCTCATTACTACAATCAATACCTTGCATTTATCTTTATTTTAAATTAAGAGTAGTTAGAATAATGATGCAAACTGGAGACTTATGTAGGGGAAAATCTATTTCCAAATCTCAGTGTTAGGGATCATTAAGAAAAGGCTAATACTCAGCATTTATACCTCTAGAGTATTTCCTAAACAGAAGAATTTCTTTTCTGTCATTCAGTCCTTCACCATGACTTACACAGGCGGTGACCTACAAAATGTAACATCTGCCAGTACACAGAGTTCTGGTGAAACACAGCAGAATTCAGCCCCAGACTCAGCCTTTGCAGGGCGAGGAGCTGTGGGGCCACGCAGAATAGATGCCATAATTATTTGTGTAAGTTAAACTGTTTCATCCTTTGGCACCTTTCTATAGATGTTTTGTAAATTTATATTGGAATTCTTTGTGGAGAGTATAATTAGCAGAACAGTGTTTAATGTCATGGTTAATGATTTCCTGGAACATTTGATTAGAAAATTAATCAAGCTATGTGTGCATATGATAAAGCTGTTTAAATGGACCTCCTAATTGCACTGTGGTAGAACACAACGGCTTGTGCCAATATATCACTTTCAAGGTACTGTGTTGCAATAACAGAGAAACACTGAAGGGAATAATTTATCAGACAGCTTTACTAAGCAAAAAGTAAATGTTAGTACTTTTGATCTATTATTATTATTTTATACTGCCCCTCTTGTGCTCATTAGGTGTTTCACAGAACAAATACACTGTTGCAACAGCTCAGTTTACTAAGATTAATCATGACTGAGGAAAAAAATTGCGAGAAAGAAATACATCACTAATACTAAAATTGTGCAGAGATTCTACGTAGTCATAGCATGCAGATTGTCCGGGGCATGCAAATAGCTTGGCCATTTTGCATTATTTTTGTTCTGGAATGAGAATTTTTCAAATATGAAAGTCTGAGACAAAGTAAATGCATAAAGTTAACCATGGACTGATGGATTCATTTAGGCTTTTAGCATTCTGTTCCATCTCTCTTTTTTTTTTTAATATACTGTGACTCATGACTTAAAAAAAAAAAAAGAAAAAAAATACCCTCCTAATATTCATTGTTCCAGAAAGGCACTTTTCCAAATATATTCCTGTGCAAAGTTTTTCAAAGGCAGCCTTTGCTGCATTTAGGCAGTTGTCCACATTTCATTTGGAGACACCTAGTTCTTTCCCATAAGAAGATAAAACAGTCAATTAACTGTTCTTTTGTGAGATTCATCCTTTTGACCTGTCACATAAAAGTTATGCAGGATTTTTTCACCAGTGTTGTTGTTTTTGCAAAGCAAGCAACAAGTTGTTTTTACAAGCAAGCAATTTGTTTTTACAAGTTTACTACTACTCTATTTAAGTATGCTAACAAGGAAAACCTTCCTAGCCACAGCTCCTGTGGCTTGGCAGAGACAAGCAAACGGTATACATCTTTTCAGGAAAATGGCTTCTTCTTTCTCCCATGGAAAGCCCCAAACAGGCAATTCTAGCCCAAATCCCTCAAACTTGCACAGCTATTTTTAAGTTGTAACAGTTGAATATGTATCCTATACCTTTCCTACCATCTTATTCAAAAAGTTAATACTGGACTTACAAAGATATATGTGATTGTTAACTCACAAGGCCAAAAAAATTACATTAGAAAAACATGGCCTGTCCTCATGTCTTATAGAGGCTTATAGATTCTTGTTTTACCTAAGAAAATCTTTAACAGTTGTATTTTTATATTGAAACAACAATTATGAATATTTTAAATTTATTGCAATGTAATATCCTTAAATGTAACCTGTGGATAAGATCTTACTTAATTTTCACAGCATGGGTGGCTCACAAAACACATTATTTCATTATTAGGATAATGGGAAGATAAAATCTCAAATTGTTCATCTAGTCTAGCCTATTAAGTTTACTGAGGAACATGACTGTAAGTTTATCGTACTAATAAATTAACAAATTTATGTTACAGTTATAAGAAAATTCATACTCTGTTCAAATAATAAAGTTTTATTGACAAAAATTTAGTTTTATTTCCTATAAAACAAACAATTATTTTGGCTTTTTTGCACATAATTTGATTCTTCTTTAGTCAGTGTCACTGTCCCTGTAGTAGTATGTGTCATCTCTACATTCTGTTTTTAGCATAGACTGGGAAAAATTAAAATCCATAGCTAAACCTATTTTAGAAGATCATGATAATCAGAAAAAGGAAAGAACTGAAAATTTGCCAACTAATACGTCACTAACCTTAAGTTCTTACAAGAGAAAAATATATTAGGCATTTTCTGATATATGATTATGGTAATGATCTTAGTTGTAAAAGCTTACAGAATTGTAAGTCTATTAAAATGTGACAAAAAGAAATTTTGGTTTTAATCATTCTTCATAAAGGATTGAATTTTTCCTTTGCTTAAGCTCATGATCAGGATAACTTATGTTTGTTATGAATCTGCTCGAAGAGATTCTGACAGCTGAGTTCAGGCTAAATGCTTGTCGTGGGGAACACAGAATGTTATTACATTCCATATCTATCTCTGCCCCAAACTTGTTACTGTCTTTTTCAGACCCAGCAGATTCCAAGATCTGGCACTGCAGGGCAGCTGGGAGGTGCTGGTCCCCAGGTGCCTTTACAAGGCTGGGGCACCTGAGCCATCCTGCTCTTGTGCCTGGCAGCGCTCGCTGCAGGTGGAGGCTCTGCTTCAGAGGCGTTGTTTTGGACAGTTGGCTTTTTGCCTGTTTGGCATTTTGTTTGTTTTTCTGGCCTTGCAACAGTATCCACTCAGAAAAACTGCATTTCGCCATCACAAAGAGTTTCCAAGTGAACTTCGCCAACAGAGCGGGTTCCCGGGCTGGGGCAGCCGGCTCTGGTGCCCGCAGAGCGCTCAGCCCCAGCCCAGCGCCAGCAGAGCCCTGGGCAGCAGGAGGAGCCGCCCGAGCGGACCCCAGCCCACCAGCACTTCTCATGGGCCACTAGAGCTCCTGCAGCATCTCCTGCCTTCCTGGGAGAGGTCTTCCGGCCACCACCTTGTCCCTTTGTTTCCCAGACCACACGGTCACTCATGGCCGGCTGTCAGAGACTGGAAAAGCAATCTGTTTCAAGGCATCTTGGGAAGCTTGGGATGTTTGGTAGGGGGGCAGTGTCGCCGGTTGGCCACAAGGTTTTCGGGGTGAAGGAAGAGACGAGATGGGCTCCATGATCAGAAGGCTTGATTTATTAAGTTATATACAGATAACTTAGATAATATATATATATAGATATATATATATAGATATCTATAATAGATATATACATCTATTATAACTATACTAAAAAGAAAAAGAAAGGGAGAGTTTCCAGAAGCTGCTAGCTACCTAAGAATAGAAAGTAAAGAATGATCAACAAACCTT
>NW_005054418.1:1594685-1598202 GCF_000277835.1 Geospiza fortis | reverse complement strand
GAAAAATGTTTGTAACTTTCTCTGCTGGGCTCATGCAGAGGAAAGAACAAACACCTGACAGATTTGTGCTTCTGTGGAATGCAGCAGGTCAGTTCTGGATTGGCCCAGATTGAGTGTTTGGAGGTAATAGCCAATCCGGAACTGAGCTCTCTCGGACACAGTCCGAGAGAGCAAGGTTTGTTGATCATTCTTTACTTTCTATTCTTAGGTAGCTAGCAGCTTCTGGAAACTCTCCCTTTCTTTTTCTTTTTAGTATAGTTATAATAGATGTATATATCATAACTTAATAAATCAAGCCTTCTGATCATGGAGCCCATCTCGTCTCTTCCTTCACCCCGAAAACCTTGTGGCCAACCGGCGACAGGGCAGGTCAGAGCTTGCTCTGGTGAGGGGTGCTGTGCCCCTGATACCCCCCAGCCCCGCAGAATCTGTCAGTCAGAGCACGGTGGAACAGCCCCAGTGTTGCCTGACCCAGCCCGAGTGGCCGAGCCCTGCAGGTCCCACCCGGGTCCAGGATTTTAAGAAGCCTGACCACAGGGCAAGCCTGTTGTCTCTTAGCCCTGCCATCATCTTGGGGTTTGATGTTGCTGCAACCCAAGAGTTGGGAGCTCTGACTGTTTTTCTATACCTCTCCTGCCTTTCTGGTCTTCTCCCTTTCTTCTAACTCTTCTCCCGTAACATAATATCGAGTGGGTTTAAAGGTTTTCTCTGGGCTAAGTCTGTTCTGTGATAAGTGATGTTATGTTGCATTTACTCTTTTGCCAATTTTCCTTTATTTCCTGAGGTTTGCCAGTAGACTTTTTTGTGGTTTTTACCTTTTAAGGATATCTGGCTGGGATTGTCTCATTTGTGTCTACCCCAGGTAACTAGGGTGTCACATAGGCACCCTTAGAAGGCACCATTCTCCCTTTGTCTCCCTACATGCAGTCAGCAGTGGGGGTCACCATCTTGCAAGAGATTTGGAAACATTTTGTGTATTTCTTCGATCCTCTGGAGTTGGTGAGATTTACCAATTTTCTATCTAGTGATTATTCACCGCTATATATTGCCTCTTGCTGCTTTGCTTGTTAGCAAATAGTTATTTTTTTACTTATATCTACTCATATCAATTCCTTATTGTGGAAAGGGATTGGTTGAAACTAAGGGGAGGTAATTTATTTTAGATAATGTACTTTTTAAATTGTCTTAAACCAAGACAGAGCTAAAAAATAGTAATTCTCTTTGATATTCCCTGGGCTCTTCTTTGGTAATAAGATAATTTTTCTCATGTGATGCTTTAAGAATGTACGATGGCACTTGTCTTATGATGCGTCTCTTTTAAAGCCCTGCTACTGCTCTCATCTGTCTTGACTGCCCAGCATGCTATGCACAGTTAGGAGTACTCAAAACAATTGTTTGCCATCATTCACTGGCACCCTGGAAGACAAGTAGTATGTGCTAGTTAATATTTGTATAATAGTTTAGGCAGAAGTAGAGAGGGACTTATGGCAGGACAGATAATTAAAGAAAAATTAAAGAAAATGCCATCTTGCCTGGTATGGCAAATAGTCTGTAAAAACAAGCAGCTTTGAGACATTTCACTCAGTGTTCATAAAGCTGAACTCATCAGACCTCTTGGCACATATATTTCTTGTTTCTTAAAAATACCTGAACTGGAGTCTTCAGAAAACAGCCCTTTTCTTCCCTTTCTTATATAAAAATTATTATGGTTGTATTTCAGGAAAGTATTATGGTCATATTTCTTGCAATTCTTTTCTGTTACCAGTAGAAATACTTTTGGAAACCAGAATATCCCTGACTGCCATCCTTATCACTAGGAGTTTTGGACTGTCACACTTGCATGATGGTATCAGTGCTAAGCATCAATGGAATGTGTATCTCACAACAGTTATAAAAAATACTTGGATTTTAGAGAAGCACAAAGGACTTCAGGCCTATTCTTCACATTTGCATGGCAGTATTTTCCACTTCACAAGATCTAATTAAATGACTCAAGCTGAAATGAAATTTCCACTGAGAGTTCTGTCTAAAATGCCCTTTTTCTTATAACATGAAAGTTTTTACTGAAGAAAACAACAAAGCAAAGTCCTGCAGGGTTTAGTAGAATCTGCAGGTATAGCCATCTATACTCCAGAATGGACAGACAAGAAAGGCATTCCTCAGGACCGCATATGCCACAGTCCTGTTATCCATATATCAGTCATACCTTTTTGAAATTTCAAACAAAATTTAATATGCAATGGATTCATTTTTTGTCTTTTCTAGTTAGAATTTAAGGACTTTCAGAAATAGTTGCAATCTGAATAGCACCACTCTCCTTCTTGAAGCTTTCAAAGTCACCCTATAAAAATGAGGATATAAGAAGTAGGAAAGTAGCTTGCTTCATCAATTTATTGTGGATTACATGTTGCTAATAACTTCTCACAAAATATTTTAGGCTAGCCTCTCATTCAGCTGAGGAAATCTAATATACCTCCTTTAAGATACTGCCTAGATGGGGAAAAAAACAGTAAAGAAGTCCATTATACAGTTCATCAAATGGATCTTTATGAGGATATTTGAGATGTGATTTGTGGCACTATTTAGGATACATTGCATACTACATTATTATAAAGTTCAGGTTTGTAATTTAATTATAGACCAAATTATCTTCAGTTCTAACTTTAGTTGAAGTGACTAGGCCAAGCCTGACAGGTGATATAAATTGTAAATGGTCTGAGTGTCATGGGCCACAGTAAAGGCTGTGTTACTTAATTTTATACTTCATGTGGGATTTTCAGAGCTGCCTAAGAATTAAATGAACTGTTCAAACCGTGCCTATTCTATAGTTATGCTCCTAGTAAAATTATTACAAGCATTCAATTTTGTCAAAAAAAAACCAAAAACTAAAACCAACATTCTCAGAGATAAAATCATGCTTGCTGTCATCTTATTGCAAAGCTTTCATACCTTCTTGGGGATTTCTCATGGGCAGCTCTTCACAGCACAGGCAGAAAACACCAGCTCCCTTCTCAACCAGCTACCCCCCTCTTTTATAGCACTCAACCTCATTGGACACAGCTGTGGCCTGTTAAGGGCAGGCCTGTTCCTAATCTTTGGTAATTAGTACAGCTGCAACTCCTTGGGGGCCAGATTACCTTCTGCGCTATCTTTATTTTTCTTACATTCTATGCTCCCACACATGCTGAAGTTTTTGGGGTTTTTTTGTGAATATAAGGGTCCATAGAAGTGTGATCAAGGTTAGTGATTTTTTTCAGGGCATTCACTGCAAATATTTCAAGCCTTCTGTCAGACTTCTGAGATGTAATTATCTTCCATTACTTCCTGATAACTCTCCAAATTCCTCATAGCTTTCATTTTTTAATATACTTCTGGATTTTTTTATTATTCACTTTCCAAATTTCCTTTTAAGATTCTATCTTTCATTTTTCCTTGTGATAATTTATATTACTTTCTACTAGGGCATGATACAGTTTGCTTTCAGAAATCCCTTATTTTCTTTTGACAGATGTATCTT
>NW_005054418.1:1573999-1594663 GCF_000277835.1 Geospiza fortis | reverse complement strand
AAGAGAGATAAAATTATATATGTATGTGCATATATAATGCTTTTTATGTGTTAGTTATGTATTGCAGAAATCTCAAAATTTACTATAATTTGCTCATATAGCTTTTATTTCTCTCTGACTGATTTTCTTATTCTAATCCATCTTTAAGTTTCTCAGTCTACTTTTTCCTCTTACCAGAGTAGTGGATATAATCATATTATGGTTACTGCAACTTAATATTCAGTTACAGTAAGTACTGTACACGTAGATTAAGAAGAAAGCATCCTCATCCTCTTTTTTTAAAAAACCAGTATATATCATTTGGGGAAATCCCTGAAATACATTGTATATGAAACATAATCAGCAACGTTGTGGGTAATGCAAGTCACTCTGTTGCTATCCAAACTGAATGTTATGTTTCTGATGCTCTGTTCTTTGGCAAGTTTCAATGGACAACCTGATTTTTAATGGCTTTTTAACACACATAGTCATAAATTTCTACGGAGTGCAATGCACTGTCTTTCTTATGCTAAATAGTAGCTTCATCTCTTGTCACAGGATGATGAAGAGTGTAATTGGAGGGTGTACTTTGCATCACAAGTAGTCTTCCAGTGCACCACAGCTAAGCTTAGGGTTTTTTCCTAGGAAGTTTCTTAAGTGGCAGTTTTATGACAGTGTGAATCAGAACAAACTTAATAAGTTTCCATCTTCCTTCACCTATGTTATAATAAATGAAAGCTGTTGGTTAAGAAAAATGAACACTTTAACTTATTTTTACAAAGTATTTCTGCAGAAATGGAGATATGATTATATTGGATTGTGATTATCCTTATCCTGTAGGACCTAGAGATGCAATTAGCTGTCAGATATGTGTTTGAGGGGAGGGAGGCAAGTGAAAGAAATTGTATTATAACAATTATAGGATTGCCCTCAGCTGGCCATAGGCAATAGGGTCTCAAGATGCTTTTGGTTCATTGTACAACAGCCCAACCAGAATGACACTTATGAAACCAAGGTGTATTTGCCAGAAAAGTAGAGGCCATTTGACATTGTTTCTGTTACCTTATAAACAGAAAATTTAGAGAGAGCAGAATCTCAGCCTCTGTTTAGGTGTCAGGGCATGGTGAACACCAGCTTTCCCTAAGGGATGTGGTGCTGAGGGAGATACCATGGCCAGCAGACAAGGGCCCTCGCTTGCCAGGACCCATCCCACTGACCCCAGCCAGAGGAAAGGAAGACCAGCCCAGTGGTGATTGCCAGGTTTATCCAGTAGTCCAGACTGTCAGGGATGATGAAGCAAGTCTGAGGAAGTCAGGCCAAAGATCATGTAGGGGGATAGGATATAAGAAAATAAAGATAGTGTAGAAAGTAATCTTACCCCAAAGGAGCTGCAGCTGGGCCAATTATCAAAGATTAGGAGCAGGCCTGAGTTTAACAGGCCACAGCTGTGACCAATGAAAAGAAGAGCGCTATAAAAGAGTGGGGTGGCTGCTTGAGAAGGGAACTGGAGTCACTTGGCTGTTTTGTGAAGAAGAAAGAGTCAGTGCTTGGAGGAGCAGCCTGTGAGAAAACACCAAGAAGGTCTGAAACTTTTGTGATAGGAGACAACAGTATGGAACCTCTGCAATGGGATGACAGCAAGAGTAGGGTCAGGAACAGTTCCAGTGACTGTAACAAGGGTCTGGAGATGATTGTATGTGTCCACAGTGATGAAACACAAGAAGGTTGGGAGTCCCATACTGTGTGGGATCAACAGGGTTCTGTGATGTGATACGCACCAGAATACATCATGTGTGGATGATGAGTAACTCATGAGGTTACTCATCCCATGAGTAACATCATGAGGCTCAAGAACTTTGTTTGTTACTTCTACAGCCACCCTTAATACGAGAGGAAAAAATTACAGTATTCTAAGTGTGCCTATTAGTCTCTGAAAAGTAATGTAATTCCTTATTCACATCTGCCTACAAAACTCTATTTGTTTTCGTTCATGAGTTCATTTCCCCTTGTATTGAACAATCGTGCTGGTTCCAACAAAGAGGAAGTCTCCTTGAAGGAGTAAGGAAAGTCTTTGACAAGATTTTAAATCAAGCAGAAGGTCATCAAGAAGTCAATCGCTATACCCCACTAAGTGCTCATAAAATGGTTATTTACTGTATGTTTTGTGAGCTTCAAATCTGCACATCAGATAGATGCAGGTTTTCCATTTACAAAGGCACCAACAAAGACCTCTTTTTGTCCCACTGAAAGAAAGGGAATATGAAGATCTGTCTGCACGGGCTTGCAGGATGCTGGGAGATTAATAAGGCAGCCAAGATGTAATAATCCAGATACAGCGTTGGGTGCATGACACATACTTTCAAGCAGTTTTCTTTATATGAACTACAACATGGAAAAAGGAAGAATGTTGCCCCAAAGATGGTTCAAAATATACGTGATTAAAAGCAGTACAATGGTCAACTCTTTTTCATTCTTTGTTGGGAAATAGGATACTGAGAAAGAGTATTTTTGGAAGAACAGCATGCCCAGAAGCAAGAGCAGGGCAAAGAGCTCACAGCAAAAGCAGCAGGCAGGCTTATGTCTGGAATGTTGCTGAGAACAGAGTGCTGGAATGTACTGATCCCAAATAAACTGCATTGCTTCAGCATATCATGAGCTTGACTCATCCACCCTCCACCCCCCCACAATGGTGTTACTCATTCTGAGACTCCTTGTCCCTGTAATGATCACTCCAAGTTCTGCTTAGGTGATGTGACTTCCATGTGGCCCTTCATGTCACAAGTCAGTAACAATACTGGGACCAAGTGACAATATAACTGAAATGAGAAAGTATTTCAAAGTAGTATGGCTCTATAAAACAAAATACGTGGGAGTTTTGTAGCATTATGTGTAGGAGAGGTCCATATTCTCTGGCTAAGGGCAATAGAATCAGTAAAGAACTAAGCTAGGCTCTTTCTATGATTAAGGAATTAACACGTAATTGAAGTTCACACTTTTATGTAGTGAAGGAAAACTAACATCTACAAAAATCAGTTAATCCACTCTTAAAATATGAATTTAGAACAAATGGAAAGAAGAACCTCTGGAGATACTTCTATGTCTTCACTAACTACAGAAGATGCTTTGATACCTGGTTTAGACCAGAAGAGTATATTTAAATGCTGAAAGCAGGTGAGGTAAATCTCATTCTCTCAAACTGTTCTGGGGATTTCAGTGACTTTCAGTCAATAAATTCACTCCCTTTCAATAGATTTTATTACACATATTCATATTAATTCAAAATCACCGATATAGTTAAATAGCAATGCTAATGACTCCTTGGAATTAACAATAAAATTCTTTTGTGATCCTCAGAGAATAAAATCTCGAATAATCACACTTCCAAGGTAATCTGCACATCTTTGAAAATAGGTTTTGATAGTCTGAAAACTGAAGACAGATATTTTTTTCTCTGAAAGGTTTAATTACTAGTTCCCTTACTCCTTTTGCTGCAGGCTGTTATCATTATGGATATTAAACTACTTCAAAAACTGTGTGAAGTGTTAAGTTGCAAATGCACTCTCCTGCTGTACAGAATTACTTGGATGGTGATTAAAAGAATTAATGCTGCTACTAACCTAAGTGTTCTAATACATGTTCATGGCAAAATCTATTCAATTTTTCTGTTTTGTCTTTTTTTCCCCTCTTTTCTACTACAATATATTGGGGGTTTTTTTTCTCACTTGCAGAGCTTCGCATTCAATCTTGTAAACTTCTGCAAGATTAAGAAATTAACTCTCTAATAGGCACATGACAGCAGTCCCATCATGAATATGTTAGCTTTCTAAACAGGTACCTTTGTGCCTTCTCCCCAGATGGCATTCAGTCTAAGAAGTCATATGTAAGCATCTGCAAACAACTTAATTGTTTTAATCTTTCTTTAGAATTCTCCATTGCCAATCTGCCCACAGAAGTGAAGAATTAAACACAGACTCTCATTGTTATGTATTGCTCCTGGTTTATTCTTCATCTCCTGTGTGTCTTTCACAAAGAGACAGCAAACTTTTGGGGCATTGCTTTTTTCCCCATTCTAAACAGCTCTGGCATTTTATAATAATAAATGTCTTGATTAATACATGGAGCTTGATACTTGAGTTACACGTGAAAAGTACATCACCTAAACTGTTTGATTTCTAGACTTTCTCTGTTAGTTCCTGCCCGTGTTTACGTGAGAAAATTCACCAGAACAGATATATCACAATAAACAATGCTTGCTTTCCATACTTAATTTTCCACTCTTCGACTAGTATTACAAGTAACCAAGTACCTGTTGTAATTTCTAAATGTTCGTCATATTTAGTAAATAATCCATACTTTGTAATTTAAATTGTTCAATACAGTTTTCAGACTTGTGGTATTTCTAGCTTTGAACTATGCATGTGCACAATCTCATAATTGAATGTTTTACCCCCATGTCTCTTAGTATGGCTTCTGAGAGGAAGGTGGGGATGGATATAATTATCCATTTATGTTTTAGGTGGAAATAGAGGAAAATAATCTCTGTATCTTGAATCAAAGTTGTCGTTGTATAACCATTTATTTTAAACTGGGAGATTATACAAGCTATATTCATTCAGATTCAGTCCTTTGTAAATCATGGCTTTGCAATCATTTAGTTGTATCACATTAATCTACAGTGACAGTGTTCAACAGAGTCTAGAAAGTCGTTTGATTTCACACTCTGTAAATGACAGTTCCTGATTTTCTGTAATATTTTGGATCAAAACCTTGTTTCAGTAACTGTGTATTAGCTGGACGGTTACAGCTGAAATGCAGAACTGTTGTGGTTGGGTGATATGATCAACATTCATCACAAGCTAATAATGGTGATTCTGAACATCTTAATTGGAGATCACACAACTCTGTGTAGTGTGAAATAAGATGTCTGGGCGATTGCAAGGATTTTGACTGGTCCTTGTGCTGATAGCCTGCAGAATATTTTAATACTCTGAAGTCACACCAGATGGGCAATCTGCTGAAGTATAAATCTTGGTTCAGTTTTAAGCGGTAAGAATTTTTTATCTGATGTCACCTCAAGGAAAAAATAATAAACAGTTGCACTAATGACATTTTTTAATCTCTCTACTCTTGATTTACTTAGGCTTTGACTGATGAAATAGTCAGTTTAGAAAAAACTGGACAAAGACCTTCTACAATACCAAGAAAATGGACCAGAAATGGAACTGGAAAAAAATGAGTACCCATTATTTAACTGCTCAATGCATGCCTTCTAATCCTATGTGCAAAATTTAACTTGTTGTTGCAAAATAAGTTTGGTAAAGTATACAGATATGAGGAAAAAATACAGATAAAAGTGTACAGGAGAACTGATAATATTTCGATTACTATTTATAGCTGAAAGAAATGTAGTCAGTTTTCTGGATCAGTGGAGTTATTTATTCGGGTAGTGAGTAGATAGCAAAACCAGCTCTCCCCTACTCCAATGTTTTGCTGGATACATTCTTTCATAGAATATTCCATGGAAACAACTTGAGTCAATTTGAGTTCTGCAGCCCTTCACTGCAGCTCCCACAACTGGACTTCTGTCTACTTTGGTACAGAACAACTCAAAGCTTTGGGTACTTTGTAGTCTTGCGCATCTCTTTTAGTGTGGAAATTTAGCACAGCTCATCATCTGGGCAACCTGATCGGTAGGTTATGCAATTAATATGAAATGGGGACTATAGTCAACTTTTTAAATATTTTAAATAAATTGTTTTGGATGACAGCAAACATGTCATGTTAAAAGAGAGAAAGAAATGTGAGGAATTATGATCTGCTGTTATAATAACTGGGTTTGAATTAGAGAGCCAAAGAATGAACTATATGTGTGTTCTATTATGCAGAAACATTTGGCACTTGTCACTGAATAAATAAGATATCATCGAAGTTCTTTGCCCGGATGTGGCTACTGAACACAAGTATTGTGAGTAAATGGTAGAGGAAATAATCTGAGTTGAAAAATAGGACATGTAAAAAAAGACCACTAGAATTGTCGCCTGGATTGTCAAAGAAAAAAAAAATTTAAGTAACATATTTGCCATCTAAGTAATGAATGAGAAGGAAGACAATCATGATGTCCTTAACTTATATCTGGTTCTGTCACTTGTTATGCTTCATAGTTTTTAATTAACTTAAGCTAATTGTTAAGTAACTGCATCATGTCAATACACTATGAAGCCGGACAGAGGATGGGGCCTTCCACACAAATGTGAAATGCATGAAGGATGAATGTAAAAAAAAAAGTCTGAAAATATGTAAGAATCTGTTAGTGATACAGAAGCCAAATATATAATGCCAGGAAAGAGGAGACATCTGATAAGAATCCTGATTGAAATTAGAAACTGGAATACACAGCTGAAGATTCAGAATTAATGTATAAAAGTGTGACATAGCTAGCATTTCCTGAGAACTGAATTCAGGAGGACCAACTTATGCTTAAGAAGCCTAAAATGCTCTGAAACTACAGACTTAAAGGACAAGAAAGATGATAGGCATATGATAGAGACATGCATGGGTTGAAATTTTGATACAGACCTGGTCATGCTATGGTAACCAATTACTAATACGCAGAGTAAGAAGCAAAATAGACCCCACTGCTCTGCAGAAGTTACAAATGATGACATAGAAAAAGATTGTGCCAGTCCCATCACGGATTCTTGTTAGTCCATCAGTACAGCAATATATAAAGTTCTCTAGAGCACTGGGACATTCAGTTTGTCTTTTTCACTTTTCTAGGGAGTTGTGCTATATCAAAACCTGACACTGGAAGAAGCTGGAAATTACTGGCAAGCCACTTGGTAGTTCCAGGAAATTTAATATACACTGGGTCTAGGAGACTAAGCCCCTAACATTTTTCAAAGTCGGGACCATATGCTGAGAAAGCTTGATACCACTTGAAAATTTTAGGAAAAGTTCTTTCACCTTCTATCTCTGTCATTAAAAACCTTTTTGGCTTGACTTTCTTTCTTTGAGAATTGGAGAGGACAAGATAGAAGGAAATTACACAAGACTACTCCAGCACTCCAGCACTCTATAGTTATCCTATAACTACTCCAGTTATAGGATAACTTATACTTGACTTGCCCTGAATGAGCTGAAAATCCAGATAGGTGGTGTGATTTGTTTCAAAAGTGTGATTTGCTGAAAAACGTCTTGCCTTTGTTTGAAAGACCACAAATAAAACAATTATGCTAATTCTGAAGAAGATTGCATCCTAATGTTGAAGACAACATATCCAAAGTGGATTATGATTGGTAGGCGTAGCTGCTTTATGGCTGAGGCCTGCTCAAGAACAAGAAATGTCCTGCACCGCTCACCTCTGAAGTATTGATTAGTGAACAAAACCCCTTCCAGGAAAAAGGGTCTAAATGTCTCCATTCCCAAGAGAGTTTGCATTTTTTCATTGAGATGCACAGTGCAATAGAGTGAATGAAAGTAATTTTCATTTCTGTAGCAGAATGTCATTGCCTTTAAATGAGATACTGGCAGTTAGATGGCTCTGATTGCTGCCAGCTGTCAATACCCCTAAGGAAAGCAGAGATACCTCTACAGTGGAAGATGAACAAGAAGCCTGCTGATCAGACACCTCACAAGTTGTGTCAGAGGATTAGCAAGTTAAATAAAATAGATGTGTGTTTACACTCTTCTAGTCTTAAACAAGCTGTCTATGAGCTCTCTTTTTTCTATTTTTTCCTTGCAGAGAACACTTTTAACTCCAGTATGTGAACTGGTTTTTGTAGTTCCTGTTCTTGCTTTATGGAATACACGTTTCTAGATAGAGAAGAAAGGAGATAAAACAGCCATTGTCCTGTTGTCCAAATGTCTGTCTATTTTACTTGGATAAGTACCACTTAAACAGACAACAAGAGTAAAAGTGTTTTACTCATTACTGTTACTTGTAGTAAATGGATACATGGGCTAAATTTTCAAAACTAGACACTCAAAACTTGAAATACGCAGTTCATTAATCAAATGCCTGCTGTGCGGTACAAGCCAGGTATTAGTGTTGCACACAGTCTGTTACCTTGTATTAGTTTCTGTATGCATAATTTAGACATACACACCAGATTATGCCCAATTTTGTAAAATGTAGTCCATATGTTTTGTGAGTCCTCTTCTGTTTCTTATTACACCTGCTTTCTGTTAGTGTTCAGCAGAAAATTAGCTGAAAGCAGTAAAAGTGCTTCAGTAAAACTGAAGACTAGCAATGCAGTCTTAAAAGTCTAAGAACAATCTCAACAAGTTTAAATCTGCCTTTATATCTATTCACTGTCAAGTGGCTGAGAATATAAAGTGGATTTTTTGGGTTGGTTTATTCTCCTTTACAGCCTTCAATGTTAGCCAAGTGATGTGTTTTAAAAGTCTGTGGAGCTGATTAGTGTTGGGTGTAGATGTATAATCTCAACAGAGATACCTCCTGGGAGGACATGTCCAACCTTAACAATCTTAATAAAGAAACAAATAGTATTCAATTATATTTCCTGATAAGGGAATATGAAGTTTTTATATGTTTTACTCCTTAAAGAAAAAAAACGACATGTTTTCTTTCTTGACAAAGAGCTACATTTAATGGAAATTAGCATAAATCAATATGGGAATTGCATGAACACCAAGGTGTCTAAAGTCTGCAGAAATTCTTAATAAATCTCATTGTGCCTTCTGGGACATCAACCACTGCAAAGATTCTTTTTTTTTTCCCTGAGTTTATTAAAAGCTTCTGAGACACTTAATGACAGGTAGTCATTAGGCAGCAGGCACAGTAGGGAGTCCTGTAGTATTATACATCTTATTTGTCAGTTATCTTCCTACTTGGAGAGACATACGGGCTAAGTAAGGAGGCTAATCACCAAGGCCCCCTGTCCTTTCATGAGGCAGTTCTTAAATCTCTTTCAAGAGGAAGAGAAATCCTAGACAACTCACAAACTGAAAAGCAGAGACCAGACTGAACAGTCAGCCAACAGCAGTCATGTAAGAAGGGAGCTAGAGAAGGGTTAAGAACCAGACCTATCAGGTGTGTACCTGAAGGGAGGGAGGGAGGGCATCAAGAGGCTCTTCTCAGGGGTGCCAGGCAATAGGGGACAAGAGGCAATGAGCCGAAAGTTCCACCTGAATATGAGTTAAATGTTCTTTTACTGTGCTGGTGGCTGAGCACTGGAACAGAAGCCCATAGAGGCTGGGGAGTCTCCCTCATGGGGATAGTCAAGAATCATCTAGACACAGCCCTGAGTAACAAGCTCTAGGAGATCCTGCCTGAGCAGGGAGGTTGGACTAGATGACCTCCCATGCGCCCTTTGCAACATTAACCATTCTATGATTCTTTCATTTGTGTGTTCTCATATTCTTCACAGGCAGGAGGTCTATCTACTTTTCTCAGTGATCCTAACTTAGGCTTTGCTGTGTGCTAAGGCACAAGAGACCGAGGCAATATAGACCAAGAACAGAAGTTCTTGGAAGTATTTCGTTTGATTAGTTTTTCTAAATGTGAAGGATATTAATACATTACTGGAATGGGATATAGGACCCAATTCTGTTTTTGCTCAGCTACAGATCCATAGTGACTTTGGAAAAGCAAGTGGAGGCTGTAAAAGCCAGTTGCAAAGGCAATGTTTACACCTCTTTAGTGTGGGTAATTTCAATATCATTCCTACCTTTCCAAATAAGGGAACAACTGAAATGTTCTGTGTCTGTCTTCCCCAAATGCCCATTCCTTTTCTGGGAGTACCCAGAGGTAGATGAAGGGTTGGTCTGTGTATACAGTCCAGCCACGGTAGTCAGTGAATGCCTGGACTAGGAAAGGCTTCTCACTTAGATGTACTGGATGAAATTTCCCTAACAAGTAATGACACATTACATAAATTGCCTTCTGAGCATCATGAAGCTTGATTCTCTTTTACCTCCACGATGTCCTGCTAATGTGGGCACCTGACTGAGGCTGGGTGAAAGGAATTCCCTCCTCCTCTTTTGTGTTTTGAAGCCCTTCAGTGAGGGACTCTTTTTAATCTTCCCTGTTCCTTTCTTTTGCTTTGAAGGGAGATTTTGTTCTGTATATTCATCAAGGTATTATCTTTTTTTTTTTCTTAGGCCTTATTATTTAAATGTCTGCCAACCTCTAAACTTGAGTCTCTGATCTTTAGAACAGCACAGCGAAGTAGGAGGGCTCACCACCGCCTTGGAGAAAAAGAACTGAGGACTAAAGTAGCTCAAATGACTTCTCAGAAGCCACACACTAAGTCTGTGGATGAGTAAAGACTCCAGTTCTAAGTGCCATACCTGCCCCAAACCACATGTATGTGCAGGGGGTGTGCACTCCCCAGCAAACTCCAAGCTGAACCAGCTGGGAAGTGGGAGGCCTTGGGTCCAGGCAGGGTTATCAGGTGGGCAGAAGGTCTGTGCTGGTATTTGGGGGAACCTCTGAGTGTGGGACAAGTGTGTGAGTGCTGTATATGTGCAGTGAGCACGCACACAGCACTGGGACTGTACACATTGGTCCATTGGGACCAGCCAGTCAGTCAGGGGCCTGTGGGATGAGTAAGGGGAATAAGATGTGGGAAGGGGTGCCAGGTGGGCAGAGGGTCCATGCAAGTGCTCAAGGGATCCATAAATGTGTGTGTGCTTGTGCACAGCTCAGGAAGTGTGGATTTGACAAGGGGATTGAGAGTGGCTGAATGGTAGGTCTCAGTGATCAGCAACACTGAGCCTAGCTGAAGGCTTAGCAGTGAGCCTCAGTGGTCAGTACTGGGCCCAGTCTTGTTCAACATATTCATCAAAGATTGGATGAAGGGACAGAGCACACCCTCAGCAAGTTTGCAAATGATACAGAACTGGGGGGAATGGCTGCCACAGCAGAAAGCTGTTCTGCCATTTAATGGGACCTGGACAGGCTGGAGAGTTGGGCAGAGAATAAACCAATGAAGTCCAGCAGAGGCAAGTTCAGGGCCCTGCGCATGGGGAGGAATTACCCCATGTCCCAGTTTGGGCTGGGGGCTGATGTGCTGGAAGGCAGCTCTGTGGAGAAGGACCTGGGGGCCCAGGTAGACAATAATCTGTCCATGGGTCAGCAATGTGTCCCTGTGGTCAAGAAGGCAAATGGTATCCTAGACTGTATTAGGAATAGCATTGCCAGCAGGTCAAGGGAGGTGATCCTGCCCCTCTGCTTTGCCCTGGTGAAGCCACATCTGGAGTGCTGTGTCCAATTCTGGGCTCCTCAGTATAAGAGAGACTGGAGAGGGTGCTGTAGTGGATGATTAATATGATTAAGGGACTGGAACATCTCTCTGCTGAGAGGGCTGGCACTGTTTAGCCTGGAGAAGAGATGACTGGGGGCAGATCTTACCAATGTATATAAATATTTTAAGGAAAGGTGTAAGGAGGACAGAGCCAAGCTCTTCTGAGTGGTTGCCAGCAACAAAACAAAGAGCAATAGAAAGAAACTGAAACACAGAAAGTTCTGAATATGAGGAAAAACTTCTTTACTGTGAGGGTGGCAGAGCACTGGAATATGGTGCCCAAAGAAGTTGTGGAGTTCTCCTTCCCCAGATATTCAAAACCTGCCTGGACACGATCCTGTGCAACCTGCTGTAAAGTGGATTAGATTATTTCCAGATGTCCCTTCCAACCCTAACCATTCTGTGATTCCAAGAACCTGGGCAGTGTGATGTGTGTCCTGTACCAGTGACCTTTTGCCTCTGCAGCCCAGGAGGAGGAGGAGGAGGTTTGTCCCTGTGTGCCTGTGCCTGCTGTGAGTCCTGAATGTGGGGGCTGCTGGGGCAATACCTTGTCTGTGGCTCTCTGTGTGACCAGCTCTGTGTCCTCTGTGAATGTGTGTGTCCACGTGTGTAGGAGGATAGATTATAAGAAAATAAAGATAGTGTAGAAAGTAATCTGACCCCTAAGGAGTCGCAGCTGGGCCAATTATCAAAGATTAGGAGCAGGCCTGAGTTTAACAGGCCACAGCTGTGACCAATGAGAAGAAGAGCGCTATAAAAGAGTGGGGTGGCCGCTTGAGAAGGGAACTGGAGTCACTTGGCTGCTTTGTGAGGAAGAAAGAGTCAGTGCTTGGAGGAGCAGCCTATGAGAAAACACCAAGAAGGTATGAAACTTTTGTGCTAAGGAGAAAACAGTATGAAACCTCTGCAATAAGATGACCACACACATGTGGTCTGTGTGTCTCTGGGATATGTAGTCAGCTTTGCTGCTGGTTGAACCTGCAAAGAAGAAAGTGTCAGCCATGTCCCTCAGCCTGGGCGGAGACCCTGGGTTCCCTGGGCTGTGCTCCAGGGGCCAGACAGGAGGAATCCCCAGGCCTGGAGCTGGTGAACACTTGCAACAGTTTAAGATTATGCCTATATAACACTGCTTTAGCTCGATACTCCCCAAATCTAATTCTTTTTTTTCTCCCACAATGTCCTTTAAAGTTACAAAGGCATTATAATTATGGAGACACTGACCACCAAGATTAAGAGGAATATTTTCAGTGACTAGTTTTTTTGGGTTCTTCCACTTAAAGGAAGAAAATGTTTGTCATAAATTGCTTTCATTGGGTTTGAATCTAGTCATAATGTTGTGGTTAATAAAGCTGGAGACCCCCTAGGGCACATGAGGGCCTTAGTGCCCTGTAAATAAGGAATTTAAAAAATGAGGGATAACAAATTATTTGACATTTTTTAAAATTTGGCTTCTGATGTGGTTAATATTACAGAGCAGATGTAACATGCCATAGAGGTCACCTCTTACTGCCTGAGGTGAGCTAACTGAACAGAAATCACAAGGAGAGATTATACCCACAGAAACGGTCTGTTACAGAGAGCTGAAGATCATTGGCTGTGAATAAGCTAGAGAAATTTATGCTGTGGTTTGGCCATTGCTTTAAACTCCTGAAGCTGACAAAAGAGACATTCAACCTTCCCTGGATTACTTTTTCTGCTGCTGTGCCCACACAAACAGCTGTGCTGGACAAAGAGAGGTGATGGTGGAGGAGCAAGCAAAATAAGTGTTCAATTTTTAACTTGGACAAGTTTTTCTTCCTAGTTTACTGCCCGCAAAACACAAACTTTTATGTTGGCACAAGCGAGCAGTTAATAAAAGGATGGGAATGAATGGCTCAACAAGGGAACCGTAATGGATCTCTTTATTTAGCTGGCCTATGCTACATGAAAATTACTGCAGAATTATGACATCATAATTGCTTTGTGGATAAATAAGAAACTGGGTTTCCTTATTGTTCATAGCATAATTCAGGAAAAACTTCTGAAGATTACCTAGTCCCAGCTCCTGATAATAGCAGAGCACTTCCATGGTCATTGAAGTGACTCGCAGCCTTCCCCAGTTGGGTTTTGAATGTTTCCATGGTGGAAATGGTACAACCCCTTTGTAAAGGCTGTTTCCAACTCTTAAGCCACTTTTGGAAATAATTTTTTCCTTATATCCTATTGGAGTTTATTTTGGCAACATATCTCATCTGGAGGAGCCCTGACCTGATCACTGCATTTCAAATGCAGCCTCCATAGTGCTGACTAAAGAGGAATAATCAACTTTTTTGACCTGCTGGCTAAGCTTTTGCTGGCGCAGGCCAGTATGTGGTTAACCTTTGTCACAACAGGGTACATGGCTGTCTCACATTGAACTTACAGGACACCAGGATAGCTTCCCTGCTGGTCCTTCTCTGCAGAGCTGTTTTCCAGCCCTGTCTGTCCTGTTGCATGGAATTTTTTCTCTTACTTTGCAGATTACTGGCATGTGATTTTGTTGGATGAAAACAGCAGTGATTCAGAAAACTTTGAAACAAGGCCACACTGAATTTCCTGTTTTCTGGAGTGGTGTCCTGGTCTTTTGAGGCCCTCAAAAATCTGCAGTTTGTTGTCTTTCCATATCTTGCTCTCAGTCTACTGAGGTTAACCTTGCCACATTTGCTTTCTACACATGTTCTTCTCTTTGGAAGTTAAGAGTAAACATAGTAACAATAGTAACAGCAAAACTTCTAAAAGTTGAGAATGAAGATGAGAAAGGAAAAGGACAAAGCAGAAACATGGGATGCTTAGCTTTGCAATTATTAGGACCCTGGCACACATAATAGATTGCATAAACAATCAAAACAGGGAGTATGAGACTAGCATGTGTTGCTAACATTAGAATAGTGCTGCCATGTCAGATAAAGCTCTTTTAGAAGCATATTTTCTTCCCTTTGTAATGGTTTTGCTTTTGAAATTACTCTGTATGATACTGTGTTTAATCATTACAAGTGTGACTATC
This sequence comes from Geospiza fortis, assembly GCF_000277835.1. Lineage (NCBI taxonomy): Eukaryota > Metazoa > Chordata > Aves > Passeriformes > Thraupidae > Geospiza > Geospiza fortis. Next base: position 1,580,395 of record NW_005054418.1, on the reverse strand, counting down.
CCTCCACTGTTCAAATGCCTTCTCCTACTTCATTTTATTTCTTATCAGGAACAGCACTCCAAACACTTGTCTCAGTGTTCATATCAAAGAAGACAAAATCCAGACCTCTGAAGGACTGAATTGCTTTATGCATTTTTGTTCATCACAGAGAACAATCCCAGTACTTTCAAGTGCACTAGGTATACTTGTAGTGCCTTGCCAATTGCAAGGAAATTTTTTCTACTTTTAACGTTCTGCTTTGCTCATTCTTTCCTCCATTGTCGTAACTGAATTCATAAAACAGTTCTTTTTTTGTTTGTTTTATAAATGGAATATTCTTCAGGAAGAGAGCAAAGATGTATGCCCAGAAATCATTGGAGAGTCACCTGTATTTTAAAAAAAGCCTTACTTTCAATAATGAAAAATAATAAATTGTGAAATTACATGAAAAAGGTAAATTTATTGTTTACTCACCTCAAAAATACCATTCCACCAAGCAAGGGAATTTAGGAGTAATTTATGTCATATTCTTTTACTTTTATAATAATTTAGAGACAAACCTAATTAATATATCATTTTAAGGGTGAAGAAAATGTGATGATAAGGTTCAAGAGTGAAGGTTAGATTCAGTGGGTGCTCTTTATCCTACAATTCAGTAGCTCTGAGAAAAAAAAATCTATTGTGTTCCTTTTTTCAAGTTCTTGCAGAAGGTTCTGAGGATATTTTGCTATTATATCCATCTCAAACACACTACGAGACTACTTTGTTGTTATATCCACCCCAAATAGCAGCAGGTTATTAGACCTGGATTTAACAGGGTAAGACTAAGCTGCAGCAGTTTGAGAAATGGTAACAGAAAAGTTTGTGTGTCTGGGGTTCTTTGGCTGTGAAGACTTCCTACTCATTTTGTTCCCAGGTTTTCTTTCCAGCTATATAGAATAAAATGTGAAAAATAATAAATGCAAAATTTTTAAGAATAAGTATAACCTGTTTTGTGAATAATTCATTTCTATCTTGTATGACTTCATTATGTCATGTATAACTAGCACTTTGTACTGTCAGGCTGAAAAGCTACAAAAAGTGTTTAACAATGCAGCATAAATTCATAACTTGTAATTTGAAAAGTGACATGATATTGCACAAGCCCTTGCATTCTCAAACATGCTTTCCCAGACAACTTATTTAAGGTTTTAAAAGTACAAGACTTAGAGGTTGTTTGTTGTTTTTTTTTTAGTCATAGAGGTCTGCTTTAATTAAAAAAAAATCTTATATTTCATAATATTCTTTGGCCTAACAGCTCTCATAAAGGAAGGACTTTCAGGTATTGGTCTTAATTCTGCAAGATAGTTAAAGCCATAGCTAAATATTTAATGAGTTATGTCAGATATCTGTTACATCATAGTATACCCATCTTCTAAGTGAGGAAACTCTGGCACTAACAAAAATATTGTTCCCTAATTGCCTAAAGGAGTCAGTAGCACAGCTGTGAGTTTGCTGTGGTTTGAAACCCAAAGAGTGACATGGTCTGTCTGGTACCCGCACATCTGGTTAGTTGGTTGGTTGTTCTGGTGCAAAGATAAAAGTTTTGTTCAAGAGTACAAAGGCTTTGTATTTGCAGCTGCAACTGTTTGTCTGTGTTTATATTAATATTCTTTCATGCAGTTTCATAGGTGCTCACCAGAGAATGTGTTTCTGGAGAAAATGTTCCTAGGTGGATGGTAAATAAGCATATGGGTCAGTTTGTCTTAGGATGTCCTCCTACAGGAAAAGAAAAAGAAGTGAACCATCCTTCCTCTTCTTAATCTCTCAAACTATGCAAATGAGTTACAAGCTCCTACCATCAATACTGTTGTAATCATAAAATTGTTTATACTGGAGAAGATCCTAAAGATCAAGTCCCCCCCAGCACTGCCAAGTCCACTGCTAAACCATGTCCCTTAGCAGCTACACGCCTTTTAAAGACCTCCAGGGATGGGAACTCAACCCCTTCCTTGGCCTTTATACTCCCAGTAGAGTCCCCAGAGTTGTAATTACAAAGGGCTTTCTTTCTCACCCAAATAGTAGGGGGAGGAAAAAAAGCCAAGGTAAAGAAGGGTAAGGGTGTCCGCACTTAGACACCAGAATTAGGTGCCTGAAATTTCCCTGTAGAAGTTTTTTGAAGGCCACACTTCTCTCCATTGAATAGAGAGTGAACCTGAGGATTTACTTTAATATTGCTTCATTCTAACTTTTGCATTTGTGTCAGGTACAGAGTAAATCTCATACTTTGTTTTTATTTTTAACAGTGTGAAATATGTTTTTCTAAGATTGTTATTCATGGTTACTAATAGTTGCTCCTCTGCACTGTTTAGAAATACCTGCATTCAGGGTCAACAGTTTCATTACCTAGTCATAAATTCAGCTAAGAGCTGTATGTACAGATCCTCACTGACTTGACAGTGTGTCCAATAAGGAACAGATTCAGGATCAATTGTCTTACACTCTAGTGTCCTTCAATCTCAGTGCTCCAAGCAAACTTAAAAAAAACTTTCTGGTTTTGTTTTAATTGCCTCATTTTTTCCATTACAATCTGGAGGCGAGGAGAATCATAGGCATTGATATGAATTTCTTTTTCTGGTAAATAGGATTTGTTTTGCATTTTAAACTGTTGAACAGGGTCTTTTTCTTTCAAGCACATGTCTTTCCCTTTAAGCATACCATTATGTATATATCTCACGAATGCAGGGAAAAGATCACTACACAGAAATGGGACATGAATGACATTTTGCTATCCTATATCATCGTGGTTTTAAAAATAATATGTTTGTTCAGATTTTTCTCTTCACAAACTGTGATCCAAGAGCAAGGCGACCTCATGACAACCAACAATTACAGGCAGAACATCTCAGAAACAGTCTTTAAAGGATGAAGCCTCAGGCAAGTTCTGTTTCCTATAATGTCAGAAGAAAAGTTAATACAAAGTGAGTCTTCAAATGAAAAGAAACTAATTTGATACTTGGCAGTAGCTAAGGAAGAGCTTATTTCTTCTTTAACTTTTTGTTTTGCTTTTCCTCTTCCCACAGAGAGATTTTGTAGTTTTCCATACTCCTTTATCAAACCTTTAAGGCAGAAGAGTCCAGATAAGACAAGTGATTCATTGAGTCAGACTTCCCAGGTGAAAAGAGTATGTTAAAACTACATATGAAGAATGCAGATAGGAATTTTATATTCACCTATTCCCGACAACAGCCTGGTGTGTGAGATTATGCAGGGATGCAAATTTGCTCTCTAAATTCCATTTTCACAGTCTTTGAACCAGCAGTAATACTGGGAATGCAACTACTGCTCTTCTCCGTTCAGTATGCAGGTCACTATAAAATTGCTGGTTCAGAACCTCCTCATCTGACCTGCCATCACCTCTTCATGTCAAAAAAAGTTGCTAAAGACATCAGTTCTAAACCCAAAGAGGACAAATAGATGACTGCCATCATCCCTTTGTGGAGGGGTTAGCACAATGCTTCCTTAGAACACCTGACCTTGCAATGTCATTGCAACAAATTAATTCTGGCCTATAGGTAAATTATTTGTGTAGAAGTTGGCAGAAATTGGATGATTTATCAATCTCATCCTTCATTTGCAATTGTAAATAGAGTATTGAGTAGGCAAGTTCTATTTTCATCATACAAATTGACTGTCTGGTACAGAATTATTCAAATACTAATCCTAATTTGCACCCACTGCAATACTATTCAAGTCAAAGGGTAAAGCTGGTTTTTTGACCTCACACAGCAATTGACCCATTTATTTTTCATTGTGTTCTCTTTGAAGCTTTATTTATTAGAAAGTAAAGACTGCAGATAGCCTGCACTTGTAATCCCAAAGACAAAGAAGAAAATTTTAAGTCCTTTTCCAAGGCAGCGTTCTACAATTGAGTTCTGTGATCTTCACTGCTGAGGTGTGGTTGTCACCCACTAGTTGATCTTACTCCTAGTTCCAAGTTTTAAAGCAGTGTAAATTTCACATGGTCAACACAGATCTTGGAGCCTTCTTCATCATGCTGTGTTGCTGGAAGGATCTCTGGCTTTAAAGATGTAGTTGCATAGAAGAAAGAGTTTGGAATTGACTACCTTGGTTTTTTAAGCAAATATAATTAATGTTTTACTGTATCTTCTTTTTTATCACCTTAGTTATTCTCCCTCAGAGATTTCTGCTAATCTGTAATGATGCACAGATTCATTATTTACTTGAAAAGTTTTCAAAAAAGCACCTTATGTTTTCTCTACTTAATCCCTCTAGAAGGGACTTTTCTAGGTAACACTTGCAAATTCAGCTCACTAACATTCCTTAATTCCTCCAAAGATTTATTTCTTTTACTGTGAAGTCTACAAATTTGTGAAAACTATTGGACAGTTCATATTTTAGAACATTGCTGGTTTGGTTGATGAAAATTGTTTCAAAATTTCAAATTTTTCATGCAACTACTACTACTCATATAGTATCATGAAATAGTTTGGGTTGGAAGTTACCTTAAAGACCATCTAGTTTCAACCCCTCAGCCATGGGCAGGGGTACCAGCCACTCGACCAGGTTGTTCATAGTGCCATCAACCTGGGGCATCCATGGCTTCTCTGGGGAGCCTGTTCCTGTGCCTCACCACCATCACAGTAAAGAATGTCCTCCTAACATTTAATCTAAATCTCTCCTCTTTTAGTTTAAAACATTTCCCCCTTGTCCTATCACTGTGTGAAAAGTTGCTCTCCACCTTTTTTATAAGCCCCTGTAAGTACTGAACCTGCAGTGAGGTCTTTCCAGAGTCTTCTCCAGATGGAACAGCCTCAACTGAACTCTCTCAGCCTGTCTTCATAGGAGAGGTTCTTCATGCCCCTCCTCTGGTTCTGCTTCAAGAGGTCCATGTCTTTCCTCTGCCCCAGACTTCAACATGGTTCCCCAGGTGGGGCTCCATGAGGATGTAGCAGAGGGGCAGAATCACCTCCTTTGACCTGCTGGCCACGCTCCTTTAGATGAGGCCCAGGGCATGGTTGGCTTTCTGGGCTGTAAATGCACATTGCTGACTGCTGTCCAGCTTTTTATCCACCAGTAACTCATTTCTCTTAAAGCTTTACATGACATTTTCCTCTGGATTTTTTTGGTTTAATATTTTTCAATACTGCCTTTCCCAGTGTGATAATCTGTGACTGTATAATAATAATGACTTAGGAAAACACAATGCTGTGTGGCTGGGTTTTATTATGTAAACAACACAGCTGGCTAATCTTGTTCTTTTTACGTGATTTTCACATGCAATAAGTAAAAAAAAAAAAGGTGAATTTTATGCACTCAGTTCAAAGATTAATCCTTACCCCAGCAGATAAATACAAGTCAGTAAGATGAAGGAAGACAGAAGTAAAATGGCAAAGGTGAAGTCTGGCTCCTGAATTCCATTTTTTCTTCTTCCTCACTTTATCTGGTTCCTCTTACAACACGTCCCCTACAATATGTCCCACTCCCCCACCTTTTTTCCCCCTGTCTCCATTATGGATTTTGATTTGAACTGTAATATACATGGACTCACTGCCATAAGCAAATAAATCGAATGTTATAGAGAACTTGCCTACCACTTCACAGCTTTTCTTGTTCGTGAATTTGTATCTTAAATTTATTGTTTTAATATCTCAACGTCCAACAGCTTATTAACTGCTCTGACACTCAGAATACACTTTTTTTGATCATGTGTCACTCATTCTAATGACTTTGTTTTTTGAAGGACCACTAAATCTTATGAGCAGAGTTTTAATTTCCTCCTGTGAAAGAAAAGGAAAAAAATGACTAAAGTACTTGATGTTGGCTCTATAGCAATGAGGTATTCATCTCTATTTCTGTCTGTTGAGATGCTTTTCAGGCTAATAATTGGGAATTGATCATTGTAAAAATCTATATTACAGCAACAAAAATGACATATGCATTGCACTGATAGGATTTTAATATTTAAATCAATTTTTCATAATAATATTTCATAGGGACGCATGAACTTTTCACACTAAAAATGTATTTTGAGAGTTTCAAGAATACTTAGTATTTCTAATTATTTCACGTAAATTTCAATTCCCCCACTTGAATTGTTTGGTTAATAAGTGCTGGAATTTTAAAATTACATTCTCTCACATTTTCTTCATTATAATGATGAGAATTTTATCTTCCTTGGGCATTTATATTTCTGTAGGTAATAAGCATAGTCAGTTGCTGCAAATCTCCTGATTCTGAGCTGGTTTCTGCAGTTTCTCATACTCTAAAATTAATTACAAAAGTTCAGTAGTAGAGCAGTTGGTAAGAATCAGGTGTGGGGAGAGGGGCAGAACTAAGAAATTCAAAATGTGGAGAATTAATTGAGGGAGGAAGAACCTGAAGAAGGACCTGAGCCACAGAGATTGAAAAGCTATT
>NW_005054418.1:1531429-1573953 GCF_000277835.1 Geospiza fortis | reverse complement strand
GGTGGCCTTTGTGGTAAGCTGGTCTCCATCAGATGGAGCTCTTACCTCTGGTCTGCTAGGGTTCATGTCCACCAGAAGTTTACAACAACTTGGAAAAACATTCTAAGTCTTGATTTTCTCCTGCAGTAAGTGTGGTGGCAAAACAGCAGCCCTGGCAAAGCATGACAAGAGCAGAGAGCACACACCTGCAGAGAAATCTGGGTCTGCACTGTAGCTCTCTGTGGAGGCAGAGCCATCCTCACTGGCTGAAAAGCACTAGAGGGGGTGCTACTCTCCACAGGATAGAACTCATCTGGTCTATCTACAGATCCAAGTCGACTCTTGCTACACGTGGACCTTTGGAATCAGCCTGGAGCATCTGCTGTTCTTCAGTTTGTGTGAATCAAAGCTGTGTTTCTACCTCAGTTTAGTTAGAAGTGTTGAAAAAAGGAGGTAAGTTCAATCCTCCCTAAAGTTTTGATGCTCAAGAAAAAGAGGTAGAGCTAGGATGACCCTCCTGGAAGGGTATTTTGAGGAGTGGGCTCTGAATCTATGTGAGGCAGGCTTTGCATTTTCAATCTCTTTTCTGTTGTTCTTATATCTGTACTATTAGACGCCATGGATCCTGCATGGAACGGGAGCTAGGAGACAGATTCTGTCCTTTACACTTGAGTGCCTGTCACAAAGAGTGGTGTCATTGTGTACTGGGTGTCCCTGGTGGGGTGCTGGCAGCAGAGGCTGCAGGGCACCCTCTGCAAGGAGTGTCCAGGGCTGCCCCATGCTGACACAGCCAGTTCTGGGCCCTGCAGCCATGGGAGTGGCATCTCAGGGAAAAGGTATTTTAAAACAGGCCAAATGCTGCACATGCAGTGAGGATTGGGGGGAAAACATGAGAGAAATGTCAGCCCTGAAGACACCAAAATGAGAGAGGGAGGAGAGAAAAAGAGAGGTGCCCCAGGACAGGAGTAGAGGTTCTACTGCAGCCCCTGGAGGAGACCATCGTGGGGCATGTGTGAGGGGGAAGGAATAAATGCACTGGAGCTCTTATGGACTGACTCCAACCCCCCACTCCCATCCTCTGCATCACTCAAGGAGGAGGAAGAGGAAAAGGAGCTAGGAATGCAGGAGTGATGTTGAACCTGCGTAAAAGGTAAGTTTGGGAGGGAGGGTTTTTACTTTTTAAAATTGTTTTTACTTTTGTCCTTGTTTCTTACCATTCTGTTCAATTGTTAAAACATTAATTTTCCACAAGTCAAATCTGTTTTGCCTGTGACAGTAACTGGGGGACAGTCTTCCTGTCCTCATCTCAACCCATGAACCTTCTCATCATATTTTCTCCCCTGTTCAGCTGAGCAGGGGCCTGAGAAGCAGCTGGGTGGGAGTTTGGCTGTTAACCACTGCTGACCCACCACACCTACAAGACAGAATTAGACACGGTCTCTAGTTCTATCACTGACTGACTATCCATAACTTTTTCCTCTTCCACTGCAGCTGCACCACAGGCATTAAGTATCCATAGCCTGTAAAGTGGCACCTCCTTGTTACTCTTCATAATTATGCAGTGAGTACATAGAATGTAGTGAGTGTAATAGGTAGTGAGTTGAAGGTATTTCATTAAACAATCAGTAATATCACAAGTACAGACTTCAGGAAGAAAATATTTCAAGTAAAAATGTGCCAGAATATGCCCCTTGGCTAATGTGTTTGACTATTGACAAAATGGTTAGCCACTTAAGAGCAGAGCAGTTATTTTATTAATAAGAATTAATACAAGCTATTGATACTAATTAATGAAGCCATTGCAATTCAGATGACCCCTCTTCCTTTTTAATGTTCAACTGAGCTATGATTCCCAAGGCATTTAAGATACTCACAAGATTAATTGTTTATAGGTGCAATTGCTATTTTTTCTGACTAGCAATGGCCTATTGACTTTCTGAGACAATGGCGTAAGATCAATGAGGATTTGGAGCAGATGAGTAAAGTAAGCCCACAAACACTGATGTCTTGAGTGACATAAATATTGCCACCTTTGCTACTTTGCTTTATGCAGCCAGAATGAGACAAAAGCTGTTACTGGTCAGTGTTGTCTTAAAAGCTTCTGTGAAACAAAACAGGCAAGCTCAGCCTACTTCAAAGACACTGCTTGATTAGTATCAGGTCAACCTGTTCTACTGACACTGAAAAGAGACTCAGGATAGATTTTTAGTGGAGGCAGAAGCTGCTCCGGTCCCTTATATTAATGTGATTGGAAAAAGCATACACAGACAGCTGCTATGCCAGGGCAACATATTTCCTGTTCCAGCATGTATTTCTGCACCGAGTGTTTATGGCACATCCCATTCTGATGTGGGTCTTGGCACTGGCACCTGTGCTGAAGTTCTGTGACAAAGAATCTAGAAAATATTCCTTTATTTGGGATTCTTTTTCTTTCCACTGTCTCTTGCTTTTAAGAAGCAGAATTGTGTACTCCTTCAGTGTGAAGAAATTCTGCCCATTAGCTGTGACTGAAATGAAGGTTTCTGACACTGACTACAGGAAAGTGATGTTGCTGACAGAATGTAGCCTCCAATAGTGTGAGCCCTCACAGGAGGAAGCTTTCCAGTATTTCTATCTTTACACAAGATTAGTTACATTTGAAAAGCTTCAAATCACTTTTCCTTATAGCAGTGCAAATTGGTCAGCTGCTTCAGTACATAGGTGTGGTCTTGGGTATGTAAAATGGAGAGTTACTAAAGCCAAAGGAATTTTGGACATAAAATGTGGAAATTGATGTGAGCTTATTTGCATGGGGTTTTGCTAAGTTTTAGGAAGTAGCAACATAGGAACTGGGCTTAATTTCCTTTCTTTTTTCTTTTTGAAATAGTCCATTTGAGGAGGACATGCTGTTGGAGAGCCTGTAAAAGAAGCACAGTAAAGGCGCACAAAAGACAAATGACAAAAACAGGGAATAGGATGGTGCTTAGAAGGCAGTGGTTGAAGCTAGGGACATAGTGCAAAAAGAAAATGCCAAAGCAGCCCAGGTTTCATTACAGGCACAATTTCACTCCTAAGTCTGAAAGGATTCCTAACACCCATGTATTTCTTCTGTATCACCTGTTTGCACAGCTTGGGATACAGCTTATCCCTCCCCACTGCTGTTCAATTCCCCTGCCCACAGCCCTTCCTTGCTCTGCTACCTGCAGGTCCCTGGGAAAATTCCTCTTTCCTGTCTTTTAACCTGTGAATCCTTTTCCAGGATGTGCCTCTCAGCATCAGGAAGGTAGTCAGAGAGGTGCTGGAACCCATTCTGAGTGAAAAAACCAGGGAAACGGGGAGCCTGGAAAGCTCCCATCTCTACTACAAAGGAACTGCTTATTTAAAGCAGGGAGGCTGTACTTGCAAGTCACTTGCCTTTGCCTTGTTTTGAGCTACCTTAGGACTCTCTGTTGGCTGCTGCTCTGTACAATCTGGGCATGCCCTGTCTAATGCCTCAGCTGAGCACAAGCAGAGTCTCAGTGTGCTGTACACACACTGTGCAATGTGCGCCATGATTGCACAGCTCTGCCGTCAGCCAGTGGTTCTTCCTCATGCTAGCTGAGTGAAGAGAGAGACAATAACAAACTGAATTTGTACCGTTCTCTCCTAGATGTGAAAATGTATTTGATGTGTCTGTTAAATACAGGGTTCAAATGTATTTGCTATTTGGCATGTGGACAAAAAAATAGCAAAGCCAAAAAGGAAATACGATTTTTTTTCTGAAGCAAAGTCATCCTCTTAGCCACCTGTAATTATGTATCTAATGAATATTCCAAACAATAATAGGCTTGGTTTTGAGAGTTCTATAAAGGTTATTTGTAAAGAAAAGTATTTATAAACATTGTGATTTTAGAAGTGTGAGTGTATTTAAATTAAAGGTATGCACTTACAGTCTCAATACCATTAAAGTTTGCTGTGTAGGAATAAATATCCAGTTGCAATGTGTCAAGCACATAAATGAGAAGGATTGTCATGCATGTGAAAAACCTGCATTGTTCTGCTGTTTCTGAAGTAAATGACAAAAATCACAGAGTAATTTGCATAACTTGGAGATTAGAAATGTATCTCTTTATTCTTATTAATATATTTGCCCTTCTTAATTATAAAGATTTGAATCTTATTTTAAAATAATTTCCTACAAAATATTCTTGGGGATAGAAGCTGCATGTTAATTCTGAATGGATTATTTGCCTAACCTTACAAAAGAGATAAATTACTTCTGTTTGATAATAGCCAATTTTTAAAAAAGGATTTAGGATATCTGTCAAAAATACTAATGCCTATATGAGAAAAGGGGACTCATGTCAAATTTAGCTGGTTTTATCTGTCATGCATATACTTTTATGCACAAGATTTGCATTTCTGTTGATGTCATTTACAATTTACTGTATTTAAAGAAACGATAGAAAACTTAGAATTTCAGATAAACTTTTCCTATAAATTTGTAAAACTCTTAACTTAGTTCAGCGCCAGTTCTCCTGAGAATCTGTAACACAGGGATCTTGATGGATTCAGTGTCACAGAATAGTCTGGGTAGGAAGGGGCCTCTGGACATCATCCAGTTAGATCACCAGCTCAGGGTAGGAGCAGCTACAGAAAGTTGCCCAGGTCTGCGTTGTGGCGTGTTGTTTTGTTTCAGATTTCTGTTGTGTGGGTCTGGTTCTATGCAGTGTTGTTTGGTTTGTCCCGACCCCCTGGGTTTCGGGGTGGTTCTGCCCAGGTTCTCCCTCCCCGGGTGCCCAAGCTGTTCACTGTCAGTTTGCTCTCTCACTTCGCACCTTCCAGTCCCAGTTCAGTGTCGCTATGTTCATCAAGCTGTTCTGCTCCCCATGTGGCTTGCCCATCACCCTCCAATCCAGCCCAAGTTCCAGAGAGTTCTCTCCGAGCTGGAGGGTGATTGGAGCAGTGGCCACAGCCCCTCCTTCGTTCCTCCTACTTTGTATCCTTATTGGTCCCATGCTCTGTTCTTCAGGCTGCTTAGCCAATGGTAGCTGTACCCTTGCACTCCGCCTTCTCCCGTTATTAGCTGGCTGCGCCGGGCGATCCTTGGCAAATGCTCTTTGCTTTGCCGGGTGGTTGTCCCCCTTTCGTTGGAATAAACCTCCAACTTCTGCACCAGAGAGTGTCTGCTCGCTTCCCTCTCGTCCGTCAGCTTCGTTGGCCGGCCATGTTCTCCCTCCGCCCGAGGGTCGAGGCTGTGAAGCTTCACTCCACTGCCGTGTGCAGTCACAGTGTCAGGCAGCAGTGTCTCGGAGCCTGCCTCTGCACCAGAGCCGCTGCTCCCTGCCGCTGGCTGCTGCCCCTGAGGTCTGCTGGCTGTGTGCTGCCTACCTAGCCGGGATTTCATTGGCAACTCCTACAGGTCTGTGTCCAGGCACAGTGTAAAGATCTGCTCATATGGAAACCTCATAACTTGTCTTGGCCACCTATGCCAGTGTTTGATCACCCTTACAGTAAAAAATCGTTGTTTTGTGTTCCATCGTAATTTCACGTTTCATCTTGTGCCATTGCTTCTTAGTCACTACTTAGTGACAACTTCTCATGTTCATTCCTGTCCATTGGGTATTTAAATACATTGGTAACACCTCTCTGCTCTTTCTCTTCTCTGGTCTGAGCAGTCCTGTCTCTCCCAACATATCCTCATATGAAAGAAGCTCCAGTCCTTTAAACTTGTTTTTCTTTTACTGAATTCATTCCAGCAAATCCCTGTCTTGCACTGGGAATCTCAATGGTCCAGATGTGGCCTCACCAGGGCTGAGTTGCAGGTACAATAGATTCACTGGTAGATTGTCTGATGAATTACAGCATGTTGCAGATAGCTGGGGACAGCATCTCTGATTTGGGAGGAAATCTTAATGTTATTTTGAGAGAAGAAAGTTAATGCTTTGAATGGGTGGAAGCAGGACACATCCATACATCAGTGCAACAAAATAGGATGAACATGCCCACACAATGAAAGAAATGAGTGGCAAACAAAGCTTCTAGAGAGGCCTCCATGCTCCCAGGAAACCCTGTCTTCCACACAAGGAAAGCCATTTTATATGCCTAGATGGCCAATAAAAACAAGACGTGGTGTGTCACAGCAAGTATCAACAGGTAAACGTTGGCACCATGTAGAAGACAGTCTGTCCTTTAAATAGCACCATTTCTGCTCTGTTCCCTACACAGGGTTGTGTGAACATTGCACTCAACTATTTTTTTCTAAGAACTATGATGACATTAAAATAAAACCAGACTTTCTTTACAGTTTTGAGCTCAATACTTCCCATCGGGGTAGTATGTTTATTCATGATAGTGTCTCTGAATCCCAGCAAAGCAGAAAACTGGGGTTGAAGAAGCTTCATCCTTCTCCTGGCAAGGGACAATTGGTTGTACATGTAGACTGCTATAATAATGGAAAGTAGTTGTAAGAAACCTAACAAAATATGAAGTACAGGCTAGAAATAAAAATGAGTAACTACTAAATTTGTCATTCTTAGGGGAAAAAAATTCAAGTACACAACATTTGCAAGCAGCAGTTTTATTCAGAATCCCCAAGGTACAGTAGCACTATTGAAAATGTCTCACTTAGGCAAGCTTCACTGCTTTTAAAAGGCAGAAAAAGTCAGTGAACATCTGGCTGAGATCTATTATCAACATAATCCTTACACTGCTTTTGTCCCCTCATTCAGTTATCCAGAGGCTCCATCTTCTTAGCAGTATATCTTTGGTCTCCATAGGCTTTTCCATATTCTGGTGACAAAAAGGACCTGGCTTCAAATGCCAGTATTTAACAATAAAAACTAAGTGTGGGTATATGTCCTTGAATTTCAATGTGGCTGAGAGTTAGAAATTGGAATATCAGAAATAACGATGGGAACTGGGATATTAGCAGTAATACAACTGAATTGATTTTATGATCTTAACTTACCCAGGATTTACAGAGGCAGCTATGTGCCAATGATTAAATAGATCTCTTTGCTGTTTTATGAAAGTATTTACTTTGTATTTACAGATAGTGCCTACTTAGTATGGGGTTTTGTATCTGATAAGTCCTCATATTTTTCTTTCAAACAGTCCTTCCTTTACTAAAGAATGTAATCATGATCTAGTGGTGTCTGCATGATCAAATTTTAATCTAGTTAGTTTTGTTTATTCAGCTATTATAGCCTATCAAAATGAGAACTGGAGTAGAGCAATTATTCTGAAGGAAGAGTGTCTAGCTTTTAAAAACTGATACTGCATATATTCTACTTGTTATTTGGAATTTTTATGAGCTTGGGCATCTGCCTGGACTTGACAAGCACAATCATGAATCAAATGACACAATAAATAATATTGCCATTTGATGGAGATGAGAAAAACAAAATAGTCATAACACATTCCTAAAGAACAATAACAATTTGTAGTCTTTTTCCCTGTGGGGTGTGTGTATGTGTGTGTAAATAGCTCCTTCTTCTGCAGTCATTTGCACTCACAGTTTGAAATTATTTGGGATTACTGGGAAGCACTGATTCAGAATGAGCCAATATGGTGGTGATTGTATTAGCTGTGCCTCACGCTGCCAGTCCCTTGCTGGCCATGCTGGCCTGGTGCTGCCAAGGCTACCTGAAAGCACCCTGTACTTGCCACGCTTCCATGAGAAGAACCATGCAGATTATTGTGTTTAGAACAGAAAATTATAAAAGAAGCCCTTCACCTAATTGTTCTAATTTTTCTTATGTGTAGGAGCATGAAACAATCAAACTATTTCTGCAAGTAGGAAAATTTAAAAAAAAGTATTTTATGTGTTTAGGATGTTGAATACAGTGATGGCAGATACCACAGAATTACACAGGTGCATAAGGTGAAATAAAATGCATGTAAAAAATGAACAATGGACAGCAGTATGGATTTGGGATCTTTCACTTCCAGACTTTGCCTTTCACAGTTTTTCTTCAGTAAAGTCATTGGATAAATTTACCCTGAATTTGCATTCCTAATGATGATGAAGTTTTTTGTTGACTGCTCATGCGTATCTGTGGTAGAATTTATTTTTTTCTTTATTCTTCAAGGAAAGCAAATCCTAGTTAATAGTATCTGCCAAGTCTTAACATTTTTTATGTTGTTGGAAATATCCTGTAGGGATTAAGATATGAAAACTTTTATTTGAACTCTTTTTCTCTGCTGGATTTTGTCACTCATCTCTCCCTACTGCATCACTATTTTATGTGATGTATAACAGCATTGCTTTCCCTGACAAAGCAAAAGAAATCAGAATTGAGGAAAACAGCAAATATGTCACATCCTTGAGGCAGAGCTGAAGGAAAACCTTTCAGAAACAAGTTGGCAGCATTTAATTATTCTAGGTCCTTCAAGATAAAATCCATCATATTTTTATGTTCTGAGGTTATGAATGTCTATTTGTTGAGTGCACATGAAAAGAAAGCTTTTGGATTTAGCATGAAAGGACAGAGATTTAAGAATGTCCTGATCAATGTGCTGAGATTGTTTGATGCAAGTCCAGAAAAAAACATCAGCTGTACGATTGATGCAGCCTGTACAGTGACTGGTGAGACAAATTGTTCTGCTGGCCAAAGAGAAGTTTGGGTCAGAAAGGTCTACCTCTGACATATTTTCTTATGATATTTCATTTTCAGCTTTGCCAACCACTTGACAAGTTAAACTCCCTTTGTATTGTTATAAAATAGTGAGTTCAAAATGAAGATCTGGAACCATAGGCAGATTTGGGCCATTATTTAAAGTATTACAAAGTTGCAGTATTATAGGCTATTGTAACATATTGAGGTCAAATCATTTTCATGAGGACAAATGGTCATCCCTATTGCACATAGCTTCCACACTGGCCATGGGTAGGCGCCACAATTTTCAATTCTAGATAACATCTATAAAAATATTTTGTACTGTAATGTATTGTTTGGGTGAATTCCAGTTGGGGAAGATTGAAGTCAGCTAAAAGCAGTTACAGTATAATTGTAAATAGAATTTGCACTTTGTGGTAAGTACTTTTAGTGTGCTTCCTGGCATCTTGTCTCCTGGGGTTGTTTATCAGATACAAATTTTGAGAGAACAAAGCCCTGTTCTCCCACCTCACAGGATGGCCACATGAGCCTTCCTGTCTCTTTGCATTTGTGGGTGAAAACTGTTTTACCTTCTGAGCTGTGTTTTGTTACCTTTCCTTTGCCACATGGGAAATAGTGAGTAAGCAGAGAAAAGGTTGCAGCTGATTGGTCCTAATCCAAAGATCTCCTACACTGACTGTACTCAAGCAAGGCAAGTTGGTTCCTGAGACTTTCAGTCTCTTAGGGTTTGCTTAATTATTATGACATCTGACACTTTTCTCATCAAGTTTATATTTCCTTTCTACACATTCAGAGACTTTCATACCTTCCTTTGCATATACTCATTGGCTTTTATGCTACTTTTTGAGCCTCTGCCTTTGCCATAGCCATTTTCTTACTTTCCTCTCAGCCTAACTGCATGCCAAATCCCATGTCCTTCACAGTATACAGAATAACTCTTTTAAAACTGGGTCAGAAGGCTTTGATGACCTTCTCTTCCTCCAGTTCAGTTCTTTCATGGGTCATACCAAAAATCAGCAGATATCTAATGCCTAGACGCAACAGCATTTAGAGGAGTATCTAATTTATTAAGTTATGTTAAGAAAAGCAACAGAAAAATGTTTTTTCATCATTTACATTTTTCTGTTAAGTTTTGGTTCTTGGTTGTTGCTGCAGAGATGTCCTGTCCTCTGTTTGGTGCCTACTGAACACTGAAGTCTCTTGTGAGCACCCAAATAGCAGAGCAGTCCAGTGCTTCCCTAGGTGCCTATCTCCATGCTGGCACAGCAGTGAGAGATGTGGCAGCTCATCTCTCAGAGAGAATGTCTCTGACTCTTAACACCTTGCAATTTAAAACCATTTTAGAATTACCTTGCCCTGAAAAGTGGAGCAGCCTCCTCTGGCCTATGAATCTCTGTGTGAAAATTGCCTTGTCAGACAGTACACATGTTGAACTCAGGTGCTTCCTGCTCTTTATGCTGGGTTGGCCTGACAAGGTCCAGCAATGAGGAATTGTGGATGGAAGAGTGATTTTTTTTTTTCTCTGTTTATGCTATTTCTGTAATAGGGCTTAGTTAATAGGTTTTGCAGTGACAAGGTTTATGAAGGTAAGGCAGGGAAATGTGACATTGCTACGGCTCTGCAGTGTCATTTAAGACCTGTAGGATACTGCTGTAATGCTGGTTTCTATTACGAATCCCAACTGCAACTGAGGATCTCCAGTGAGTTCTGTATCACATCTGCTAACCTTTGGCTGATGTCTTTGAGACCTTAGGGCATCCTTCTAAAATGAGGCTTAGCAGCTTTGCATGGGTGTCACGTCAACCTTTGTTATCTGAAGTGGCACCTTGTGTGTCCAGTGCATAGGTGGTCACCTCTATTTTGGTATCTATCATTTGGACCTGAATCCTGCCCCATATGTCTTGTAGCTAATTTACTCGTCAATTTAGTGGCTGCTTGAAGAAATTATACTATGTGAATCTGTGTCCCACATCCAGAAGACTCAATATAAGACAGTGACGCCAAGGGAGAGGAGCAGGAGCAAGAACAGTTGAGCAATCTTACCACATGGACTGGCCCACTCCAGCTGGCTTCTCTCTGTGCAGCTGAGTGAAAGCTGAGTCCTAGGGCAATGCTGGTCCACATGAAGGTGGGCAGTGATGTAAACAAGTGACAGTATATATGTCTTTGAGCTACAAAAACCCTAAACCATTGGAAAGTGTGGGAATGGTTGTGCCTTCCTCCAGTACAACTATCTTGGCCTCTTGATAGGACTTCAACAGGATATTTGGCCAATTCTTCCCACTCTCCCCTGGGGAACACAAAAGTGCTGTCACATCTGCTTGAATAAACACACTTCCAGTAAGACAATCAAATAGAAATGGAGAGGTCATGTGGGTTATTTAGCTGTTTTTTTCTTCTTTAAGGACATAAAAAAAATACAAGCTCATAAAGTATATTTAATGGCCAATTTAAACTGTACAACATAGTCCTAGTCCATAGCTAGTCCTACCATGAGTTTCTTTTGGCTGACATTTCCAGGTGATTGTTTGCTACCCACCCTTCTGCCACCAAACCACTGGCTGTATTTCAGTATTTAGTGTTTTCTTTATATATAACACTGTGACTTAATGACTGAAACACCACTGTTTTTTCCGTGCTTATAGGCTGCTGAAAACACAGATTATTCTTCAGCGTGAGCTCTGATCATTCTTCTAGACAGCACGTTTTCAGATGCCATCTTTAATTTGTGATATTAATACTGAACCTGATCACTGTTCAGTGGTTTTACTGAAGTATTTACATATAGATTGGTGAAGTATTTTCTTCTAGAGTATTGAAAGCTTTCCGGGCCAAATTGGAATCATAAACTTAACCACAGTATCTGTATGACATGCATATGATTTTTGCTTATGAAATTGCCTTGGAGGTTTACTTTCAAAGCAAATTGAGTGCATTTCCTCGGCTTCATACATTTAGCTCTGAACTACGTGGGGAATGACTCTGCAAGTGAGTGTTTTGAATGAGCAGCAGTGAGTGTATTCTGAGAATTGTTTTTTTCCACATCAGCACCCTTTTAAGAAAGATGAACTATTTCAGTGAGTATTACCAAAAAATTACATTTTAAAATGATGAAATAATTAGTTCAGACCTGCATTACTTTAATATGGAAAAAGAAACCTTTCCCAGAGTAATAGCTTAGTTACATAAGGTACCCTTTCATTTTATTTCAAAGTGGAAAGATATACCTGTTATACAAAACTTGGACCACTACTATTAATTATCTGATTTCAAGATCACCTCTGGCTGTTAAAAAGATTTATATTAATCTGTACTTGATAGATTCAGAAGGATTGAAGGAGTGAAGGAGAGTGAATAAAAAGAGAATGTCTTCCCGTCTTCATTGTTAGATGACCTTGTGCCATGGTACGTTTAAATTGCTTACTTCCTATAACTCTATAAAGTTCTGTGTTTTCATTTCTGGATTAGATTGAAGTGTCAACTGTTTTTGATGAATTACACTAGTAATATATGTTCATGTTCTTCTTTGCTCTTTTTTATTTATGTATGTCCAGTATAATTTAGTTCACCTAAAAAAGCTTTTAGGAAAGATTTTTTTTAATTACAGTGTTAGCAAAGTATTTTTTTTTCAAATGCCTTTATTGTTGTTCTGATGAAATAAAGTGTAGATTCAGCTGTTTAAAAAACTCAAATGAAAAGTTTATGTCAAATGTCTTGATTTTCCACGTTCTGAAATTCAGAATATTTTGTAGAAAAAAAGAGAGTTGTGCAAAAAAAAAAAAAAAAAAAAGGACAAGTCATTGCAGTTAGTAATTTAAACCTTTACCCTTTAGCTTGATCTGTGTGAAACTACTGGAATAAGGTCTCCCTGCTAGAGCAAAGGGTTAGCCTTACCTTCAGTACTGGGGTCTTATTTATTTATTGCTGAAAGGTGGAGAGGGGAGCAGAGAGCTTTAAGTGCTTTACTTTCATTATTGAAGATTCTCACTGATGCAGAACTTGAAAGCAAATAAAATCAAGACGCATTTATATAGAGTATGTGTGCTACTGACTGGGATTATAAAGGGCAAGCCATACATACACTGGTTTATAGACTCACAGACAGAGGTATGTCTAGTCAAGTGCATTTTGTGCTGATTAAATGAGATTAATAGAGTTGTCATACAATTAAATTTGTATATTTTTCATGCAAACTTTGTATAAAGAGCAACAGCTTCTCTCTACATTAGATAGCCCTGATATCTTCAACTGCAATGAACATTTTATGTGTAACCAAAAGAACAAAGTAATTTAGTATAATCATCAATAAAGGACAAGTTTGTATTTCTTTTTAACTCTGGGATTTTTAAGGAAGATAGTTGTGTTTTCAAGATTTGTTTTTCTTAAAGAAAACTCTAATCTGAGATAAATGCTTATTTTTCTGAAAAAGCGGAGTGAACTCAGGGATGTCTGAGCACAGGAAATCTGTGTTTGCAACTTTGATATAATGAAAAATACTAAACAAATCTAATAAAAGCCTTCAAATATTTTATATATATTTTACTTATTTTCTCAATTTAGGAGCTGTCATGAGGGAATTAACTGCACTATACCATACAGGGGAAGTGGTACCACATGATATCTGGTGTATATGGCTCTCAGCTTTTTCCCCAGTAGCTCACAGGAGTATGACCACATGCTACAGTGAGAATAAAAACAACCATAAGTTATAAAGCATTAAGTATCAGAAGAAGTTTTATATCAGTGCTTACTGAATCTCATGAATATCAAGAGCTTTTTGTATCTTTGTCAAACCAGTCCACGCTTTCTCTTGTGGCTTTAAGCAGCTTCTCTGACTATTATATTTCTGTATCCCACTGTGTGCTGTGTGCACATCTCAAGCAGAACTGGAGCTGCAGCTGTAGTTCCACTACAAATGTTGATAAGGAAGTACCTGCCCTCCTATCTGTTTTTTCCAAATACAGTATTTGATTGACTGGCCAGTTCCTCAAACTGTACAGCATTTCTCCAATGGCCAGCTGTCATTTAACATTGTTGTTACTGGCTTTGGCTGTGTTGTATTTTTCCTTCCAAAACAATAGAGAATCTTGAATGAAAAAAATGCGATAAAATGTGCTCACAAAATCAGACATCTACACAGAAGTAATTAAAGTAACAACACTGTCCTATGCAGTTTATTACTGTTGTTCAAATACAGGAGTAAATTGAGATACAGTCTTCTGCTTTTAGCAAAAGATTTTCTGGTGTGGACTTCACTAATTAATATTAGAGGTAGTGTGCTTTTGCTGGCTATTTTTCTATTGTTTTGTTTCTTCCAGTTGTTTTTAAATTACAACCTTATCTTTCTGACAGAAACATGTTGCCATGGGGAAAAACATAGGAAGGGTAGGCTCTAAGAACACCACTTTAGGCAGCTCAAAAACCAATTGCTCCATTCCTAAGAAAGGAGTTGATAAAGTCCTGTAAAACTCTACCAAGTAGATGTGAAAGATGGGAGTTGCTAATGCTGTAAGCTATAATGCTGCCAAGATAGCATTGAGTCCTCTGACCTGAACCATGCTACCTTGTCTTATTCTGGTAGTATGAGCTTAGATTGTTAGCTGGGGGATGGAGAAGGGAAGAGGCCAAGGACTGGCTTGGGAAGGAAGATCTGCAAAGATTTCCTCTGTTCTTAGTGAAAGGACAGAAAAGGTGTCCTTAAAAGGATGTTCTTCACAAGGACCCACGTCAACTGTCTGAAGTAATAGAGAGGAGCACTCTCTGGTGTGGTAGCTTATCTGTAGGTAGTTATCATTTTTCAGGATGCTTCTTGGGATGTTTTTGGCCCAGGCAAACTGTCTATCCAAAAATTACACCCCAAATTACACTCAAGCTATGTTTGCCATCTTACTGCTCAAACTGGCCTGAAGGTACAAGTGAATCCTCCTAGAACTGTAAATATATCTTCAAACCTACTGCCTCTTATAATTTCTAATTTCCAACTTGTGAAAAAGGGAGGTGGAATGGCAGTGAAGGAAGCAACTGCCCAAGCATCTTGCAGTGTCTGCTAAGGATGGTATGTGGTTACCTTTCACATTACCTGCAATGAACTGGGGAAGGTGGCTGTGAGATGGTGATAGAAGGATTGTCCTTCTTCCAGAGTCTAGTAAATGGAGAAAATTTTGTTTAAAAACAAGTGTTTCCAGTTGTTTTATTGTTTCCAGCCTTTCAGGAATGGCAAATTGAGCCATGACGAACGGAGCTCGAACCAATGCATGCTGTCATGCTGCTTTGGTTTCGCCCTGAAACCTTCTGTTTTCTGTGCAGAGTTTTTGTTACATCTTCTAGGGATATACTCTGATATTAGTGTATTTCTGATTTAATTTAATTATCTGCTTGCACTTTTTCTATCCTTGTGTTCGTTCATCTTAATTGTATCAATTTTCTGCTCTCCCTCTGCGCCTGAAATTTTACACTGCTTATGTATCCTTTTTATTTATCTCTCAATATCTTTTTCAATCCTGTTTTTATTTGCTATGGTCTTTTTCTTACTGTAGTGCACATATTGTTGGAAAATACGTACTACCCTTGGATATGCTGTAATTGCTTTCTGAACAGTTTCCATTTCCTCCGTGTCCTTCCCTCCTCCCACACCTCCCATTAGGTGCTTAACCCACTGGATTGCCTCCAGCACTTCCCCATTCTTCTGTGTTCAAAGTCCTTGGGGGTTTTTTATTCCTCTTGTAGGTTCAGTCTGCAGTAATGAATCCAACTGGATTATGGTCATTAGTGAGTCCTCCACCTCTGTCTCCTAACAGCTGCACAGTTGAAAGTCAGAACTTTGGTCTTTTTTGCCACCTTTTAATACATTGAGGATATAGTACATGGCTGTTGCTTGATTTATTTCTCTCATTGTGTCCCTGTTCCTGTGTGTCTGGGTAGCTGAAATCTCCTCTTATTAGTTGTGACATTTTTCTGTATCTCATATGCTTCTTGTTCTTTCTGATCCTATTTTTTTCTGGTTTATATCCAGTCTGTACTGCCACCCTATTGCCTCGAAATTTGAGCTATGATGATCCTTTCAAACAGCTGCAAAAACTTTTGGCTTCTTCAAAGTTTTTGCCTGTTGGAAAGAAAGAGTTTTGAACCAAGCCATTACTACCTGACTGGTGCCTGCCTTAGCAGGACACACTCCCCTGCCTGCAGCTCCCTCTCACGGTGTTCTCAGTGCTCTGGCCCCAGATCAAACAATTAAGCACATGCTGAAGTTCAGTCACGTGAGGAGCAGCATTAACTCACCAGGACTACTTACATGCGCAAGGCTGGCACAGGACTAAACTCTTTGCTAAATCAAAATGTTGGAGCTGTGATTTTCATGCAGCTTGGATAATGAAGGCTGTACATCGTGGCATGTGAAAGGTTCACAGTGACTCATTCTGGTAAACATGTGGGTGTGGAGGCAGAAAATTCTATCCCACATCTACGTCTTAATAGAAAATGTGTCCGTGTGCATTTGTGCACACACACAATTGCAGGGAGCACAGGACTGTGTTTGAGAACATCAAGCATGTTGTAAAAGCAAATGTAAAGAATCTAGGCCTTATTCATTGCCTGTAGATGCAGTAAAAAATTCTCACTGACTTTAGTAGGCACAGTTTAGGGACTAAGACCAACACTGCAACAGCATTTATCAAACAGCTCCATACCATGGACATATCTCTTACTGCAGTCTGACTGTACTATGCCTCACACTGTATGTACAAACTTTACAGACAGTGGTAGGTTGACTTAGTTTCCTTCTTCTGGGTTATGTTAATGCCTGAAAAACTATTTAATTAAGCATTTATAAATCATCTAATTTTTCTAACCTTTATCCTATCTCCTGCTCAGAGTCTTTAAACATTACAGTGATAATCCTACTGAGCATTTAGATAATTATGTACCAATGCTTTCTGTCATAGATGACTTAGCAAATAGTGGGTTTTCTTATTGTATCTCAGTTGCAGGGTGAGCATTGTCAAAATTAATACCCATATGAGACAAGGATATTTATTCTAATCCGTGTCTTGTAGTTTTCAATAATGTTTTAAAGAAAATTAAATCACCTCTGAAAACTGAATTCTCAGGGTGAAATTGCATATTGTCATAGCCATGATGTGTCACATTCATTTTGTTACAAATGAATATATCAGCTTAGATTTATTTTAGCACGGCTTATGCTTTCCAAATTCAAGTTTTAAAGGTTCACTCTGAATAGTCTTTCAGCAAAATGCATCTGGAGAGACAGTTAGATCTCATTTATAAGCCTCTCTCCCTTTCTGCCTTATGCCATAATAAATGTTCCCAACTATAAGATTTTAGATGAGATCAATTGTACTTCCCGCTTATCCCCTTTTCTACTGGTAATTTAAAAAAAAAAAAGATTATTTCTTTTTCACGGCTTTTAAAAAGGGAGGACTTACTTGATTCATTTTTAAAAGTATATAATTTAATAATCTTGAATTACTGCTTGAATTCCATCTGTAGGTTGGCATTTCTTACAACAAGCAAAACTTAAGAGGACTGCTCACAGCACAGCTTCTTTCTTTCACTGCCAACTATTTGCCATATCAAACAAATTTGCTTCCAAACTTTTCTTTTTTAATATGTTGTAGTTTTTAATAGTTATTTTTGACAGGTGACTGCACAAATTGAAGTCCTAAAATGAATGAAGGGCTCTAGATTCAAAGTATTCATTTTTTAATACTTCTGAATTGGGGAAAACTTTAAAATCTTTGTCTTTGGATTAAATTGCTTAAAATATATACTATTCTTTTTAAAGTGAAGTAATTTACATCTCATGTCATAGTGAGTAAGAAAATCCAGATGCAGACATTTAATGTTTGCCAGCCCTAGTAAGGTTGTAACAAAGAGGAGGAAACATCAGATCTTTTGGGACACACCATAAGAGATTTCATGTCCAGAGAGGTCACTAAGAAGCTCCCTGTAGTGTGTCTGACTGGGATGGAGTAAATGTTCTTGCAGCAGCCTGTAGGGCCCTGTGCTTTGCAAATGTGGCTAAACCAGCATGGATCACACACCAGTGTGCTGGCTGTGGCTGAGAAGTGCTCCTGCAGCAGCAAGGCCCTCTCTTGTTCCTTGTCTCTCAGCTCCTCCCCATTTCCCCAAAGGTGAGTAGGCTGAGGCTGGGCAGGAGGTTGGGAAGGGACGCTGATCAGGAATAGACAGCCCCAACCGACCAAACTGACCAAACCAAAATGGAAAACAATGAAAGCCCACATTTTTCTGTGATTCCTGCATAATCCCATGAAAACTTGTGGAAGTGTTGTAACAGAACTAAATAGCCAAGGATGGAAAGTGGCATAAAAAGCAGACAGATATCCACAATATTTGCTTTGCTGTTCAAATGCCAATGCCCTGTATATACATTCCTCAACTTCCAATACTGTCACTATGTGATAAGATGTATCAATAAAGTGTGAAATGCTAACAAAGTAATGAAAGATTTTATAAAGGAGATGTAAAAATATATCCCCCAATGGCAGCAGTGTGTCTGTGCTTAGTATGTGATGCCATCACTGGCTGATCATGCTTTTTAAATTACTCAACAAGTAACCACTTAACTTATTCTCTGGAAGAAAACTGGAGGGGGAAAATCTCTATGACCACAGGGTTCATTTACTCAGACCTTCAGCAGTCTGAATGCTCTTTAGCCCTTCTAGCAAATATCCACAATTCTGTTTGCACATTCATTCCAGGAGGACTCTGCCCAAGCAAGTGAGGCTCCTGAAAGAAAGTGATTTTGTCAAGTTCTGACAAAATGTTAGCTAAGAGTTAGTGTGCAGTGCCACTTTATGATGAATTAGGAGGTGACAGAAGCTTTCTAAGGGAAAGTCTGAGGTTTAGCTACACAATGAGCTTTCTGAGATATACAGACATACAGCATAGCAATGGCAGGAGGGGACAATCAAATTCCTTCATTCCTAGGTCAAAGCACTTTCCCTCTGCTCGTATAAATAAAGAATCTCTCTCTTGCAGTTGAGTACCATAATGGAAAAACACCTCAGTGTTTTTCCCTAATCCCATAAATCAGTATAACATACATCCCTCCTGGCTGAAATGTCAACTTTCTGCAAAATCAAATCTATTTCATGTTTCTGATCATAATACAAAATTAATTGAATTTCATGTCAATGAGACTGCAGGTGTGGAATTACTCCCATCTAAATAGAACCACAGTCACAGTTTTTGAGGCAGATTCATCAGAAATCAATGTCATAGAGGTAATGGTGGTGTAATAACATCCAGCAGGTGGCCTAGAGAAGGAGCTGCAAGGCATGGGGGAAACTACTAAATTGCCATCCTCTTCAATAAGAAGAAAAGGTGAAGAGGAAACAGGGAAGAGGAATCTTGCAGCAAGTGTCTTTCTGTTGAAAAACTACTTCCAGCAGTTCTATTAAATTTGCTACCAGTAGTTGCAGTAAATGCAAGTGCTAGAGAGGCCATGAGGAGTAGGGGGGGAAACTGTCTGTTAAAGAAATACCTTACATTTAAGTGATGCTAAATAGAATTTAGTGTAAGAAGGTGTAGAAGCAGTTTCTGCTGAGCAGATCAGGAAAATACTCCTTGATAAAATCTTAGAACACATTTCCCTAATTTCCCTCCATGCAAGGAGGGAAATGACTTGGCATCTCTTGATGAAAGGATGAATGAGTGTGAGCGTTGAGTGTTCACAAGGTCATTAGTCATTTTTAAAGAAAGATTCAAATATGGTTTATTTGTTAAGAGAAGGTAGAAACACTTGTGCCACCTCTTCTGCCTGGTGTTTGCATGCAACTAATATGCTTAATGCTCAGGGGGTTAAGTGGGTGAGTGTCCAGCTGGGGGTTGTTCCCACAGGGAGAGAGAGCAGGGCACAGGAGCTGGCTCTGTGCAGAGGCTCTCTTCAGACAGAGCATTGCATGATCACAACTGCACTGCTTCCAGGGTCAGCACTAGTAAGTCAAAAGCAGTTTTAGCTACTTCTCCATGGCTGATTGATCAATTCATGACTCCTACAAGCCCGAGCCTGCTCTTTAGAGTGAACCGAGAGTCCTGGGGTGCCTGTTTCAGAGGCAATTAACTGTCCCTCAGCAGAATCAGCCGGGCTCATTTGCTCTGGCTCAGTCCCAGCTCCCTGCTGAGCACCACAGAGCCAACCTCCTGGCTTTGCATCATTCCTCCCAGGGCACTGAATTCCAGGAGGCTTATTAACTCCCTCAGCAGCACTTTGGGAGCAGACAGAGCCAGCTCAGATCTGCGGCCGTGTGCCAGAAACCATTGATCAGAGGGTGCTACAGGGCACAGCAAGGAGTCTGAGTCTCTTCTGTTCTCAGCTCCATCTCATGCTGAATGCTGGCTCACTTCAGTGGTGCTTCTTCAGTATCCCAGCACTGTATTTCCTACTAATCATATTTTGGGGGATCGGCATTAGTGTGTCTTGATTTATCCCAGATAATAGAGAATTCAGCTGTAATATTTTTGGAGCTTACCTCATTGGCAGATGGAAGAGAAAATTTTTCCAAGGGTGGTTGTTGGGTGGTTTTGTGACCCTATAGTGATCTCAGCCCTAATGCCTATCAAGTGGGAAATATGACTCAGTTGTGTTAACTGTACAAAGGCCATACAGCCCAGTATTAAGGCTGTGCTATTTAATCCAATCATTAAGAAGCCTGCTGCCACTATCAGAGACTGCATATGAGAATCACCTCCAGGAATGATCAAAGGCACATCTGAGGTGGGCACAGAGCAGATAAAAGAATTGCCCCAGCTTCCTTTTAGATTCTGTACACTCTGCAAGAGGAAGCAAGAACTGTCTGAGCTGAGTGTGACAGATGACAAATCTGTTTTCCATTAGGTGGATGCAGATGCTAAAATAATTAAGCAAGGTACTGTATCAGCTATTCTATGCAGCCCCTGCATACATCAAAGATCTGTAAGACAAGAAGTAAAAGTGTATCCTTCTATTGCTTTTTTTTCCTGCCTTGTGTTAAGGGAATAATCCTTTCGTGTCCTGCCAGCTCATGAAAGCACAAAGAATGAATTTATGTGCTTGTGAAAAAAACCCTTCTGATAATACTTTCTGAAACCTTAAAATGAGCTCCCAAATTGGTCTTTTATGTGAGTAAGTGCTGTCAAAGTTACAGAAGTGCTTTCTGGAGCAACTGTTGTGTAGAAACCTGTCGTAGTAAACACTCTCTTATTTCTGTTGCTTAGTTTTTATGTTGTTATGTGCAATAGGGAAGGTAATAAGAAAAGCAAAAGAATAGCTACTAGAACAATTATGACATTTAAGAAAAGGGGAAAACAACAGTGAAAATGTAGCTAAGGAAGCTTATTTGGTCGCTGTACTTTCTAGAAAATATCCAGTGTATGCATTACCCTGTGAAAGCAGTCACGACAGTTGAATCATTGTCAGAAAATCCCTATTACTATGGAAAAAAATGGGAACAAAATAGTTGTATTAAACTGAGACACAAACCCAATTTCTTTCCCAATACAGGACTAGAAAAAAAAGATCGCATTTTTTTTTTTTGTCTCAACCACACAGCAGGGTTTGACTCATAGTTGGAAATAATTTGATAATCTAAATCAAATAACCATCATCTTGCTGATTTATTTGCAACAGTATTTTTAATTTGTTTGTTGCATTATCTCAGTTTTAGTTTAATAAGTAATGGTCTTTACATCTTAATGTGTTTATTAAATCTTTATATTGCAATCTAAATTTCTTCTAATTTACAATAAGGAAAACTGTAGAGAGTCATTTGTTCTTTCAAGCTGTATCTGTTTCAACATGTCAAGACTGAAATATATCAGCTATAGTATTTGTGTACCCATTATTTCTCATCCTTATAATGAAAATGTTCAAAAAGAAAGGAACTGAGAGAAAGGAATTCTCAGTCTGGGGAGAAGAGAAGAGAAAAAGTTTTCAGTGAAAAATAAGATATCAGCAGACAAAGAGTTAACTCAGATGGCTTTGGGGAAAATCCCCTGTCACAGGAAATAGACAGTGTATTGGAGTTGCTGAGATGACAGTGTTTGATTTGATAGGGTACATAGAACCAGAATCACAGAATGATAGAACAGTTTGGGTTGGAAAGGGACCTCAAGGATTCCATGGGCAGGGGCACCTTCCACTAAATCAGGTTTCTCAGGGATCCATCCGACCTGGCCTTGAACACTTCTAGGGATGGGGCATCCATAGCTTCCCTGGCCAACCTGTTCCAGTGCCTCATCACCCTCACGGTAGAGAATTTATTCTTCACATCTAATCGCAATCCTTCTTCTTTTAGTTTAAAACCATTAAACCCATTTCCCCTTGTCCCATCAATACGTGCCCACATAAAAACTCACTGTCCCTCTTTTTCAGAATACCCTTCAGGTACTGGAAGGTGTTATAAGGTCTCCTCAGAGCATTCTCTTCTCCAGGCTGAACAGCCTCACCTCTTTCAGCCTGTACTCATAATAGAGATACTCCAGCCTTCTGACAACCTTTGTGGCCTTCCTGTGAACCCTCTCTAATAGCACCACGTCTTTCTTGTACTGCGGAATCCAGATTTGGACATGGTATTCCAGGAGGAGTTCTTGCAAGGGCAGAGCAGATATTTCAGCAAAGTTGCGCAGAAAACATAAATGTAGAAATGGACTTTTCCCAACAGCTAGTCGGAGTTTGTTGCCATTAACTTAGGCAGGTCAGTATTAATGACAGCTAGGGTGCGTTACTGACCAGCAGTGGGTATCTCTGAGAAATGTGCCTTTATGTACTGTGTGCAAGGTGTGGCACAGGGGTGATTCCTGCAGTTAGTGCCAGCTGACGGCCCTGTGCGTGCTGGTGCCATCAGGAGTGACCTCTCATGATCTGGATAATGAACTGAGTTTTAGAGAATTGCCCCAAGGTTTCTCAGTGTCAGTCCTTATTACTGACAAGTGAGTGTGCTGCTACAAGTGAATCAGCTGTTAGCCAGGCTTTGCCAGTTTGGACCATAACAGGTACGACAGCATCGCTGGTGCTCCCTGGCACCTCCCGCACTGTGGCCATCGGTCACAGAACAGCCCATGCAGAAGCCATGGAAATGGTGGAAACCTGTTACAGAGCACAGCTGCCACAAATCCTCATCATGAGGGGGATTCCATCCTGTTTCCTTCAGCAATAAGGTCTCCTCAGAGCATTTGGTTTTGTTGTTGGTTTTGGGGTGTTGTGTTTTGTTTTGTTTTGTTTTGTTTTTTTTTTGTGAGGGCGTGAGGGGGGGATGGTTTTTACACTTTAGGCATTGCTGGAGCTAAAAAAAATAAAATCTCCAGCTGTCCAGTATTGGAGAGAATCAAACATATTTCAGCATTGGCTATTTGAGTAGACTGAAGAATGATTTAAAGAGGGAAATAACAAAGTGAAGAGAACGTCAGGAGAAGACCGTTCAAGGAATGAACACAAGGAAACCTCTTACCTTTTCCGAAGATGTATTTCTAGAACTTGTTTCTCTGGTAGAGTGTTTTTGTTTGTTTTCTCTCAGCAGGGCTAAGGTTGATCAGTCGATGATCTCTGCAGAAGCTTTACCTGTCTTCATCTTCCTCTAAACCAAGACTAATGAAATAATGTTTTTGATAGTAGTTTCTTAGTATACAGGAGTGGTTAGTCAGTTGTTATTACAGACCAAATAAATGTAATTAAAGTCAAACTGAAACAAAGGAAAAGCTGAAAGTTGAGTGCTGCATTAACCTGCCATGCTAGTCCAGATCCAGAACGCAATCTTAAAAAGTATAATTTGTCTGGCTGCAATTATATTTGACTAATAGCAGAAAATTATTCTTTGTCTCATTCATTTTGGATTATCCCTATTTGTAAAATGAGAAATTGAAAGGACCTTGAACAAGGAGTATTTTTAAATTGTTTGCTTTTTAATGAGAAAAGAGAGATCAAACAGTAAGCTAGCTGTACCTCAGAGAAATGAATCTGTTATGGGAGTGCAATTATTAGGGAGATTTTATCTGTGGAGAGGAGAGAAATCTGAAACTGCTCATTCAGATTCCAGTCTACTTCACCTGTGCCACTTAGTGAGGCAAAAGCTTGACTTTAAATTTGTACACAGTAGAAAATCTGCATTAATATAAGCTGACTAAAAGTGGGGGAATTTTCTGTTTTCTTTATTGTTTATTATAAATTTTGTTTGGGTTAGATTTAATAAATTGTTCCTGTGCGAACAGCTAACACATATGTTCAGATAAAAAGAGCAGAATATTCTCAGTGTTTCACTGACAAGTGCAGTTAGGTGGCCCATTAGCACTTTTTTTCATGCGAGTGATAAAAGAGCTGTGTTAGGTCAAAATGCAGATTTCACCATTTGATGCTCCCATGGCAGAGCATCAAATGGCGAAATCTGCATTTTGACCTAACAGGGCTCTGAGTCACTCACCCCAAGAGAGAGCTCTGTATTCCCCTCAACCACTCTTGCACATGTCTTTAGTATCAGTCCTCTCCACAGCACACTGGTACTGTATGTTATATTTATGAGTAAATCTTCCAGCCATGGGAATTTACAATGAAAATAATCTTCACATTGAGGACATTTCTGGTACTAGCTCTGTCCCTCAGTATCCTACTTCTCTTTAAGCCTCTTAGATGTGAAACTGAAATGGTTAGTTATATGTGGTAAAACAAGGAAAATCTATTTTTATTTTCAGTTGATGAAACTTTCTGGTGCGTTGGCTGGGACTAAACTTGAGGGTGGTAAATTTTCAGCATGGTATGTAGGGAGTTAGCTACACGACTCATTAACATTAATTCCCATCTGTAAATAATTTTGAAATACTTTAACCAGCAGGGGAGCTATTTCATCTTTTATACTTAGCTGATTGTAAAAATGTATGCTGAAACCATCTGGCCTTAGTGCTTTGTTGGACTTCAAGCTTTTAATAGCCAGTCTGATTTCTTTCGCTGAATTGGGGCTTTCTAATCCCTGGCTCAATTCTCCTTCCAAACTAGGCAATACTGCATTGCTATTTGTTTGTCAATCAATCCCTATCTCACCAATTGAGATGAATAACAGAGTTGCTATAAAAACTCAGGAAGGCTTAGGGCCTAATTCTCATTCATGCTAAAGTTACTTTACACTACTCTGGTTGCTCATTTACTGGGTGTAAATGCAATTTACTGCCTGAGCAATATAAAGCGACTGTAACATAAATGAAAATCAGGTCCCCTATGTTCAGAGCAGCTAACAAATTCAAATTGCTGAGTACTATTTTCCCACAGGAGCTAGTGTACTAGAATTTCAATGCATATAAAGAATGCAACAAGCCAATTAAAAATGAAGATATTAAACGAGAAATTGAATGGTTATTTCTAAGGTCTGTTTAGAGACAGTTGATCCAAACAATGAGACTGACTTAGGCTGGCTGTTTCAAATATGCCAACTTCATCTAAAGTTCAGCCCTGCGTGGTGCTTGGAGATTTGCCACAGTACATGGAATAAACTATTTTTATTACTTAGAGAAGGAGGACTACATTTCAGAGGTGCATGCAGGGCTCCCTAAATTACCTGATAGCATTTCCCTCCCAGGGACTGTCACTGAGATTCAGCTGTTGTTAACTACTGATGCACAACAGTGTGTTTTGGTATTGGCTGAATGAGGGGATAATGGCAGAAGTATCTTGAAACTGTACCTACAACAAATGCCAAAGCTGACACTGCTACCTCACTGCTTTCCCTGTTTCTGAAGTCATGGTTTTTATTGCCTAAAATCTTTTGAAAATGGGCTTCCTTATAGTGCTTTGTAATGATGGTGATGATCTGAGCCAATGCTGGTGGTCCACAGGAAGGAAGATATTTGATGGCATGGACTGTGGAGTGGGCTATTCCAGTTTAGGCAAAGGCCAGTCATCCCCATGTTCTCCTTACACCTCTTACCCCTCTCTTACACCTGCAAATTCATATCAGCATGAACATCCACTTTGATGTCCCTCTCCTCCTTTACTTTTGGTCTGCTGAAGACTCTTCAATAACCCACATACTAGTAAGGAGTTGTTCTATTGAGAAAATCACAGGCACGAGAAGACTGATTTGTGATTTGCCAATACATGAATCTGTATATGCCATAACTGTCCTCTTTGTTCTGTTCAGTACTTCAGACCTGTGCTTATTCTATAAATAATAGAAATCCTATAAATCTGTGCCTATTCTTCTCCCACCAGCTTCTAACCAGCTGATTTCAATCCTACCTTCACCTTGCTGAAGAGCACAGGGGATGTAATGTATATATCATCTTATACAAAGGTTAATAGCCTTCTGTTGTTGCTAAATAACAGCCTGGTTGTCTAACCTGGGGCTGTGTTGAGGTCTGCACACCACAGTGCAGATCCTTCCTGTGCTTCAGCAGCATCCTCAGATACCATGCTGTCTTTGCAGCACTCCTCATGGTGAGCAGCTCTTGAGGCTGGATCCTCTGAAGGAAAGCCCATGTGGTTCCTGTCCTGAAGTAGCAGGTATGTTCCTGTTGCACAAATAAACATCAACAAGTTTCGTCCATTTAAGAGCGACTTTTGTACTTTTCTAAGGAAGACCTGTGCCTAAAATTACTTTGCTTATTTTTAAATTAAATGTAAAATTCAGTCTATTGCTTCTATAAGTAGACAACAGGCTTTGTGTTTATGGCTGCTAATAAACAGAAACCTCTTATTCTTTGACGCTGAGCATTGTGATTTACACCATTGTAATTGATAGTGGAATATTTTCCTAGTTCTCAGTTCAGATAAATCAGTGTAAGAAGTAAAATATTTTTGAGATGTTGCTCCTTCTATCGTAATTTTCCATTTTACTGTGAGAAAAAAAACCAAACTATGTAAGTGTTTTAGAGCTAAGTTGATCATCATATATTACTTAGGCAGTTATGATTAGTTTTGCAAATGTTAAAATGCTATAACATTATTTAATGTTGTCGTGAATGTAGGAATTTGTAGTGCCATCTATTGTTGGAAGATGTAGACTTGTAAAAGTTGATTTGCATATTCTATGGTAAAGGAGCATTAAAAATTTAATGTTTTACTGAGTTTTATTGCAAAATGAAATAGTTTATATAATTGTGTATTTGGAATGTTTATACTTTGCATTCTTTGAAATTTGTCAGTCTTCACAAAGAATATCTCTGAGTTTTATTTTCATTACTATCTTGCATTTGAAACCAGACTCTATTTCAGTTTTAGACCCTGAGTAAAAGCTTGTAGTGATTTACTGTGCAATAGGAAAGAAACCAAATTTTTGCTTGTTGAATACAGTTAATTTTGATTGGAAGATTCTTCAAAAGTGCACAGTAATTCGAGCCTGAGTGTTGTCATTCCTAAGCAGTGCTGGGATCTGTTCCACCATTTGAGAAACACAGGTTCACTCTCAGGCTCTTTCCTTCATATCAGTTTGAAAAGTAATCCCGGCCTTTACTTAGAGCAGAGTGATGTGAGGCGTGCAAGCTGTCTGTGCTGCAGGGGCTGAGGGCCTCCAAATAGACCTCAGAACATCTAAATGCCATTCCTACCTTTCACCATTGATGCAAAAGGAAATCTCTGATGAGCAAAGCTGAAAGAGCAGATGTAGAGACAGGGATTTTCTCACTCTCAGCATGCTTGCGAGCTGCTGCCTTGGGAGGTGCAGCAGTAATTTTTTTCCCGAGGGAAAGGTGAGACCTGTTTCCTACCACTGTCAGAGCCCTGAAGAATTGCTACAGCATATCTAGAGCTCTGTGGTCTCTGGCTGCCACAACAGGGGATATTTGTCTTGGTGACATTTGAATGATGATTTCTCAGTGTTATTTTACTGTATTGCAACTGTTTGCTGCATCACCACACTCCATAGGAAAAATCTTTGTCAAAACAGGGCCAGTTTTACTCCAGGAGTGTTAATCTGCCTTGGAAATGCCTCTAAGCCACACACTTCATCACCTGGCTTTTGGGGACAGTCTTGCCTTTTGGCTGCTGTTACTGTACAACAAATAGCAAAAACATTTTATCTGTGGGAAGAAGGCAGACTATCTACATCAATAGGTACGTTTACAGGATGCTGACATGATGAGAAAGAATGCAGTCTAGCTAAACCCCTTCTTAAATGAGGCTAAAAGTCAGCTATATTGCCCACAGCCATCCATTCCAACTTGGTCTAATCTCTTTCTCACTCTAATTTGGTGCTGGTGTATTCTCGCTTGTCACTTCATCCTCCACTGCAATCCCCACATAGGCAGGCAGCCCTTTGGCTCAACCCAAACCCCCTCAATATACCCTGATTTTCAGACACAAGCATGCCATGACCTACGCATCATTGTGCAGCTCAGTGTACAAGGACCATGTGGAAAAGCAGAGAATCAAAGCCTAAATAAAGGTTTGTGGATAAAGGAATCACCCAAGATGGAAGAGGGCACTGAATTCCAGACAAGGCTTCTCAAACAGGAATGCTTACATTAAACTGAGTTTGTTTAAAAATACCAGCAACCTTCAGAGCAAAGACCAAAGCTTCCTCCCCATGTTCCAGCAGAATGCCCAGAACACTTCCTGTTTTAGCATAAGAAGATCGGGCAGTCTGTGTTTTTTCTTTTTGAATATGTTGTCTTCATAAGAACAGAAATGTAAACTTTGAAGAGTTGTTTTATTTCTTTCCCACTGACAGGATTATTTTTACAAGTTAAAAATAATAATGCAAGAAGAAATAGCTATATCACAGAGTGATCAAAATAACTCTAACTGAAAAATATTCTATTTCTGTGGCAAAATGGCTTTCTTATGACAAATCAGCATTGCTGTCTTGCTTGGGGAAGTCATTTCATAAGAAAAATATAACATTTAAATATAGAATGATTTACTTTTAAATTACAAACTGTATGTTTTAGCTTTAAATGAATGTGCAATAATCCTTCATTGCCTCACAAATATATTTTTGTTTTTCCTTCAGTTTGAAACTCACAAAATAAAACATTTTGGAAATAACACCCTTCTTTTCTCTTACAGCTCTATAATAAGAAGAATAGCAAGACACAATTCCACAGAGATATAGCTTGAGAAGTTAAGCAGTTTGAGACCTTTCAGATTGTTTTATTTTCCCCTGAAATTGATTTTGCAATCAGAAATGTCTTTGTTGTAATCTTGTTTATTTTTGAAAAATGTACATGGAATCCTATTTTCCTGAGTATGGTGGAAAATAAGAAACAGGGGACACATCTTTCATCTGATAACATTTTACTCTGAATTCTCTGGATTGCTCTCTGACTTAATTCTCTTGCTGTTTCCTGTGTTTTCCTCCTGGTGTACACACATGCACACATAGTAATTTCAACTCTGGTCATCCATTAACACTTAGTCTGAACTTAGAACACAAGTCCTATGAGGAGCAGCTGAGGATTTTGGGTTTGTCTAGTTTGGAGTGAAGGAGGCTGAGGGATGATATCATTGCTCTCTGGAGCAGCTTCCTGCAGAGGGGAAATGGAGAGGGATGTTCTGATCGCTTCTCCCTCTGACCCAGTGACAGGACAGAAAGGAATAGTTTCAACCTGCACCACAGGAGGTTCAGATTGGATCAGGAAGCATTTCTTCATGAGACGGAGGTCAAACACTGGAACAGGCTTCCTAGACAAGTGATCCATGCCCCAAGCCTGTCAGTGTTTAAGAGGCATTTGGACAATGTCCTTAATAGCATGCTTTAACTTTTGGTCAGTCCTGAACTGGTCAGTCAGCTGGACTGGATTATTATCCTATTCTAAGGTTTCATTGCTCTCTGCCATCAGTAAAACAGTCAGAAATTGTACTGCTTCCTTGTTTGCCTTAAATGAAATAGCTGGCCTTGATAACCACATTAGCTTCCTAAAATTTCTGGTCTTGTAGCAGCTCAAGACCTAAGAATTATAAGCCATTCAGCTTCCTGCATAACAGCTGAATTGTGACACAACATTAAATTTAAGCTTTTCAGTTGAGATATTTGCCTTCCTTATGTTTTTATGGCACTTGGGGCAGCTAACAAGAGCTAGACTTGAGTGTGTACAATGCAGATTAATAACAAGTTATGTTGTGCCAAGTTTCAGAAAGAAAAGACTCTCACAGGCAAAAATGAGTTATTAAACATGAAATAAAAAGATATGATAGTACTCTACAAATTCAGAACCTTTTTGAAGAAGCTCATCTACAAACTTTAACTTCATTTTTAGCATTATGTTGAAATTTTTTTGCATTGGTTTATAGCAATAGACGAGCCACTGTCATAAACATAGAGGAACTGGTTGTTTGTTTTTTTTAAATCTTATAAATGGCCACAGGCAATTTAAGAAGTATAATTCCCAACTGTTTTGATGAAAAACATCTTAGCAGATTTTCAGTTGCCAAGTAGTTTTAACACACCATTTTGAAATTGGATAGAAGTTAGATTGAGATGATTCTTCACTCAGAATAAAATTACAAGTCTATAAGCACATTCTAGATCTGCTAGCTCAAATAATTAGGTGTCACAAAGCAAAACACAAATCAGTGAGGAATCTGAGTTTTATGGATCAGATGTGTTCATAACGTCTACAGGGGCAATCCACTTGACTGAACACTGCATGTGCATAAGATCCATTAGAAACACTTCCGGATACTGTAAATATATTTTGGAATGTTTAAAGGTACTTAATATAGATGTTGAAATGTCTAATACCATTTGCAGTATTCCTTGTATTATACAGATACAGCTTATATTGGTTCCAAAGTTCAACCATATCACCTCTTACATACTGATTTCCAAATTTAAGAGCCCTGTTTATATTTGTCAATATTTGATGTCTTGAATTGTCAGAATGCCAGCTGAAGCCATGTATGTATTCATGCTTGATTGGAGGAGATAATGGCAGAGAGCCTGAGCTGTAGAAAGAAAGAGGAACGTACAGAAGACTGCCTTGGCTCTGCTTGGTAAGTATGATGCCCCAGCAGGGACTCCTGGATAAGACATTAATGTCATCATGGTTATGCATTCATATCTTGACAAATGCTACTTTGTGCATACATCTTACAGATTGAAAACATGTAGGAAGAACTGGAATTAGTTTTCAAACATTATTTGGGGTAATTTGAATTCATTTCCAACCCTTCTCTGTAATTAAAAATGAGAAATGAGGAAAACTACTAAGAATAACTTTTGAGAAATTAAAGAATTATAAAGCATATATACATGTCCTTTGCTGGAATGTCCAGTTTTACCCACAAAGTGGCAAGCAAAATCTTTCATGCGCTTAATTTGAGAACATGAAGTTTTATGCCCATATTTTTCTAGAATTGTGACTTTTTGAATACTCTCATTTGATACAGATCAAATTAGAGATGCTACAAAGATGATGCACTAGTATGGTAGATTAGCCATGGCTAACAATCTCCTACCCTGCTGCTCTCTCCCTGCTCCTCCTCAGTGGGACAGGATTAAAAAATAAGAAGAAAACAACCCATGGGTTAAGATGAGGGCAAGGAGATTGCTCACCAATGACTGTTATGGGCAAAACAGACTTGATTGAGAGAAAATTAGTTAAAATTAACAATTAAAATAAATAGAATGATAAGAAAAATAAACAAAAACTAAAGCACTTTCCCATCACCTTTATCCTCCCTCTTCTCAGGCTCCACATCATTCTTTCATTCCCAACTTGCTCCTGCCCCCAGCCTGGTGCAGAAAGAATGGGGATTGCACCCAGGCCATAAGAGTTGCTCTCTCTCACACCTTCCTCCACGCAGATTTCCTTTGCTCCAGCATCTGCCCTTCCATGGACTGGAGTCCTTCAGGGTAAAACTGCTTCTCCATGGACTCTTTAGGGGCTGCAGACTCTAAAGGGAATAGGATCTGAGGATAATACTTTTGCAAGGGTTTGAAGATAAAAACTCTGATATAACTTTTTATGTGAGCAATGCTACAGATGGTGGTGCCATTTTGTGGCCATCTCCGTGGCTCTAGTTTTCCAGAGGGATATAAATTAATGGAGGTGGGAGAATTTTAATACATTGACTCACTGGTATACCTGGCATTCCTTATGGTGCTATGGTTTTATTTGCATACATGAAGTTTTTTTGTTTTAAATAAATGAAGACAGAAATGATGGGCAATGAGTGACTATCTAACTAGTCTTGGGTAGACCTGTAACAAGGAAGGGTATTATGGAAATCCAGGAGGAAAGAAACTTCTGCCTCTGAGAAAAGAAAATATGTTTAAAACTGGAGAAGGAGATGCTTACCAGCCAAAGGACTTACATAAATGCCCATGAGTAAACAATTATTCACAGTCTTTAAAGATGGCCAGCGTCAGAGCACACATTGTTCAATGGAAGAGGATGTTTCTGCAATATCAGCAATGGCCATTTGTTCAGTGTGGGATGGTTGTGATTATGCTGCTATTTTGTCTATTGACTAAGAAAAAGTCAGTTTGGAGAAGTATTTTAACCATTAATATGGTGGGACATAAGTGCCTAAGGATCAGAATCAGAGATTTCTTTAGCTACAAGGAGAGATTGTCTTTGGTGATTGTCCATTCATTTCTCTTAATACATGATAGTGCCTTGTGAAATCCATGCACTGGCCCTTGTGGAATATCAGTGTTATCTTCCCTTTCCTCTTTCAGAGTATGCAGCCATAATGTGGTCCTCATTGGGCATGTGACAAGGGATATCTGCTGTAGTTATATTCTACAAAAGAGAGGATAAGATGATATGGTAAGCTATCTGCCAGGTTGTAGAATTTAATTTGCAAGACCTAACTTCCACAATATTGTGTTTATGTTGCAGTGCCATTTTCTGTTTAATAGAAACATTCAGAATGCTCTAGTTCCATCTGTTATAAATAGTGAAAGCTGATAAACACTCTGCAAACACAAGATGCAGCTTTGTGGCAAATTATGTTTACTACAGCCCCCAAACATAAAGCAAGATTTATAATTTTTGCATCTCTCTTTTTTTTATTTTTAATTTACTCTACAGTAATTACTCCAGAGCTTTAAGTAGATGCATAAATAACACTCTAAGTTTTATATTAAGTTATGGTGTGAGAAGATAGGGACAACTATATGCACATACACACATACACATTTCACACCTTCAGGTGTAATGCAGCTAAAAGTCTTGTTATGGCTGGAGAATCTTTGATAAAACTACTTGCAAATACATTTTTTATCATATCAATAAATTAGAAAGGCAAGTCCACACACCATTATGCATTGCATGAGGAAAAAAAATCTCAGTTTTCAATTAAGAAAATGGAGATGAACCAGATGAGTAGGAATAGAATTGTAAAGGGCTCTGAGACAATAACCAGAGATAAAACTACTGCTGATCTCTGCTCTCAGAAGAAATTTTGTAGCAGCAGAGCGAGTGAGTCACTGAGCAAGACTGTTAGAAGATGTGGGTGAGCTGTTGTAGGAAAAGAAGGATCCTGGTAATGCTATTTGGGTGTGATCACTTTATCACCTGCCAAGAATGAAAACCAAACCATTATACGCAGTTAAAGAAAAACTAACTTACAATGTGAAACACCTCACACAGTCTACAAAGACACTTGAAAAGACAGTTTTAGCAAGTTTATGTCTTCCTTTGCTCAGGCTGGATTCCAGCAGGTGACTGATGCATCCACTCAAAAAGTGGAAGAAAGATTTTTTCCTTATTTTTGAAGCCAAGATATTTCAAAGAAATTAACTGGAGCAACCTTAATGCAGTCATTAAGACTAGTGAATATTTCATCTGCTGCAGAAAATGTTTGTTTTTCCAATCAAGTTGCCCAACTTTGACTTACCTGCCCTTTCCAGGACAATTCATACCACTTAAAACTTCTGGCTGTGTGACCAGATGATCTTATAGACTGAACCTTTTGACAGCTGAGGTAAAACAGCTGCTTTTGGAAAGAGCAGTAAAAAGTTCTGAGATTAGTTTT
The DNA here is from genome assembly GCF_000277835.1 of Geospiza fortis. Lineage (NCBI taxonomy): Eukaryota > Metazoa > Chordata > Aves > Passeriformes > Thraupidae > Geospiza > Geospiza fortis. The sequence continues at coordinate 1,540,476 of NW_005054418.1, read as the reverse complement.
ACACATCCATCTCCTCTATTATAATTGATCTTGGAGTAATTAACTGGAGACATATTCTTTAAGGCAAGAAGTATATTTCAGAAAACAATTTTTCCCAGGGTGTCATCCCTGTGCAAGACATTTCTTCCATATCCACAGCCTTAGCTGAGCAACCCATACTGCACATATATTCACAGTTTGATATTCTCTTTTCCCCATTGTTTGAAGTATTGACTTCTCCTGTCAATACAGGATGTGGCTTTGATGTGATCCTCAAACTGGAGAGGAAAACAGCAAAGAAAATGTGTATATTCACACCCTACTGGCCAAAGTAGCTGTTGTTTAAACCATTAATGCATTTATTTTTCACTTTTTTCCTGCAATAGAGTATGGTTTCTGCAATAAAAGTGAAGCATTTTAGGAGTCACATGAAAAGGGGAGATTTCCTTAGCCCTTCGTATTTGTTTGTCAGTGCCCAAAGAAAGCCAAGACCGTTGTGCCGAGCCAGTCTGTCAGTGTCCTGTTATAGGGACCCTTCACTGACCAATCCTGCTGGATCTGAGGGTTTGCCTGACTTATTCAGGGACACACACGGACACCATAATGGAGACTCCTCAGTGAGTCTTCCCTCTATTCCACATAGAGTATCTTCCCTCTATTCCACATAGAGTATTTCCCTCTGCTGGTGATTGCCAGCACCCATGAAGGATTCACAACAACAGTTTACAGAATAATATACTTTATTAAGTGTATTTATTAATATAAATATAATTAATATAAATATATTTATTAATATAAAACTGTGACAGGTTAAGGTTTGAGTATTGCCTGTGATGGTATCTGACTGCAGAAATATATTCAAAGCAATGCACAGACAAACTCTAATCCCCAATAAAAGTGTTCAGTACACACAGAATGTGGTTTTTACCTGTCCCTATGAGTGAGAGGACAGATTCAGCCCATCTACTGACCCCAGCAGTTCTTATGGAGTCTTCCCTAACTTTTCCCCACTCTCAGTGTATTTTCTATAGTATTTCTTTATGTTTAGGTGGAGCTTGAATAACTCTAGTCATACAGATGTTTGTTACTGATTGGTGCAAAATTCCCTTGCTTCACTCTTCAAGGTATAGCCAATAAAATTTAGATACTTGCTCTGTGAGAGGTGGTCATACCTTGGGGGCAGGTAACTTTGGGATGGAGCTGTGTATTGTATTTAATTAGGCTGTAATGAACCAAGTTCACTTGAGGAGAGCGAATTCTCCAGAGCTGCTGTCCTGGCAGCAAAGACACCTTCTCCTCTCTCCCCTGACTGACAGCTGCTATGGGGTTTATCAGCTGCAAAGTGCCATTGAATTCACTTCCCTACAAGGGTTTCCACAGAGCCTTGGTCACAGGGTTTCCACTCTGCTCCACCCTCCATTCCATCCCCCTGAGCAGGTGCAGATTGCAGATTTGGTGTGTGGGGAATCTTGGTGGAAGAGGTTTCGAGCATACTGATACATTCCATCCAAGGAGTAGCAGCTGCATTTTGCTATATAATTTCTGTACCGTTACAACTTCTGTTAGGATGTGAATTTAACTTCTCTGATGCCTCTTATTTTACCCCCAGTCATCTTTCCATGTAAGGCATATCAAATCAGAACATATAATCAGAAAGTGTCTTTAATCTGGAATACAGTAAAGTGTCAAAGAAAAATATTTCTTTCAAACAGACAGAAAACTACAAAAAAGGCAGGCCACTTATCCCTGGCCTTATTATTTCTTTAAATTCTGGTTTTAAGTGTGCATTCTTCTTATTCTTTCTTTGTGACCTTTTTCATAAGGACAGGCATTTTCTTATCTTCTTCTTCTTCTTTCTCCTGGAGTCAAGTTAATTTAATTTACTGATCATATCAAAGGCCTTATTCCTATGTATGTGTATTTCACTGGATTAGGTTAACTGGGTGTAAAAGAATCTTAAGTAAAGATAATAGGATGATTCTTTTGAATACAACAGGTACAAATTAGGTTGTTAACTATATTATATACCTTGCATTGCTTATCATGTCTGATAAGCAAGCTCAATAACGTTTAGCTTTGGCACAGCATGTAGCTTCATCAAGAACATAAGTCTTTGGACCAATTTTTAGTTGCAATGAAAACAAAAAAGACGGCTGCTGATTCAGAAATTGTTTTTGCCTATAGTTCTGCTTCTTCTCAATCATCTGCTCTACACCTGCCATGGGGGAAAGTCAGTGTTTTATGCAGGGGCTACCTACTATATTGCTGGAAATTACAGCATGGTCTAGCATGAGGAACTAAAACTTGTCTATTTTGTAGAACTGGAATTTATGCTACTTTATCATATCAGGCTGTGGCATTAAGTGAAGTAGTTTAGTTCATGCAGGAGAGACAGGGATGGCCAAGAGAAGCACAATGGATGGTTGGATGAGGAGGACATTCAGGTGTTGTCTGCTGAATAGCATTTTGTTTGTATGAACCAGCACTCTGATAAAAATCTCTGTTCCTGTCAAATACCACATAAGGTCTTGTGCAAAGAAAGATCTGCATTTCAAGCCTAAATTACAGCATAGCTTCAGTTATACCACTGAGTTAGGCCAGCAGACCTAATTAATTAGTCATAGAGTTAGAGTCATGTAAACTGCAAAGAACCTTTCTCTGGAACAGATCTGCTCTGATCCACCCTTCAGAGTAGGTCTGGCAGGTTGATCGGAACACTCAGTTGAGCTTTGAGTATTTCTAAGGATGGTGGTTCCTAATGGTGGAGATAGCTGTGGCTGCTTACCCTCAGTAGGAATAATTGTTTTTTCCTCTTAATATTTTACCAGAAATTCCTTTGTAGCAGTTAGCTCTCACTCTTCCTCATGCTTTCACTCTGCACCTTCAAGGAGAGTTCAGCTTCATCTTCCCTACCCCCCACCATGGGCTTTGTAGACAATGACTTCCCAAGCCTGTTCCACAATGACTTCCCAAGCCTGTTCCATGCTAAACAAACTCAGTTCTTTTAAGCTTGTCCTCATAAGTCATGTACTTCAGGTTTTAATCACTGAGAGTAGATAAATTGTTTATCTAAATTTGTGCATTGAACATCCTATAGAGTTCAGCCCTTCGAATTCAAGTCCTAGACATATAGCAAATTTATCTTTGTGTTCAGGAGAGAGAGGAGCCAAAACAAATTACAAGATTTATCTTAGATGCATGTAAATTGGCAGGAAAACCTAATATCTAAAGTGTCTGAATTAATTGCTGTGATCCTTAGATAAATTAACAGCGGTGCATTTCTATGCTTATAAATGGCATTACTTCAGAGAGGAGTAAGGAATAACATTATTTTCTTTTGTGTGGTCTTTAAAAATATACACCAAATACTTTTAGTTTCTTCAGAATCTTTTTCAATTAGGTAAGGTTTGAAATCCATACCTTAAAGCCAGAAGTAGTTAATGAGTTTCATTTAGTAAGTTTAGGCAACAGGAAAGTCAGGGGTTATTTGATTTGTTTGAACACTGGGATAAGACAGATCAGAGAACTGTGGAATCAGTAAGACAACATAAAAAATTCCTGTAACTGGAAGAAAAATTCAAGCTAATATAATGTACATTTTAGCATGATAGCAATTTACAATCAAAACAACTTATCTTGGGAATTAAGGAATTTATCACAATGTGAAGCCTTTAAATTATGACGGTGTGTCTTTCTAAGAGACATTCTCCAGTCCAGTCAGAAATTATGGGTCAAGAATTACCAGGGGAAGTATTGTGACCTCTATTATGCAATAGCTTAGACTAAACTTAGTCTGCATAGTTATTTCAAGTTTTAAGTCTGTAGACCTATAAAATGGAATCAAAGTGATGTGCTCCAAGATCAATCCCCAATGGCTTCCAAGACTGGAAGAAGCCCTTTCCTTCTGTGTTAGGTATTGCCATCCTCTCCATTTCACAAATTTCTTATCACCTGCATTCAGTATTGCAACATCTTTTCCAAAAGATGGATGTCTTCTTTTGGTATTTCAGCTTGGGTTGTATCTCCTATAGCAATTAACTAGATTTATTTTAGGGCAGTTTCTGACCACTAAGCATAATGAAAATTAAACCCATTAAATAATCTTGGTGGATTAGGATCCTTAATAACATTTCACTTTCAGATCCTTTGAACTTACATACTAAGTTCATCTACTGCATATGAAAATCTACAAAACAAAGAAAACTGATGCATATAACTTCAGAAGAGAACACTGTTCCAAATCTAGGAAATAATTTTTCTCTCTATTATTGGAGACTTGTGGAAGCAGAGAAACATTTAAATCACCCACAGAAAGCTCAAAGGCTAAATATGAGCTAAAACTTCTGCACTTCATCTTTCAGTTTCTAGTCAGAAAAGCATTAGGTTTCAATTTGACATGGTTTTCTCTAGAAAGACCTCTCTTCTCCAGTGGAAGTCCTCCTGCTTTGCAGGACTGGGCTCTTTGTTCCTGGAGCTGTTTCTTCACTGCTGGAGTACCGTACCCTGTGCATTCTTCTACCTTCTTACACAACAAATAGCAGTAAATTTCCAATCTATTATCCTAAAACCTTTTATTTTAATAAAGCATAGTAATAAGCTTTCCTTCAGAAAGTGATCCTTCCTCAGCTTTCCAAAAGCAACAACTAAGTTGAGAAACCTGAAATACATTGCATGCATGTTCTGTAGAAATCCTCTAAACAAATAAAACTGAGAGACACTTTATAGCAGTAATAATTTCTTACTTGCAAGTGTTTCAGAAGACTCCCACAGCAGCAGGTGTTAAGGAAGTATCCATCTGTTCTTGTTTCTCTGCACAGAAGTACATTGAATAGATAAGAGTTTCTAAATGTTCAGGGTTGTCATTAAAATGGGTTAGCTGTGATCGTCACGATATTGAAATTAAAATGAAGACAATCTCTGGCTCTGTTGCAATTTGAAAATGCGATCAATGGCTCCCTGAAGAAACATCCTGTCAACTGAGTGCTTTTTAAATTATCTTCTGAAAACCACTTCAGTATTCCTGTGACTGAACTGGAAATGCTGTATCAGCAACATTACTGTTCTCTGAAAATATGGATCAAACCCCAGCTGTTGCAGATATGTTAATTGATGAATAAAGTTAAGAGATCTGAAGCCTTTATACTACACTTGAAACTTATGTTTCTATTTAAATATTGAAGGCTTTTCAGCTTTCTCCTCCAAATGCAAAAAATTACTTGAGTCACTTCTAAGGAAGGCTTCAGAATCTCTAAACTTGAATGCTACAGTATAAAGACCAGAGGACTGGAGCTCCATCAACACAGCAGTGAAATCAGCATGAGAAAGGGGAGATGGCAAACAAGCTGTGAAAAACAACACGTCAGTTTTTCTGGAGTTCCTTTGGACAGAAAATATACTGGGCCATAGAATGAATGAATCTATGAAACAGCTATAAAACTTCTAGGTGTTTTTATACTTGGGCTTTTCCCACACACGTTTCCTGTCCCTCTCACATTTGCCTTTCATATGCCCCTCAGTTATGTGTTCTCCTAACACCTTTAATTTGCAGCTACACTGCTCCACAAGTAATGGTTTTGGATTTTTTTGCTTCCGGATCTCAGTTTTGCAATCATCAGTTAAAAAAAAAAAAATACAGACCTTTGCATCTCCCAAAGAATCCCCTCAAACAAGTAATAGCTGGCCAGCCTTCAGCTGTCATGGGATCTTTCCAGATTTTTAGTCCAACCCTAAATGTCATTATAAATATAAACTTCACATTGAATTTTTGTGGTTTGTGCAATCTTTTTTTATTCCTTGGTTGTTATCTTTATTGCGATTGTTGGATCTACAAAACTGTGAGTAGAGGAAACAGGATGTTTCTTTTAGAAAATAGTTTGTTTGCAATGTTATAGCTGAAAAGTGGTAACATTTAGAGCACAGCATTGTTATTCAGGAAAAAAAAAACAAACGGCAAACAAGAAACAACCAACCCTACCATGATATGGACAACAGAGCCTGTGATATACTAATTTGTTTGATGGAAAAGTATAGATTGTGTGTTAGGATTGCTTTGGCACTCGGCATTTTGCTAAGCCACCTGCCAGGTTAAGCCACTCTAATCACATAACCATGGAGATACTGCTGGCGTCAGCGTGAAGAACTGATTTGTGCAGCCAGTAAGGACTGGGCACCTTAATGCACTAACTGGAGCTGTTAGGAACTGTTTGGAAATAAATATGTAAAATAGGAATAAAAGGTTCTTTTAGATTGTTCACTGTTTTGCTTCAGGCAATATTTGTTAGCAGCAGGCCGCCGTGTTTATCAGGCTAAGAGAACATGGTTGTGAGCACTGAAATAGATAACAAACTGCTGGTAAATAACTGCTGGTTGATTCTCCTCTGCTGCTTTGCTTTTTGTGCTTTGATGGGAAACAACAGTTTTAGCAAGAAGTGCTGGCCTATCCTTGTTCTCAGCTGAGGTAAACTGGCAACTTACAGCAGTAATCGCAGAAAATCTGAAAATAAGAGAAGCCCAACAAAATTTGAGAGTTTTAATTAGGTTCTATAAAGATGGTCAGAGAGTTGGTCTAAGTATTGCTACCATATATTATACCTCTTCTTCCTATCCCTTGGTTGTTTTCCAAATGCTTTTCCCTGTCCCTCTCACATTTGCCTTTCATGTGCCCCTCAGTTATGTGTTTTCCTAACACCTTTAATTTGCAGCTACACTGCTCCACGAGTAATGGGTTTGGTTTTTTTTTTTTTTTCCAGAGAGACAATGATCTGATGATATACTGTCTCCAGCATCAATGCTGGCTTAATTAATTTCTACCCCCATGTCAACAAGGTGCAGGACTGTAATATGAATCAGACCAGAAAAGGGATCCACTTCAAAGTAAAAACTTCAGCATCCCTTCTCTCCAATTTCCATTTTTTCAGCCAGGTGCCTGGTCCACACAGCAGCCCCACAAGCATAAGCATATGTAAACATAATTAAAGGAATGCCTCAGTGAATTTTATAGAGGGTGGAACAGAGTACTGATTATTTCTGATGTTGTGGCCAGATGAGGGAAAAAGATAAACTCATAAAATCTGTACTCACTCTCCAAGCCAAAAGCCTCATTTGCAGGAGAAGAAAAAGGGAGTCCTTAGTGACCTCTCTACACATTTTTATGCTGTGTGTACTTTGGTTTGCTTACTAGTTAGCATTACTTGATGTATTATTTTCATGATAAATTATTTTCATTAATGGCATCTTATTTTACTGGTCTGAATCCCAGTTGACACGGGTAGCCCAAATTGTTGCTCTGTGCTGTGACTCAGTTGCCAATTTTTCTTCATTCTCTCAATTTTTTTATGGTCCTCCTCCACAACTTTTTCTTCTAATCTCTCATTCCTCCATTTTTTACCCTTTTGGTAATTTTTCATGGTGATTGCCAGTTTTCAGTGGTTCACTAATCTGCCAAACAGCACTGAGCTTTCTGGAGTACATTTGTGTCCCCCAGACTGGCAACTGTTGGACTCTGTACAGGAAAGCTGCTGCATTAACACATATATTCACTTTTGTACTAAATCATGATTTTTTTGTAGGCTGTGAAAAAAAGTGAAGTTATGATTTTGTACTGAAATAAAGGAATGAAAACTTTTAAAACAACTGTGGCAAGCAGAAGCCCACTTGAGGATATGGGACTATGAATATTTTTAAGTCCCTGAAACTCTTCGCTTTGCTCTTATGGCCCCATTTCTGTATGGACTCCATTTGAAATGTCTTAACAGTTAGGATAAATATGCTAGTCAGGGAAGTTCCAAGTGCATCCTTGCAAATAGTGAGAAATTGTTCAGGGCTCTAGCATTTCTGTTTCTTTTCATCCTTCATCTTTGAGAACAGCATAATTTAATCAAAAAGTTAGCTGAAACATAGTTGGAAAAAGAAAATGTTGCTTTTAATAACTTAAAATATGTAAGGCTGCTTTAAGGGTGATTCTGTAATTTTGTAATTCCCTTAATAATAATGCAATTACTCAGAAAATAGGGTCCAGTTCTCTCTTGAAAGAAGATTAAAAACCTACCATGAAGATCAGATGATTCACATTCTTTTGGTTTGTTGTGTTTTGCTAATAGGCAGGAAAGAAGAAGCACAAAGGACAGAGCAACAAGATCAACAGATACAGAAGAGATACATAAATAAGAATTAGAAAAGAAAGGAACTGAATCACTCATAGGTGAAGGTCAGCAAACAGCATGCCCAGTTATTGCACTTGACTGCTAGAAGCATTGATTTTGCTGCTCCTTGAAAGTTCTTAAGAAATGTAGTTATTTTTCCAAACTGTACTGCTTTGGGCCTGCAGACTACAGGGCAAGAGCAGTGGTAAGCAGAAGCTGCCACATCTGAATAAGAAAGATGCCTAACACAGTATATTTTCACTGCCAGGAAATAACAAAGAAGCATTCTTGCCTGTTTAGTGGGTATTAAATCATGGATAGAAAGTCAACTGTTTATCTGGAGCTGGCATAGATTTCCAATAACTCGCTTTTCCTCAAGCACAAACATACAACAACACTTGAGGAAAACCACAGAGTGAATCTTTTATAATCCAAAAATAATCTTTTTAGATTTCCATGAGAAAACAGCACTTATTTATTCAGTCTTTTTCTCTCACCTTGCAATTAAGTCAAGTGCTGACACAGATTACTGGGTAATTTATGCCCCAAACTGTTCAACAGAGATGATGCCTTCTAGTATTGTGGGCATACAAAATAAAACCTTTATGACTTTTAATAGCAAACCCAATATACAGAATTCCTACACAGCCACATACACGTGGAGTATAGGTAATAGGTGGTGCACGTAAAAGGTGGTCACTGTAATCACTGTTTTGCTGCACAGCTGTGCTCTCCAATCTAATCTGTGTTTATAGTTAAGGACATATCCTGTTTGTGTACTATGCAGGATGATGGTGTCTGTGCCTGTGTGGCTCTGACAGGCTGATCTACAGCCACCATTACTGTGGTGTTTGGGGTGTTGCTGTCCTACCCTAGAGAATTTGACTTAGCTTTAACAGGGATGTCCACGTGGCTTGACAGGCAACC